>NC_090237.1:17231500-17540000 GCF_024489055.1 Chanodichthys erythropterus
TCTATAGACAGCAATGACATTTCCTTTCACAAGATCCATAAAGGTACTAAAAACATATTTAAATCAGTTAATGTGAGTTCGGTGGTTCTATTTTAATATTATAAAGCGACGAGAATACTTTTTGTGCGCCAAAAAGCAAAACAAAATAACGACTTTTCAACAATATCTTGTGATGGCCAATTTCAAAACGCTGCTTCGGAGAGATATGAATCGAATCAGCGGTTCGGAACGCCAAAGTTATGTGATTTCGGCAGTTTAGCCGTTTGATAGGAGATCTGAATCACTGATTCGATTCGTAAAGCTCCGAAGCAGTGTTATGAAATCCGCCATAACGAGAGATTTTTGAAAAGTCGTTTTTGCCGCACAAAAAATATTTTAAGGTAGAACCACTGTACTCACATGAACTGTTTTAAATATGTTTTTAGTTCCTTTATGGATCTTGAGATTGACAATGGCATTGCTGTCAATGGAGGCCACACTGAGCCATTCAATTTCATCAAAAACATCTTAATTTGTGTTCCGAAGATGAACGAAGGTCTTGCGGGTGTGGAACGACATGAGGGTGAGTAATAAATTACATTATTTTCATTTTTAGGTGAACTAACCCTTTAAATAAATGTGTTACCTAGATGCACCATTGTTTTTATTCTAGTAAAACGTTTTGACTCTTATTTTTAAGAACTGTATAATCTACACAAAGTCAGATCTAACAAGTAATTATGCAAATCAGTGCACATAAACATTAATCTGATTTAAGCCTCACCGATTAAAACCATAGAGATTAAAACGAGCTTCCAGACGCTTATCTTTTAGCGCCCTCTATGGCATTTCATGTGTTGCACCTTGCAACACGAATGACGCTTGTAAAGCTTGTCATAAGCCGGAAGAGACATAAATGTCACACATGGAGGGAAGGTGGACTGTTTTGGTTTGTCATAAATGTTTATGATCATAATGACATTTTGATTAGGTCATATTCAAGTAGTTTACAATTTACCATAAGGTGTGCTGCGAATACGAAGTCATGTAAATAAGAAACGAGTTATTTTCGACACAGAAAACGGTAGCAGCAGAGAGGTCCACTTGTGATATGGGATTTCATGTCTTTCTGTATGTGCCTAATGTAATTGGTGAGTAATCATTACGTGACATTTATTGCAGCAGCAGAATTCATTTTACAGAATAAAAACTACAATTATGACACATTTACTTATTATTTGTGATGCAAGCTGTTTCTTTTTATTTTATAGGTTATATCCGGATTCTTCTTGTTCTCATTTCTTGGATTCTGTATAATTACCCGGAGAATTTTCTACCCTTGTATGTGTTATCAATTATATTGGATGGTAGGTATTTTTATTACATCTAGGGAAATTATAAATACATGCACTCTTAAAAATAAATGTTCATTATTGGCATCTGTGGTTTCATGAAGAACCTTAAACATCCATGGAATCTTTCCACTGCATAGAATGTTAGTAAAAATGCCTCTCAAAATAGTTATACAAAACTAAAATAAAATAAATTTTAAAATAAAAATAAAATAAATATAATAAAAATTATATATATATATATATATATATATATATATATATATATATATATATATATATATTTGGTCAATGACGTGACGGGTCATTTTTTTGTCCAAAGGCCTTAGTAATAATAAAAAACAAAGATATGACATCCAAAGCATACAAGGTAGTACAACTAGATCTCTTTTATTGAATCTAAAAGGTTTTAATTATATTTTGCTACATATAAAGGTATTTTAAAGATTTTGAAGTTTCAGAAGGTCATTCAGTTTAACCAAAGGCCAATACTGCCATTTAATTTGTGATTAAAATATCTAAAAATGTAATAAATGTATATATTTTTTATTCTGGCATGATTTTATAACATCATATATCAACATAGTGCAAAATGGTATTAAAAGTATGCGTAGAAGTCATTGCTTTGTTATGAGAAAAAATGTCCAGAAAAATTAATTTCATCGATGTCATTTGGAGTAACCAATATAAAGGAACCATTTTGGATCAAGTCATTTGGTCAGTATCATGTGACAGGATGTGACATCATTCAGACACCTGCAAAAGACCACATGGTCCTGAAGCAAAGTAACTAACTCTCTCTTAACTATTTGAAAAATTCATGTTTTCACTTGCTCTTACGCATGTCCCAGGTCATTCGGCACAACCGCTATAAAACCTGAAAAAAGTTGTAATATTTTAAAAACTTGTGCTAAATATAAAATGTTTGATTGTCCTTTTGCTAGCTAGCTAGATATCAGCCTGTTAGCATTGTTTGAAAATATCATCATTCGGTATAACCTAAGTGTCATTTGGTAAAACCGAAATTTTGGTTTAACCGAATGACTTTTTTGGTGACAAATTTTGTCCATCTTGTAAAAAATGATAAAAGCAGTGTCAATCAATTATAAAAATCACATAATCTCATTGTTAACGCTTATTAAAACCATTATGTTTATCTTAATAACCTCCATTATGTTTTTTTTATTCTTTTAAAAACCTTATTCGTCAATGACCCAATTATTATATTATCTTTTAGTTTGTTTATATATTCTTTTATGCATTTTATATTCTTTTAGTTGTATTTTTATATCCTTTAAGTTCTATGCTACATAACTAAAGCTTTACTTCCTTATTTTACATATTGTTACTTATTATTTACATCATTTATTCTGCTGAAATATATACAGTACATGCAACATGTAACATGCATCATCCAGGAACCTCTCATGCCCTACTGAGCTCTCAGTTTGACAAGCGTCACTGCAGGGTAAAACCTTGGCAAACAAAACTTCAATTATTGATTTAAGTATATTTAACAAATGTTAGTATTTACATTATTGATTTAGTATTTTATCTTTGTGCCAGGGGTGGATGGCTGGGCGGCACGTCGGCTGCAGCAGACTTCCAGGTTTGGTGCATGGCTGGATGTAGTCATTGACAATGTAGGACGTGGCATGCTCTGGAACATGCTTTATGATGTAAGTTCAGTCAGCACTTGTTTGTCCTGAAAATATTTGTATTCAAATTTTTCACTTTATACTTTGTGCTTTTGAAGTGGGGCTGGCTGGTGTCTTCAGTAGAGTGGTGTGTATTTGTGTGCAACCACAATGCCAGAGGTGCCCAGTGGAAGAACACTTTTATAGAGAGCCCAGTGTGGGTGCAGGCAGTGATGGCAAAAGGTATGACAAGTTCTTTTTTCTTTTCAAACATTAAGATTTTTGAAAGCACAGAATGAATAGTGTTAATCTTCATGCAGGCTTCAAGACTCCTTTGGGCATTCTGACAATAGCAGGTCTCCATGTTTTGCCCGTGTGGCTGTATGGCTACCAGCATGAGGTGCTGTCTCTGGCTTTCGATGCCCCAAACTGGCTACAGATTCTGGGGATTCTGGTGCTGGCAGCAGGACGCTTGCTGGGCTTTGCAGTTGAGGTAAGGAGCATGTTTAACCAGCATTATCATAAATTATGGCAGCAATATTAATGTTTTTACTGTCATCATGTCTCATTTTGCAGACGTGGTGCATCGTAAGCCATCTGAAATTCCTATCGTTGGATGAAGAGGAAGAAAAGGAGAACTAGGGATCTCTAAATTATTCTTTAGGACGTTGTAAGGGTTTCAGATTGAATTCCTGTTCTAATGAGCACGTGAAGAAACAAGTTGAAGGTTACAAAGGGAAAATATAAATCAGTTTACCAGGGAGTAATGTTGCAGGTATATATTTATATTCCCTAGAAAACCTTATAAAGTGATGCATATTTATGCCAGAGCCTTAAAACGCACAAGTGTTTAGGAAAGGAAGCTCTTTGCACTACAATAGTTACATTGTTTCTGATATAAGAATTGCACGTAATGTATTTATTTTGAATTTATTGTTTGGGACAGTGAATATAGCAGTAAAGCATGCTGCTAGCAAGGGCAAGGTCATGGGTTCACTTCTCAAGAAATGCCTGAGCTGATAAAATGTACACCTTGAACGCAGTGAAAGTTGGTTTGGAAAAAAACATCTGGCAAATGCATAAATGTAATATTTAATATTTAATGTAAACTCTTAAATTTAAAATTATATATATATATGCAGTCAAACTAAAAATTATTCAGACATTTTTTATATATTTTTCCTAGTTCACTATACCACTATAGTTCATTTATGTAAGTGAGGATAGCAAAATAAAGTAAACTGTGACATATTATACCCAAAAATTCTTCATACTGTGGACTACCAGTAAAATTTATAAAAATTTGGAACCAAAGATTATGGAGACACTTTGACCATCTGACCATGTTTTGCTTAAGTGTTTTCTGACATAATTAAAAATTATTTTTTTCTGACAGTTTAACTCTGAGATCTTGTCATATTTTATTACCATTTTTTTTTTTTTAAAAAACTATAAACTGTATACAGGGTGTCTAAATAAATTTTGGTTTGACTGTATATATATCTATAGTACAGTCCAAAAGTTTGGAACCACTAAGATTTTTAATGTTTTTAAAAGAAGTTTCATCTGCTCACCAAGGCTACATTTATTTAATTACAAATACAGTAAAAAACAGTAATATTGTGAAATATTATTACAATTTAAAATAACTGTTTTCTATTTGAATATATTTCACAAAGTAATTTATTCCTGTGATGCAAAGCTGAATTTACAGCATCATTACTCCAGTCTTCAGGTCACATGATCCTTCAGAAATCATTCTAATATGCTGATCTGCTGCTCAAGAAACATTTAATGTGTACAATTGTACAAAATATTTGTGTACAATATCTTTTTTCAGGATTATTTGATGAATAGAAAGTTCAAAAGAACAGTGTTTATCTGAAATCTAATCTTTTGTAACATTATAAATGTCTTTACTGCCACTTTTGATTGATTTAATGCATCCTTACTGAATAAAAGTATTCATTTCTTTCATTTCTTTTCAAAAAAATAAAAATAAAAATTCTTACTGACCCCAAACTTTTGAACGGTAGTGTATAATGCTACAGAAACTTTGTATTTCACATAAATGCTGTTCTTTTGAACTTTCCATTCATCAAGGAATCCTGAAAAAAAAGTACACAACTGTTTTCAACATTGAAAATTATCATAAATGTTTATTGAGCAGCAAATCAGCATATTAGAATGATTTCTGAAGGATCATGTGACACTGAAGACTGGAGTAACATGTATAGATGTGTGTGTGTGTGTGTGTATATGTATGTATGTGTATATATATATATATATATATGTATATATATATATGTGTGTGTGTGTATTCACCAATGCAATTTGATTAAAAAAAACAGTAAAACAAATTAAAATAACTGTTTTCTGTTTTAATATTTTTTTTTAAATGTAATTTATTCCTGTGAGGGCAAAGCTGAATTTCCATTACTGTCACATGATCCTTCAGAATCATTCTAACATGAGTTGCTGCTCAAGAATAATTTCTTCTTATTAATATTTTTGGGAATTGTGATTCTTTGATGAATGGAAAGTTCAAAAGAACAGCATTTATTTGAAATAGAAATATTTTCTAACACCATAAAAGTCTTTACTGTCACCTTTGATCAATTTAATGTATCTTTGTTGAATACAAGTATTAATTACTTGAAAAAATCATTTTTTTACCTTCTCCCCTTTGTAAATTATGAACACTGTATCTTATTTGTTTTAAGCTTGCCTGGGCTACTTTTGCTATATGTTCTGTTGTAACTGTTTTGTTGAAATTTTAAATAAAAATGTAAAAATCACCTTTAACTTTAACATAAAACTTTCATTAGCCATGTTTTAGGATGGATACAGTTATTTAGGAGATACTTCCTAAATGAAACACCCGGTCATTAATTTTCATGACTAGTGAAAAAGTAAGCAAATATCTTTCAGAGGTACACATGCTGAGTACAGTCTTTTATTCAATTTTTGTTCAGCCACCAATCCACCCAAAAGAGTGGTTTTTGTAGGATCCCGTCGCATTCAAGTCATAGACTCAAACATAACACATTGACTTCAGAAACAGGTGGAGAATATTCATGTAAAGGCAAAAAATAAAGCAATTTTAATACTTCAGAAGCAATATTGCTCATTGTAGTCTATTAGACAGCTCTATATTGTTTTTTTTGTGTTAGAAGTAGTTACAGATTTTCACAATGGTGGATACAAATGAGTTTAATAATGATTTGGTGGTTACAGATGTACAATGTACAGCAGACTACTGGGGGTGAGTTACATAAAGCCAATGACTGAAGAATATCCAAGCAGAGGCTCACTGTGGCACAGGTTACTGACATTTCCAGGGTAACAGTCAGTATCAATGTTAAACAACACAAATTTCCTTTTTTTGCCATGGGACTTCACTCCTAGAGTGTCTCCAATGGATACAGACAAACAGGTCTTAAAAACAAAATCATAAAAAGATCACTTCCACTCATAGGTTGTTACTTCAAGGATTGCCATCGTCCATCTGAAACAGCACTTTGGCTAAATCGCAATCTACACGTGGCAGCACATCTGAGGACTTCATTAAGATAATTAGCATCAAAAAGGCCCCACTTTATCGTTATCAACCCGTAATTACATTCTCAAACACACTGAGGGCAGATTTCGAAGATAAGTGAAGGACTGTAGTGACAGGATTGCTTTTATTGTCAGAGGATGCTATTTATTCATTTCAGTGATCAGTTTAACACTTTTGAGTCACAAAGTTCATCTTTTGTTCTCTTATTTCATGGGACATTTATTAACTGCTCAGTATAAGATTGTTTTTCTGTCACTATGGAGCTCACTGGGACAATAACCACTTGTAGCTATGCATCTACATCTATATACAATTACTTAAACATGCAAAGAAAGAACGTTTGACCCAGAAGCACCTTTGTTTTTGGGGGGATTGTGGCCTATTCGGATAAAAAACAAACAAACAAACAAAAAAACAGTATGAATTTGATCAAGTGATCAACTATCTTTCTAACCATGAAACGCCACTTGAGGTTGACGAATGAGCCCTTGAATCGACATTCAGAAGGAAGCAATCAGAGCTACGTTATGAATTCTCTTAGCATTCACCAAGCTTACTAATTTCCCATGTGCATTATCTGATGTTCATATTCCTAAACTCATCATCTGATATGAGAACTCCACTAATTCAGTCCACATAGAAATGCAAGTTTGCAAGATCACAGTTTATTTGTTAAAATATTCCATCTCTCTAACCAAGGCAAATTCCCGTCCTTCCCTCGCGGTCTCATGTATGGTATTTTGACCACCTGATTCCTCACAATCAAACCTCAACCTTAACAATAAAGGGATTTTTAAGGAGTGAAAATGAGCAAAATAACATCGCTCACATGTTGTAGCCGATCTCTTGTTCAGTTAACAGGGCGAAAAGGTGTTTGAAATTCTTCAGATGGAGGTTTCAGCCAAAGCAGGCTACTTGTAAAAGGCTAAAAAATTAGATCCCCACCAGCTGAGAGTCCTTTAAGACTAAGGCTGGGACATCAGCTCGAGCTGGGGTCCTGGTGCTGCAGCTGCTGCCGCCGCGATCGAGGGCTAAAAAGCTGCAAGACATCAACAGCACATTCTACATGACTAGCCTGCAGCAAGGCTTTGTTTCTGCAAAAAAAAAAGTACAATGAGTTCTCTATGGAGGAGTGAAAAAAATCCGCCAATTTAATCGCAACAGTCCTCATTCAACTTGAAATGTTCTCCTTGTGTACTTGGTTACGAGTCGGTGTAGCTTTTGGATATTTGAGAGAGGAGCGGCAGTGAAATGAGTCAGACTGGTTGGATCTGGAGTGTTACAGGTGCATTCAGCAAAATATTGCACACTATCACACCCCCCCTGCAGGAGAGCCTCTTCACAATGCCAGGTGCTGCGCTCAGCCTTTTTTTTTTTTTTGGTGTGTCCAGTCAGCTGGCAGTGGGCCAGGGGTGTTAATCTACGCCACCCGGGGCCGAGCTCTGAAAGGAAAACAACAACGACCTGGGAAACCTGGTCCCGTAACTATCACCGCTCCAGCTTATATATATATTTTGTGTGTGTGTGTGTGCGTGAATAAGGCTTCGCTATGACAGAAAGCCGGCCTTGTGAACTCATCCTCCTACTCCGTTTAGTTTATATTATGGCAATTTGCTGTGGTCACACATGTATTATTATTAACAGAAGTCATTTTGGCTCATCTGTTTGCAACATTACACCTACAAGTTGTAGCATACCTTGCATATAAATTATTGGCAGTTTAAAATAAGCTATGTCAGTACTAAGGGAATACAAAACCAGAAGAGAACTTAAAACAAGGTATCTAGAGCATTCGTAAACCCACTGGTCCATAAATTCCACACATGACATGAATTAATAATAAAAAAGCAAAAATAAACATAATGGTCCATAATGTAACATGGCTGGTCTCATTTTCCAGAGAGCACACAGGTAATCCTCAAATGCAAAGCTTTGCATTACATGAAGTCAAGCTGTAATCCTCGTGTTAATGGGGACACGGACGTCTACGGATGTTCCTTCACTCGGTTATAGGAGAGACGTTCTGTGGGCGCATTTTCTGAGAGCGATTTCTTCCACAAATAGATGATGTGGTGATAAAGTATTTTTGTAGTGTGGAGCAACTCTCCTTCAAATACAAAATAAAATAAAAAAAAAGAACAGAGGGTGTGTTTTCCGTCTTTGTTGGACTGCTGTTTTTTTTTTTTTTAAGTCAACTCCACATGAAGTCAGAGAAACGGTCGGGTTCTTCCAAGTTGCGAGAAGAGTGAATAAATTCAATGAATGGTTGCTTATCCATCATGAGTGTTAGCATGGTCAGAAAGATGTCATGGTTTTTCTCCCATTTTAAGGAAAATGGGCAAAGGGAGTTGCTGGTAAAAGTGAATTGACAGTCCAAGAGCTTGAGAAACTCAAGATGATATTCACACTCCCTGCCCGTCTTGACTACTTGTGAATAAATGAAGTGAAATGGGGGTGGGTGTGCACATCTATATGTTTCAGGTGGGCAGTGGGGTGGCCTTCCCAGCTGTTAGCCCAAGCAGGAGCGTCCGGCACCGTGGCTCTGGGAAAGCAGGAAAGACTGCACCACCTGCTCTGTGACCTGGGGGCTCGTGTTGACGTCCTCCAGCGCGTTGGCTACTGCAAACTGCCTGTCCCTTAAACGATTCCAGTTGGACAGAATATTGTGGTACTCAAAGACCTTCTCGTAGTTTCCAACTGAGTTGTACAGTTTTATCAGGCCTCTGTAGTCATATTCCAGTCCACTGTAACCCTCCCCGAACAGCTTTTTGCCTGCAGGAAACAGACAAATACTTTAGGTTTAGGTTAAGGTTCTACAATTTTGAGAAGAAATAGGGGTGGGCGATATGACCAAAATTTTCTATTAAGATTTTGAAATTTTATTTCATGATCACAATGTAGTTATTATTGCTTTATACATTCTGATACCATTAAAGTTTCATAATTCTTTTAAATAACACTATTACTAGCATAAAAAAAATCCCTCAAGCTTACTGAAAAAAAAAAAAGTGATAAAGAGTAAAGAAAACAAACTACAATAAAGCAATTACACAAATGAAATAGACCTACCTGAAAACCTCAAGCACTAGAAATAAGAAATACTACAAAAAATAAAATAATCAGAATGTATAAAAAAACAGTGCATAATATAAATTAAATATACATTTATTCTTATTAAAGTTAAGAGCAGTGAGAGATCTTTCTCTCTTTTTTTTTTTTGCTTGATTAGCATTAAAGGGTTAGATCACCCCAAAATAAACATTCTGTCATTAATTACTCCACCTCATGTCATTTCACTCCCGTAAGACTTTCATTCTTCTTCAGAAGACAAATTAAGATATTTTTGATGACAGAATGCTGTCAGATTTCCTTCCATTGACTGCCTTTGCAACAAACTTTGACACCTCAATAACTTCATAAAGAGATTGGAAAACGAATCCATATGAATTGAGCGATTTAGTCCAAATTTTCTGAAGAGAATCGGTCACTTGTCATATCGAACAGATATGTGTTTATGAAGTTTTTGAAACGTCACATTCGAAGTTTACTTGCAAATACATGTCACTTTGACACGTAGCTATGTGTATTTAACCATTCAATCCCAATTAGGTGGCAAAAAGCACTCTGTTCCGTTCTCACATGCTCTATGAGCAGCATATCATGTGCGCATGTCTCTTGGACAGCACGTGCATATACTGAAATAAGTTCTCTTACGCTGCTAATTGTGATGTTTTTAAACAGCAGTGCTTAAAAATGCATGAAAATAAGGTTTTGTGATCGTGCACCACAGTAACGTCACATGAGCGTAACCGCGATAGAGACGCTAGTCCAAAATCTCTACCGGTTGACAAATTTCCACCGGTTAATCATGTCTACCAGTATATCGCCCACCCCTAAGAAGAAATTAATACTTTTATTCAGCAAGGAAGCATCAAATTGATCAAAAGTGACAGAACAGACTTTTACATTCTTACAAAAGTTAATTTAAAATAAATGCTGTTCTTTGGAACTGTTGTTCTTTGGAAAAAGTCTAAATAAAATCTAAAATAAACCAAACCATCTTGAGACAAAACAATGGCAGTGACATATCAGTGCAAGTTGCTAAGTTGTTAAAACATGCATTTTATTCTGGGACTAGGCTTAAGCCTCGTTTGTGAAACCAGGGGTAAAATAATTAAAAACATAACATTTTTAAAATGTAAAATTAAATTGTTAATCTTTAAAAAAATAATGAAAAGACTAATTAAGTATTAGATGGCAGCAAAGGCAAACAAAATGTAAAAAAATGTGGATATGAGCATAATTAACCAATTTTGGCCAACATATATATCCAATATCAACCGACATGAATAAAAAAACAAAAAAAAAACAAAAAAAAAAAACAGCCAATACCAATATGTCACCAATATGTCATGCATGTCCACCCAAAATGCAACTACAAAAGTAACCCTCACCAATAGCGATGGATCGCAAGTAGAGGCGCTCGGCATCATCGTACTGATTCATGTCGTAGTTATAAAGCGAGGCCAAGTGTCCCACTGACAGAGCCACCTCATAGTCCTCCTGTCCCAACAGCTGCTCCTTGATCTGAATGGCCTTGATGTGCATCTCCTCTGCCTCCTGCATTAAAATCACACCATGGAAAGGTCAGTCAGCCCAACAGAGACCTCAAAAGCACTGTTGAGTTTGGCTTACACAATAGAAAAACACAACAATCTTTCACAACGATCCACTTGTGGTGATTTCCATATGCTATTAAAATGGTAACATTCTCACAGGTTTAAGTAAGGAAGAATTAATTAAAACCTTGAATTTGCGCATGGACTGGTAGAGGCGGCCCAAGTTGCCGTAGTGTTTCGCCGTCTGAACGTTAAACTCTCCAAAGGCTTTTTTGGCCAACTGGAGGGAGGAGAGGTGCAGATCATGGGCCTCCTGCAGGAGGCGTTCCTCTGTTTCTTTGTTATGGCAATCAATGGCAATCTCCTCCAGGATTAGGGCTTGAGATATAACGTCAGAAATACAAATTAGCTTGATGTAACTTGATTTTTCAATGAAGTAAAAAAAGAAAGCCTAAAAAAACTGAAGAATGACAAGATAATGCTACTTTGAACTGTCAAGGGCCGTCTTAATGTTGTCATTCCAGTAATGCAGCTGTGAATGAGGGGAGTTATGAAAGCTTTTCAAAGTGCTAGTCTCACCTTTCACCCTCTTGGACGAGGCCAGCAGCAGATGGTCTTCAGGGAGAATGTGAGTTATGATGTCTATGGCACGTTCTGCGTGGAATCTAAAAGCCAAAGTATGAAACTGGTATGTTATTGGATAAACACTTCCATGAAAAAAAATAGAGGAAAAAAAAAAAACAATTCTAAAAGAACAACTTAATTGTGTTAAAGGTTAGGGCAACTACTGGACATCTGTGTCATGGACTTCTTAAAACTCGAGGGACAAATAAAATGTTATCAAAGTTCGTACGTGATTAGTTGCAACCAAAAATACTGTTTAGTCTTGGAAAGTGGCAGCTTGCAGTTCAAGAAGTGACTCAAGACACCAATTAAATTATTCATATTTTCATGGTGATCTTAAGAGGAATGTTTGTCTTCTTTCATAAAAACAGTATTGCTATTTTGCCTCTGACCGATTATGTGTTGTTCGGTGTTGCCTAATGAATTCTGTTTTTGAAGCAAGGGAGTCTCACACCACCCAAAGATTACAGATTTTTGTAAAAAATAAAAAGGTAATTTAATGAGGGATTTATTCCCAATGATTAAAATGGTTAACAATTAAGAGTTCTTTTTAAAAAAAATCATTAAGAGAACCTGCTCATAAGAGTCATTTGTTCATGAATCATCTACAATTTATTCGATTTAGAAGCATCTGAGTGCAAGCACTGAGTAGCAGTACAGGAATCATTGATATTGTCCATTTACTAGGGGTACTACGGTACATGTATTCATCCCCAACCGTACGGTACAGACGTCACGGTTTGGTTCATGCAGTTAGACGATGAATACAGTCATTCACAGGCAATCCACACTCCAATCCAGAAGGGGGCGCATGTGGTAATTCAACTGTGTTTGCTAACCGCCACAACAGGATAAAGCACAGAAGAAGAGCAGACAATCTAGATATGTGTAATCTCTCAATCCGTGTTTTAAACGCGGAAAGAAAGCTTGAGAATAATATCTCACATAGCATTACATTTACCTCAGGCAAGTCATTTAGTGTCCACAGCATGTTAGTTCACTAGAGAAATGAACTCTAGAGGGGAGCATTTCACTAAATATAGGCATTATATTAGCTTATATATATTCATTATATTTACTTTATCTTTCGGTTAGGTCTTAATTATTTAATATGTTTAAATACATTTGTAAAAAAAAAAATAAAAGAAAAGAGAAGTTATTTATTGAATTTATTTAAAGAGAGAGATACAATTTGTATTCAATAAACAACTGTTTAATAAAAAGCAATTTTATGTTTAGTTTTCTTCCCCCTGTTGTACCGAACCGTGACTTCAATACCAAGGTACGTACCAAACCGTCATGTTTGTGTACCGTTACACCCCTTCAATTTACCCACCCAGATGTCAGCATAATTCTCTAAATATGAAACTAATGCACCCAGGACAGGATTGAGACACTCACAGTGCGTTATCGAATTTTCCAGAGCTGTACTGATGGACGTAGGACGAATACGCCAAGTCCTCATGTGCAGTTGCAACATGAATATTCTTTCCTCCAAACACTGACTGCCGAATATCGAGTGCAATCTGAAGGTAAAACACACCAATAACAAGTAAATCACCGATTGTCTTTCAAAGAATGAGAAAATGTTTTATTTAAACATGCAAAGAACCCAAATTTTAAGTAATTCTCACAGTAGCTCACCTGGTAAATTACCACTGACTGACAGATATTATCCACATTTAAGAGATAAAATCCATAATCTAGTAGTGTATCTGAGTATTTTGGGTGCTTGTGCCCAAAATGTTCCCTAAAAACAAAATGTGGAAATATATAAGCAAGCATTTCATTGCTGTCAAACTGAACATAATTTAAACACCAGCCACACTTTAAAAAAATTAACATGATAGTTCATACCGTGCCAAAAAGACTGCATGTTTTATCAGTTGTTCAGCTTTCCTGAACTCCCGCTTAACAACACAAGCCTGCAGGGATCAATTTCATGATTATGTAATGTGACAATGGATCAGAAGCTTACATCTATTTAGAAAAACTCCAACATCCAGCAATCACTGACCTTAGAGGCTTGTCTGAGAACATCAACTACTACTTTCACAGGTAAGCCGACAGTGATCTCCCTCATAGCCTCTATACACCACCTATAAGCCTAAAACGCATAAGGAACACAACTGTAGAGCAGCCGTTCACCAAACGAACTTCTGGTGTTGTTGCAATGGGACTTACCTCATCATAGTGGCTTTTGGCAAAGAGCAGGGCACACAGTTCTCCATACAGGGCAGCCTTATTAGCCTGATGGCCGTGTTTGGCTAGTTTTTCCATGTAAGACTGGGCCAGTTTGAAAGTCTCTTCTCCCAGGTGGTATTTGCAGTTGCCATTACGCACATGAAGTAACCTGGCACACAAAATCACAATAACACATTAATAACATATTTATAACACTGTTAATATGACTAACTGACCATTTACAGTTAGAACAGATTCAAGCTGATCATTTACTCACCTCACACAGCACTCCACTGCACGATACCAGTGAAGAACCTCATCATGTAATGTGCACAGCTGGAGGCAAGACAGAAAGACTTTCTCTGCATCTCCATACCAACCGGCATCTGATAAAAAGCCACCTGAGATGGAAGAAAAGTATTATTACAACTGTGCTTGTTATTATAAGCTGAAACAGCAGAAAAGTGAGCCAGAGTGAACCATACCTAAAACAAAGCCAAACTGTATAGCTTTCTCTTTCACATGCGCATCTGACTCTGCTATGTATGAACATCGGCGGCTGAAGGAGTTGGCAAGGACTGAAGCGACCTTCACACCGTGGTCCATCAGAGCCTGGAAGCAGTGGTGTAAGAGGTGCCTGTGGAAGAAAATATGTTCTAAGTCTTTCATCTCATCACTTACAAAACAATATTTTTCATATATTTTAGTTGACTTTTCTGAGGTGAGGGTATAAGGATGATTCTTTAACTTTATGCAATGACAAATTTTATAGTAGTATATTACTACTGGTGGACTAATTCAGTTTTTAGCTGATTTCTAAGATAGCAGATTGGCTTATATAATGCCAATACATATAGCCCTTTACATATTAACATAAATAACACTACAGATTTGTTTTTTTAAAGAAATGAATAATTTCATTCAACAAGGAATCATTAAATTGATCAAAATTGTCAGTAAAAATATAGTTTAAATTCAATTTCAAATAAATCCTGTTCTTTTGAACTTTTTGATAGTAAAAAGATAATAATAATAATTGATAATAAAAAGAAACTTCTTTCTTGAGCACCAAATCAGCATACTAGAATGATTTCTGAAGAATCATGTGACACTCAAGACTGGAGTAATGGCTGCTAAAAATAATTTAGCTTTGTCAGCTTTGCTAAATTAGTAGAGAATTTAAATTTAGCTGGTTTCTGCATCATGACAAAGTCTATCACTATATATATTACTCTACAACCCACTCTGACAAAAATGCTAATGAAGGCTTGCGCCATATACAACATGTGAGACTTGAATCATCAGACCAAAATACACACACACACACACACACACACACACACACACACACACACACACACACACACACACACACACACACACACACACACACACACACACACACACACACACACACACACACACACACACACACTCTCATACAGTGTGGCCATATAAACATCTTTAAGGTATGGCTTTGAGCTATATTACCTTGACAGACAGACTAAGAGTGGACTCAGCTGTCAATTACCTTTTGTCAGAGGCCCTGAGGACTTTGGCGAAGACCTCCAGCTCACAAAACTCCCCTCCCAGCTGGCAGAGCCGGCCTTGCTGGTAAAGCTGGAACACATGAAGAAATGTGAGATTGTTGACCCTATTGTACATGTGACACAGAAAAGAAAACTCAAGCCTTCCCTTGGGGATGTCAAGGCCCAGAAAACCAGGAAAAGTAGCCAATATGAAGACAGAATGTACAATCAGGAAGAGTTTGTGCAAGACCAATACGTAACACGTGCCAATAATATTTTGTTTGTGTTATGGCAAATCTGGTTTACAAATCAAATTACTTAACCCTTACCATTATATCTGAAGCTAAAAATTATAATCACCTCAAGTCAGTGGTTCTCAAGGCCCCCAATTGTCCACAATAATTGTCAAAGACCCCATGAATATCCAGTTGTTCTTGATTTATTGGAGATATATATATGCATAAGTCTTAGGCACATTAGTATTTTCACCAAAGAAAAATGGTTTTAAGTCAGTTATTTATATCTTTTGCTATAGATGTTTTTTGTATGCACAAGAAGTCTGACAACAGCCAGTATGCTCCGCACAAAAATCTGGGGCCTGTACCATGAAGCCTATTAGGTAAGTTTCAGATTAGTTTGCGCCAATCCTGGATTTTAGGTACCATGAAAGTGGCTTGGCTTTTAGCGGTGTTCATCAACATAGTAACTTATGGTTATGTTCTGGTTCAGAGATCTCAAACCAAAAATTGGGCCAATTGGATGTGAGCTAAATGAACTGACGCATCCAAAGCAATAAAGTCACTCCCCCAGTTTCTCTTCCTCCAAAGTAAAGGTCACTATATAGTAAAAAAAAAAAAATATTATTTAACAATGAAATTGTCTGGCTTTAATGATAATTACTTAGAATTATTTTATGATTTATATAATTATTATATGATATATATTATTAATCCAATACACACAAGCAATTTTAGTTTAGCAGTTATTATTAAGCATTTAGTTTCAATGAATATTGATATATAAATGTAATATAAATAAGCTGTAAATAAACTTTAATATGACTACATGCGACTTTTGAGTCTGTATTGCTACATATAATCAACTATATAAGCTAACATCACAAGTTTCTCTTGCACTGAAAGAGCAAGATAATTTCTTTTATTTGTCATTAGTGTAAATGAGTTTAAATACTTCATTTTCTTCAATCTCTTAACCTTCAGCAAGAGAGTTTTGAATCGCGCTGGCTCTCTTGCGAGAAGTGAATCATAGTTTCTCTCTGTTGCAAGATATGCGATTGGCTGTTCACCACCGATGTCACGGATTCATGTGCACGCGTTCCACAAACTCAGGATCAAAGCCTGAGTTGACAAAGAAAGTTGATGATAAGTATCATGGTACCAATGAAGCCAGATTGGAGTGGTTTGGTTGTCAACTACCATCGTGGTACAGGCTCCTGATCTCACCCATTGATTCCATCTGGGATTTCATGAAGAAACCAAGAACCAAGAAAGACTAAATCCAGAAGAACTGCGGCAACGTCTTCAAGTCTCCAACACTTTGTATTTACAATTTCTACCCATTAAAATATTTGAGAGCTTGGCATAACTAGAAAAATGTATATTAATTAATTTTAATAAATTCCCATGGAGGTATAAGATTTATTAATTTGACTTGTTGACATGACTTTTTCACATCTAGAGATCACACTTTCAAAATTAGGCTCCCTCATTTATCTAGGATTTTCAAGACAGTGGGAATACTATTTCATCAAATAATAATAATAATAAATAAAAAAAAACAGTTGTTGAAAATAAATGATTTGTAGTTTCTTTTTTTGTGCTTGTTTTGTCTTTAAAATCTTAAGTCATCTTTACACCCCCTAGGAAGTTTGCTGAGCAAAATGGCAATTTAAATAAAAAAGACAAGGCAAGTCACACTAAATTACCTTAAAATGCATGACCAATGCTATAATTGAGCATATTTCATTTTACATAAAGATTAATATGAGATAAAATAAGCAATTTGGTTCCAGAAGTTAAAAGTCTTAACTTTTAAATAAATAAAGTCAAGAAGTTATTTAAAATTCATTAACTAAGATTAATAAGTGCTTTAGAAGTACTTTCATGTTAACCACGAATCTTATTGTAAAGTGTCACTTGTGTCTTTTCTGTTAATTGTTTTCACAGTAACGTTAGTTGGTGACAAACCATTCAAACCATATTTACAGATGACAGTTATGTCACATAAAACTTGTGAATTCGTTAGAAACACGGTTATGGTTTAAATACTCACATGCCATTATAGCTAGTACCCATAAATAAGGTAAACAGGGTGAAAAGTGAAATGTCAATGTTTTATAGTCTTGACCCAGAGAGCTATATCTCACACAGCAGCAGGCTAAGACAACTGGAACATAGTGTCCACTTCAATCAGTCTTTACCCAAACTGTCACACAGAAAATGAGTGTACTCTTAAACCACAAACCCTTAACGGTTAAATGGTCTCGTATCTCGAGTCTCTTCTTATTAGCGCTCCACTGAGAGGTTGGTTCAGTTTTTGTTAGCCGAGCTGCTAGTGAAAAGTGTCAGATGCTTTTGACGTTTGCTCCGCACTGACCTCATTCATTGTGCTTCTTACCTTGTAGTAAACATCAAACTGTATATTTTCAGGGAGAGAGCGGATGTCCCGTCGCGATCGGCCGTAGTTGTCGACCACGGCTGAGATAGCGGTGTTGTACAGGGTCTCAGGGATCCATTCCAGCTCCACCGCGGCCATATTGTTTTCTTTCACTAAATCCAACCACAGCCCCCCCTCTTCCACTCCTACTTTCACCTCCTTCGCTACCTGGTCGAGGTAAAACTCTTTACTCTGATGCTCCTCATACACCCCCGCAGCTGGAAGTGCTTTTTGAGTCTGAAACGGACTGTTGTGATGGGGAACACAACCCTAAGGTTATGCTCTCATGTTTAAAGCTCATCCCCGATCGAGATGCCCCGCCCACTCTATGACGCTTTAGGCAATGACGTAGCGCTCGAACTCAGTGAACGCGCATTTGACTGTAGTTCAAAATAACGGCCGCATGGAGGACGACGGAAATCTATCAAAAGTAATCACATTTTTGTGGCTTCTACTAGACATTTTTATGTTAATTTGTCAGTGAACAAAATAGATATACACAAAGGCCTTTATTAGGGTTCCGCTGCCTAAAAAAATAAAAAAATAATAATAAAAAAATAAGGTTGGGAATCCCTGCAAAGATAAATAGCTCTATTTAATAGAAAGCAAGTAAAAAAAAAAAAAGCAGAAAGGTATATTTGAAGGTATAATAGTTAATAGTCAATGACAAAATATTTAGCTATTATTTTGCATTAATATAAATATTTTTTCCTTCCCTTGTGCGTTAGCCAACTTTGAAGTTTGCTCGTGGGCACCACCTACTGTCCACTACTGGTAAAATCCATTTTGCAGTAGCATAAGAAAATCCCTTGAAATCCTTTGTTTATGCACGCCATTTGTCTAAATGATATTTATTTGACTAGATTTCAAACCACATGATGTAGATTATATATTTCCATCACATAATGTGGATTATGTATTCCTTTGTGGTGCATAGTAGTGACATGTCTGTATCCCAGGTGTTTTCGAACTGGGGATCACCCCAGGCAGGGGGTCACAAGACAAAGACACAAGACATAAAAAACTGTAAAAATAAATAATAAGATTAAATAAATAGGTATAACAAAAATGTGATTAAAGTAAGTTAGTAATCAAACAAATAGATACAATTAGATAATAAATAAACAATTAAATAATACATTTATAACATTACTATAGTGAGTTAAAAATATATAGGGTCGCCATATATGTGCAACTTAATAGAAATTAATTTTATAATATAATTTTTTCAGTGTATAAATTAGGTGTTTATAAAGGATGGCTTTTGGGGTCTTTCACAAGAGAATGATCAAATTTAAGGATTTGATGTATCATACACATGGTTATTTTGTATTTTTATCCAAGTGTTATATCTCATTAGTATAATTGTATTTTTCCTTAATTTTAATTTCTCATTATTTTTATTGTATTATATAAAAAAAACAGGCTTTTCAGTACGTTCAGTAAAATGTAATGATATTAAGCACAAATTACGTCTCCCACTTAAAGAAATGTTACAGTAGAGCAAAGAGTATATGATTAAAATATACAAAATTACATGATTATTAATTACACATTATTAATGCTCAAACGCAATCATAAGTGCAAAAAAATATATAATTTGGCTTCACGCGCTTTTGAAATGTGTCACTATGTTTGTGAGGTCATTTTATAAAAGAAAAGCTCCTCACAGGTAGTCAAACTTGTGTAACCACACACATACAGTGCTATATATAGTGATACAGTATTTAGTAACTTATAATTTCATAAGCAAAAAAACAAAACAAAAAACACCATGACCCAAAGATCTTGTCCAAGTTCTATTCCACAAAACCCATACCTGCAATTTAAGTATTATGTGTATGCTATTATAGATTTATTAATTTTGTTAATGAGCTTTTATTTTTTTATTTTAATTTGAGTATTTGTTATGTGCCTTTGTCTTTTTATTAGGTTTTGTTTTTAAATATTACTATTTAGGTTATATGTACAGTCAAACCAAAAATGATTCTGATGTTCTTGATAATTTTGTGTATTTTTACTAGTGGGTGCAGGGCACTATAGTTCATTTATTTAAGTGATGATAGCAAAATAAAGTAAACTGTAAAATATTATATCCAAAAATTCTTCATACAGTGGACTACCAGTAAAATTGATAAAAATATGGAACCAAAAATTATTCCGAAACTTTGACTTGACCATGTTTTGCTTAAGCGTTTTCTGACATAATTAAGATATTTTTTTCTGACACAGTTTAACTCTGAGATCTTGTCATATTTTATTACAATTTTTTAAATTATAGTGAATAAACTGTAATAATGAAAAGGTGTCTGGATAAACCTTGGTTTGACTGTATATATTAGTTCAGTTTTAGTTTTGATTTTTTACCAGTTTGTATTTTTAGTGCTACAAAAAACTTATTTCAGTTAATTGCAAGGCAACATTTCTAATTTTCATCTAATTTTGATATTTTATTTCAGCTTTATTTCAATTAACAAAAATGTTTTTAGTTAACAATAATAACCTTGACCCTTGATCTACCTGAGACCCTTCAGGTCAGTTTTATATATCTCTAGACCTGCTCTGAAATGATTTTACTGACGGTCGACCACCAAAAGCAAACAGAGACAATAGATTATTCTTCCATTGAACGGGTCTGTCATCGATTTCTGCAGCTGCAGTTCTTAACGCAGCCTGCAGATGTCGCCGTTTCCTCTCACTGAACAATAAGCAGCATGAGGCCAACCTACCGCCTTTATCACTATATATTTACAACAGTGCTCGCCTGCTCACGTTCAGCTGCGCCCATCTAGAGGATAGAACGAACAGAAACAATACCGTTCCCTACCAAAAACCTGGATATCTCACAACGGTGAGTTCAGCGGACATTTATTCATGTATATATTCATGTTTTAACTTCGTAAACAAGGTAACATCCAGTTATTTTCAGGAGGTAAAATCCCATGTCAGGGATGTGAGCATGGGATCAACAGCAGCTGGATATAGAGGCGAAGAAAGGACCCTTATCAGCCACTTACTCATGCTAACTGACCTGCTAACTGTAGTCGGAGGGTTATTACATTCACTGTTTATTAGCTACCCTGCCTTTTTATAGGTTTTATATGTAATATGTATACTCTGGCGGTCTGTGCTTAATAGTTTCAGCCCGTGTCCAGCTAATTTAAAGGCTTAGAGGCTGATCTTGAACGTTAGCGTTTGGCTTTCCCGCAGCTGATGATTGACGTGTCTCTCGCCGCTTCGGTTGACTGACCGGGCAATTTATATAAGGTTTAGTGTCCTAACGTGTTTCCCTTTTATATGACTCTCGCCTGGATTTTATCTTCCTGGCCTTTAATGCGTCAGTGATACATTTAGCAAACCGCAGGTTTATAGGCTACGTTGTAAGAGAACGCTTAATTATATTGTAGCATTAGGTGTGAAGGACGACACTGAGTCGCCCTCACTTTCCTTTCATGTCAGTGGTCAAGTGCATATAATTAATCATTGAACTGTTAATGAAAAGCTAGCATATTAATGTTAGTCAGTCAAGACATTCTCAGACACTGGAAACTATTCTCAGATTATGAACTTCTGTCAGGTTATGCATGTAAACATACATGAGGCCATAAAAGCTGCATGTATATTGATCATAAATAAATGAGAAAAATGTATATGTATATGAAGTTTATATCACGCACCGCAGGACACTGGTGTCACTGCTTCATGTGTTATATCAAATACTTATTAAAAGGGTTGGATTTTGGAGTACATTTTTGTAAGAGTCTTTAACTTTTATATGCTTGTTCAAACATGCTAAGCATATTCAGAAACATCCATGAGGGTAAAAATTCAAGGTAATATTCTGTGCTTTAAAGAGGCAAAATGAAAACGAGAATACTTGTTTAACTAATGCATTGAGAAGTCTGACATCTTTAGTGTTTTCAGGCTCAAGCAATGCGTCTTTATCTTGGTTTTGATTACCATGTCCACATATGTTTATGATAATGCATTTTTATTAATAATTATCATAATAAATGTGTTTATTGTTTATACTAACTAGGGTTTACTAGTATTTCTTGCATTTATGTGTTATTGTTGAACTCAAATTATAAATAGTAGAAATAGTATACTAGGTATTATAATTTAGTATTGCATCAAGTCTGCATCAAGCCTTTTATGGGGAAGAATTGCCTTCCTGTATTATAGGGAAGAATTTGGCCCCTTGTTAATGGAACTTGTTTGGATGATGAAGTCTCCTGCTGGTGGGAAAATAGGAATGTTAGAGGCCCATGGCTTTCATAGCACTTCCCCAATGCCTTAAACCCTGTTTGTTTCACATTCTTATAGTGGAATAATGATTCCTTACTCTAAAATCAGTCAAATTTGCTGTTCCGGTGAATATTATCATGCCATATTATGGTACAGATGTTTCTTTCTTAGGTAAAGGCCAGTCAGTGATTTCAAGTACATAAGACAGCTTTACCTTTTCACAAAGTGATTGCATGTTGTAATACAGGATGTTCAGTTGGAAATTATGACATGACTGGAATCTAAAATATTTTCATTGTGCAAAGAAACATGAAAAATGATGCAATTGTTAATGCTATGACATTTCTTTCTCTCTCTCCAGGGAGCCATAATTAATCCATTCTGGATGTACAGAAGCCACTCCGTCTCTGTATGGAAAAATCTCTAACTTTTGAAAACATTGGTGCTTCTGTAGTGGAACGTAGACTACTTTTGGGGACAATATGTTCAACTTGATCAAAAAAGACAAGGAGAAGGATGGAGTTAGGAAGGAGAAAAAGGACAAGAGAGATAGGAGGGAACGGATGTCTGCAGCTGAGCTCCGAAGCCTTGATGAGATGAGCATGAGGCGGGGATTCTTCAACCTCAACAGGAGCTCCAAGCGGGACTCCAAGAACAAGTTGGAGATCTCTAACCCGATCCCTATTAAAGTTGCCAGCAGTACTGAGCTCAACCTCACTGACATTGAGTCGGATGGCCTCAGTAACCGCAGCAGCATGGTCCTGGATGCAGATCAGCTCAGCGCGGCCAGCTCCAGTGATGATCTGAAGGGAGATTATGGTCAAGATGGCCATCGGAGCTCTGTCAAGGAGCGGGCAGCTAGGTTTGGCTCCCTCGCGATGCAAAACTCACAAATGGGTTCCATCATGAAGCGCTTCTCGTTTTCTCAGAGGAATAAAGATGAAAGTCCGTCCGAAGGTTCCACACCTTCTGGGCAGAACTCTGCTGCCCCATCACCACAGGTAGAGACCAAGATGTTTGACCCCCAACGAAAGCCAAGTCTTCAACATCAGCAGCAGCAGCAGCAGCCTCCTACTGGGAAAAAGGTGCAGATTCCTGAGATTGTGGATAAGACGTTTCCTGCAGACCTCCGCTTGCCTGCTGTCGTGCCACCGCAGACGCCCGAAGTTCGGGAGCTGGTTCTCCAGAGGCGGAACACTGGAGATTTTGGGTTCTCCTTGCGGCGCACCACCATGTTGGACCGTGGCACGGATGGGACGGTATATCGCAGAGTAGTCCACTTTGCAGAGCCAGGTGCCGGCACCAAGGACCTGGCTCTTGGTTTGGTTCCCGGAGACAGGCTGGTCGAGATCAATGGGCGAAATGTGGAGAACAAGAGCAGGGATGAGATCGTGGAGATGATTCGGCAGTCAGGCGACACTGTTCGCCTTAAAGTTCAGCCCATTCTGGAGTTAAGCGAGCTGAGCCGATGCTGGCTGAGGAACACCGAAGGGCTGCGGCGGGAAGCATTTGACGTAAGTCCATATTTTGTTTCTCTTTTTCTCTCTCGTTCATGATCACAGGCTTTCCAGGCAACACCCCACAAGCCTGCCCAGCTCTTACACATGTAGAGCCAATTGGCTTTTCTCAAGAGTACAAGCACATCATTTAAGATGAACATGTTCTTGTGCAACAGGAAGCGGATTCCTTACCAGGATGAACATCTGTCACAATGTGTCTAACAGAATGTTTTCTTCCTCCAGCTTTCCACAAGTGATGACTTTAATGACAGGCTTTGAAATTGTTTTGTTTGTGTTTTTCTTCACAGTTTGTTGTGCAATAGTTGGACACAGTGCGAGAGTAAATTCAGAATTTTCCTCATGGAAATTCACATGCTACATTTCGCTGTTTAGTTTTGGTGTGCAACTATAAATTGCACTTGCTGTTGATGGTAAAAGCGAAAGAGGCTTGTCAGACACACTTTCTTGTATAAGATGAGTGTGATGAATGGGTGGAAAAGTTCTTTCTTTTTTTTTTTCCCCCCTTGACAGAAGGAAACCATTGAAATTTATCTGTTGTGTCCTTGTTGGATAACAGATAAGAATGGCACTTTTGCGTAAATGTTTTATTTTCTTCAGGATGGGCGGAGGTTGTGCCTTTTATTAACTAGCGTGTGTGCCACTACTGGTCTGGATCCAGTCTGGTGCTGTCGTGCCAAGTTACACAAGTTGATGCTGAGACGACTCACAAAGCTTCTTCTTATATTATGTAAGACTCCTTGATAACTACACTCATTGGATTCCTAGAATTTAGCAATGTTGTTTACTTGCTTGGAAAACAGTACATTCAGTTAACATACTCTTTTGCGTTGTAACATGCAGTTAGGAGCTTTTGGTAATTTGTAAAAAGGTATTCTGAAGCTGAATGCTGAGCCATCTGTGAAACTTCAGAGAGGTGTGACACAGTGAGTTTTGAAACAGTGAATCAGAGTGCGTTTGAATCATTAAATTGTGTTTGTGTAGGAAAAAAGGTGTTGGTTGTTTAATTATTCCCTTCAGTTTGCTGTTTGCTGACAATTACGAATTTAAATGGTCCCTTTGCAACTACTATATTTGTCATTAGCCTAAAACAAGGTTTCCTAACTGGGGGTTTATGATCATCAAGGGGTTCCTTAGAAAACTGCTGTGGCTTTGCGAGATACCAAAAATAATTATTAAATCATTACATTAATTAAATGTGAAATTGTTTTACATTTATTAATTATTTATTTACAATTTGAAGGTGATATTATTAACAATTTTCCTCACATAAAGGCAGGAACACACCAAGCCGACGGTCGGCCGTCGGGCAGTTTTTCTTTGTCGGCCGACTAAGTTTTCTCAGTATGTTCCGCACCGTCGGCTGAAGTTGGTCCTCTTTGGCGCTTTTTCGGCCGATTCGAAATGTTGAATCGGCGTCAAAGCTCGTCGGTCTGTCTTAATTTTTTAATGTAAACTAAATGGTGTGCCAAGTAATTGCGTCAGTTCCTTCATAACTTCTTTTACAGCTGACTACTTATGTCAGTACGTTCTAACACGTTCTCAAACTTTGATTCTTTCAGCTAAGAAATAGCAATCATTAAGAGAGTCTGTAAGTTTTGCCTCTTTGTCGCCATCTCTGTTTGAAACCTGCAATTGCATTTATTTGTGGAATTATCATCTTTACATGGGTTGTGCATCGGCACGGCTCCTCAGCGTGGATGAATCTAATGTTTGCTGCCAGTCACCGCACCAGTGGATACAGATTCTACGTCTTGGAAGTGTGACCAAAATAAGAATTTTCACCCAAAAAAAGGCCATCTCTACAAGTAACAAATCTGCCACTTTTGTTCTGACCAACTGAGGAAAAAAAAACATTACAATAAATCGTGCTACCAATGGTGATTACATCTAACAATCGCACTTAGCTATCAAATCAAACCGTGCAAATTATTATTGTTATACTTTTGTTCTTAAATTGTTAATGCTAACAACATAAGCATTGCGTGACTGTGTATTTAGTTTGTATTAGTGTTACCTGTAATTTCAATTTCTGTACAGTCTAATCTCAAATTTATTTGTCATACCATATAATCTGCCATCAAAATAAGTTATTCCAGCTACTGTGAGAAAAGACAATAAATGATCCGCCACCTGCAGCATCCTCACTAGCCTAATAGCTGGGACTCCTTCCTTATGTAAACAGACATGACGTACTGACGCAAAGACGCACACCGGCATGCTCGAATTTCCCGTGGAAACCTACCAGTACCACTGAGATTAGAACACAATATTACAAGCTTACCGTTACTCAAATTTAATTTGGACCTTTTTAACCCAAAAAAGTTACAGACTGCAGCCTTAAATCAAAACGCATCTAATTGGAACAATTCTGTTGTATTTACAGAAAAAGCTGTATGGTTTGGCTGAGGAAAAAGTTATGAATCCCAGGCCTAGACTTTTGTAACGTATTAGCCACAGATACATTTGGGCTAAGGAATAAAGAGTATTAAAAGGAGTCCTAAGTCTTTTTGTACTTGTAGAAATAGACCCTTGTCTCTTTGTAGTCAGTCTTGGCCTAGAGCAGGCGAAGAGCAGCTGTACTCCTGCAAGCCGAATTTACCTACAGGTGCCTGACAGCACAAAGACAGAACTCTTTCTCATCATCTTTATCATTACTACATATACATGATGGTAAATTATCTGTATAGCCTAGAGTAAGGAAAGCTGCCTCTCAGCTTCAGCATTTTTGTCTACAATAAATCTTAACTGAAGCACTAACATCAGGCTAATGGTACTGTACTTCTGTAATGGGCTTAGAAAAATAAAGTGATCATCAGCTCTGTCTGTTTATGCAACCACATGTTTGTGAAGGACTCCCTAATGGTTTTTCCTATGGAATAGTTTTAACTTTGTGGCAGCATCATAAATTAAGCACTTTCAGGAAATCTAAGATTTGTTTAGCTTAAAGGTCTGAGTGATTTTTGCCCATTTGGTGACAGACCATCTTGTAACAGTTAGAACAGTTTATCATGTGCTTCTGCAAATTGGTCATTGGCGAGCACCTTCGTCTCATACCAGAGTGGGCCTGCTGTGCTATTTTGGGTTTTACCAACAAACATGAGGGGCTTGCTTTGCTGCATAGTTCTTAGTCAGCCTCCCATTGTACTCAATGTGGTTCATTACATGGCCTCAGGTCAGTGGGAGAACTCTATGCAGCCTGTGTCATCCTGACTCTCGCCCCTCTGTCTATCGCTCTCTCTCGGACGGCGATCATAATCTGTTCTGTCTTTTGGCAAGCTGTGCTACAGGCATTGTCTGGAACATCTAATATGTCCTCTGAGAGTATTCATTTTGGGCTTCTTTTGTTGTGGAGCTTTTTTTAAATTAAAGATGGGCAGTAAGTGGTCTAGTATGTGGAAGTAACAGCAGTGATTGTTTTTTAAAACACAGGATTTAAATTAGTGATAGACTGATATATCAGATAAACAGATTATTCAGGCTATATTTGGCCATCTTGAGATTATCGGCTGATAACCACGTTCACTTTGCCAAATAGCAGAAGTTTTCTTCAATTCACTTTATCACTTCCAAATTCTACTGACTCTTTTCATTGTTAATGGATAGCATTTCTGTTTTTAAATTTCTGTTGATTTTTAACATTTTTTATTTATTTTTTTTCATTTTTTTTGCAAACCAACAAGATGTTCATTTATTTTTGTAACACAAATGAAAATATTTTTAATGAAACCTGAGCAATTTCTGTTCCTCAAATGAAAGTGCAGGTAACCATAGTCTCAATCTGAGACGTCACGCCCACAGACCGCAGGCTGAACGTCTGATGCATATGGCACACTTAACTAGAAACACTTCAGGATTTTCGAAGTCATCATCTGGTTGGTTGAATTCTACAGGATGTCCGGGAGAGGTGTGTGTCGCGTTCTTTAATAGTCCGCCTGGAAACAAATGCTGTGATGCCACACCCCCTCGTGGAAGAAGTACGCCGCTATGTTTACAATTGTGAGAATGAGCACTTGCCACAATCAACTAAACGCTGGATTTTCAAAAGTATGTGAAGTTCGCGACTCCATTGTTGCAGTAAACTTGCACAACGTTCTTGAATGAATAATTCTGTTATTGTAGGGACATCGACTTTACATTTTCACACCTCTAAAAACATGACGCGGAACAAAAAGAACTGTGATTTTATTGCGTTACAATGTCAGTCAGATGTCCTCTTGGGCAGTCCTTGGCTAATAAAAGCTGCGATAGAGTCCAGACCTTCTGCTGTCAGTCTGAAGATCTGGCTATGCGAGACTAAGGTAACCAAAACATTTGGCTTTTTTAAAACATTCATAAAGAGATTGTAAATGTAATCCATACAAATTGAGCGGTTTAATCCAGTATTATGTATATAAAACTATATTGGCCACCTTAGTATTCCATTTCACTGCTAGCCATTGACAAATCCATATCTGTTATCCACTAATTTGCATTTGACTTTTTTTCAAATGCAAAACAATACTCAACATGCTCGAAATCAGTAACCACTGTATGCAAAATGCCATAAAGGTGCTTAATTTTTAATTTTGTGATTTGATTAAGTTGTGATTTCTTTTGCTGCCTTGCAATTTGATTTTTCAGATAGCACTTTGCCTTAATGTTTAGGGAATGATTGGGGAACACAGCTAGATGGAGCACAAGCAAATGGAACAAGGGTGTCTTATAACATGTTTCCTAAAGTTTATCTATTTTTGAATGCATCCCTATCATAAAAGTAAGTGTGGAACAGAATATATGACAAACAGGAAGTGAAGAGCTGGACATTTGTTCTGGTGTGTGAAAGTGGTCTCGGGTAGTCGTGTTTTGTAGCACGTGTCTGTGGAGGATCTGTGTTTGCATGTGTGATGTCTGAAGTGCTGTACTGATTTGTGGGCCTCACTGAGCAGCGGGAGCCATTCTCGGTTCCATTGTCTCAGAAAACAAATAGCAACAGCTTTATCATCAATCCAAATAAAGAAGAGCCGTAAAACGATCATGTCCCAGTGCAAACAAAAGCCAAGCAGAGGGAGTTCATCACGGTCTCCTCTAGCAGGCAAATGTCATGAAGTCAAGCACAGCTGGGCCCTGCTGCTTCATTGAAAGTCGTCTTGATTGACCTTTTACTTTCTATATCTTATGGCTCAGTTTTGCTGTTTTTGAGTCTTAGATTTAGCTGTTTTTCAGGACAAAGTTTGGTGACCAAGGAACTGCTTTGATAGTGAGAACTAGATTTTTACCGGTTGCTAGGTGGCTGTTGACCCAAGTCAGAAGTCCATCCACAAGTCTCAATGATATTTATGAAGATGACTTTGTCTCCTTCGGTTTAAGTATACAGTATTTTTTTCCATTTTATAATGGACTTTTCTTTGTTCTTGTTCAGTAATTTGATTACTAATTATACGCATGCTGTTTTGATTGTTGGAAATATTTTTGATGCCCTTTTGTAATTGAGTTTGGCAGAATAGGAACTTCGCAAAGAGGAACTTCCCCTTCATTGCAGGAATGTCTTTGGAGTGGCTGAAGAATGGTGTTGTTCCCGCTTTTCCCTATTCCTTAGAAGAGAACACAGCAAACATACAGGAAGTCCTCTATTCTTCTAGGCATTGACCAGAGTAGTCAGGATGTCCTGAGATGGCCGTGAGGAAGCCAGAATAGAGACAGTACCACAGACCCTGCTGAAACAAACGGGTAAAACCATCTATTTTCAGCACGTCTTAGATTGTCTCGGCCAAGACAGGCCTCGAACCACATTTTTCTGGTTGTTGAGTGCTGGACATCGAAATCCAACTAGAGAGTCTTAGTCAGCTCTCTAGTTGAGTAGTTGGTGTACTTCCTAAGGAGTTAGACACTTTTTAGGGATGTCCCACTGTAAAGAACAAAACCAGGGAGTGAAATGAGGCAATATCTTTTGTTTTTTGATATTAGGTTAGTATCATTTGATAGATTTTGAAATCAGTACAGTTAAACACAAGTGACAGCATTTGTGGTATAATCTTGATTAACAACAACAACAACAAATTTTTCACTTCCCTCCTATAAAAAAAAAATAAAAAAATAAAAAAATTGTGGTACAGTGAGGAACCTGCAATGGAAGTGAATGGGGCAAATCAGTAAATGTTAAAGGTGCCCTAGATTCAAAAATTTAATTTACCTCGGCATAGTTGAATAACAAGTTCAGTACATGGAAAAGACATAAAGTGAGTCTCAAACTCAAATTTTTCTCAAACTGTTTCCTCCTCCTTATGTAAATTTGTTTAAAAGACCTCAGAAGAACAGGCGAATCTCAACATAACACAGACTGTAACAGTCGGGATCATTAATATGTACGCCCTCAATATTTGCATATGGCAGCCCATGTTCAAAGCATTACACAAGGGCAGGATGTCTGGATGTGCACACCTGAATCATCAGACTAGGTAAGCGAGCAAGAACAATAGCGAAAAATGGCAGATGGAGCAATAATAACTGACACGATCCATGATATCATGATATTTTTTGTGATATTTGTGAATTGCCTTTCTAAATGTTTCGTTAGCATGTTGCTAATGTCCTGTTAAATGTGGTTAAAGTTACCATCGTTTCTTACTGTATTCACGGAGACAAGACTGTCGTTATTTTCATTTTTAAACACTTGCAGTCTGTATAATTCATAAACACAAATTCATTCTTTATAAATCTCTCCAACAGTGTAGCATTAGCCACAGAGCATAGCCTCAAACTCATTCAGAATCAAATGTAAACATCCAAATAAATACCATACTTACTCGATTAGACATGCTGCATGACGAACACTTTGCAAAGATCCATTTTGATGGTTATATTAGCTGTGTGAACTTTTTTTATGTTGTTTAAGGCAAGCGCGAGCTCTTGGGGCGTGGAGCACGAGAATTAAAGGGGCCGCACACCAAGAATCGCCGCATTTATAATGATGCCCCAAAATAAAAAACTATGGGGTATTTTGAGTTGAAACTTCACAGACACATTCAGGGGACACCTTAGACTTATATTACATCTTTTAAAAACATTTTCTTCGGCACCTTTAAATGATTCACTGTTTCAATAATATAGCCATTAGTTGTAAATGATATTCGTATTTAACCAGTGTTATTTTATTATTTTATATGCTGTATTAAGTGTTTTGACTTGGCTTTTTAATTTTTTTGTATTTATTCATATTTTAAGTTGGCTGTTATTTATATAATTTAAGTTATTTTAATTTTACTTTACATTTTATTAATTATGTACTTTTGTTATTTAATCATTATTTTTTATTTCAATTTACTTTTATTTTTATATTAGTTTTAGTAATATGAGTAACGTTAGTACTTTAATTTTTCATTTAACATTTGTTTTATTTTATTACATGTATAATACAACGTTTTAACATAACCATACAATTGTATGCTTCACATTTCTGCCTCTAAATCCTCTTAAAAATCATCCATGCATTTACTTCTATTGTAAGTACCTCGCAGTAACCTTGACACGAGATGAGTCAAAATATATTTTTTGTGGTGGTAAAATTTTCAGAAAAATGGCTTTGAGGTAAATAGGTCTGCCATTAGTACAGGTATTTCAGCATCTTCAGCACTAAAGGCTCTTGCTGACTCTGCCGCAGTGAAGTGACTGTAGAGGCATCGGCATGGGTGGCAGTTCATAATGCCTGACTCACCTCCAGCAAGGTTGCACTCCACAACCCTGTCTTCAGAAGAGTTACAGCTGTGAACCAGATGCCCCCAGAACCACATATACGCACAGATTGATGCAGACATTCTGACACCCAGCTTCAATGTGCCACCATGCTGTTTTACAGGGAATGTGAAAGCATGACTTTGCAGTTAACAAACCTCAGAGGTCCATCATTACCAGAACGCTGTGGAGGCTGCACCAAGACCACAAATATGCTTTCATTAACATACTAGTCTCGTATACAAGTCTTTCCCCCCCATACACACTTCTAACATTGTTGAAATAAGTTGTAATTTGCTAATCACAGTGCTTCTCATCACAATATATAAACAATCCTAAATGTCAGGTTTGCAGTATGTTTTCGTAATCACCAGCCGCAATGCCTAGCACATTGTGATTGTACTGTAGTTTTCTTCACTCTGTAGACAGGGCCATACTGGCTCCATCTCTGCCGCAGCATTGGCCCACAGCACCCCAGGGACATTCTGCACCACACTCCTGTACTTCCCTTTTTCTCCACTTAGAGTAAAGCTTTAAGTGGAAGAGATGTCAGTGAATGATTGTTTTCTACCAAAAACTGTTCACTAAACTATTTTGGCAGTTTCGGTTGCTGTATTTCAATGCATTAACTGCCCACAATCCAGTTTAACCAGACTCTCACCTGTTTCTGTCTCTATCTGTCTATTGTTATGTCTATCATTCTTTTTGACTATCACTGTATCAGTCTTATCATTCTGTCTATCATTCTGTCTGTCTGTCATTCTGTCCATCTGTTGGCCTATCCGTCCATCCATCCGTCCAATCGGTCTATATGACATGGAAAAACTTAACTTTTCTAGTATTTTAGCGACATCTAGCTGTGAGCAGGGCTGGGACAATGCATTGAATCTCGATTCGCAATACGAAGAATCTGGAGCGATTCTGATATTTTCCGATGTATCGCAATTCTCTCTCGAATCAATTCTGAGCTTAGTTTTTAAACAGCAGATGGCACTGCTATACGTGCTTTAGAAACACTCATACACTTCCTGCTTCCAATTCCTTTAAACACACCACTTAAACCTAAAATAATCATTCATAAAGTTTGAAAAGGTTGAAGCGAATTACAAATCTTGCATCATGAAAGCATTCTGAGCCAAGGTGCAAGTATATTTAACCACTTACATGAGTGCTGTCCTGCAGTCTTCTTCGGCCCTGTCCCAACTGACTTTCGGTCTTGTGGACTTAAATTGCGCATGCTCGCCGAGTCTACAAGTCCGTAGGCTGTCCCATTCAGCATTTTAACGCTCTGAAGTGTGCTCAGCAGTACCTCCTTTGTACCCTTGAAGCGGTCTTCCGCGAAGCCCGCATAGATGCAGGCTCCGCACACTTTAACTACCCAGGAATCCCTGTGAAATGCCAATCAGACAACGGATGGGAGGAGATTTCGCTCAAGAGCAATTGATGACATGGCTGAGAAGAAAATATTTAAGTGTAGGTATCATTATGGTTTTTATGACCTAGGTGTACATTTTACCAGCTGTTACCTACAGTTTATACAAACATTATGGTCATCGACCAGTGGTTGATATCTCAAACATGTGTAAGGAGGACGCGGAGTCCGAAGTAGAATCCATTTGCAGTGGTTTTTATTGAGCAGCAACAGGAACACACAGATGTCGTAAACAGGCAGTGGGTCAAAACCAGCAAATCAGTCCAATCGGCGAACATACACAAGGGATAATCCAAAGGCAGAGTGGCAGGCAGGCAGTAGGTCCAAACACAGAAATCAGTCAAATCAGGCAGCCAAAACAGAAAGGATAATCCAGATGATCAAAGACAAACAGGCAGAATCATACACGTGGTCAGCAATCAGGTAAACAAGGAAAAACGCTCGGTAAGGCAGTGTAACTGGCAATACTTCGCAAAGCATAGATGTAGCTACTCTGGCTAAGTAGTACCAAACAGGAAGTCACCAGTGAAGCAGAGGGAGCGGCATACTGTCAATACTCAGGAGAGGGCTCCCTCTGCTGGCGTGGCGTTACAGAACCCCCTCCTCTAGGAGCGTCTCCTGACGCTCTCCGAGGCCGTCCCCTTGGTCGTGGTGCTGGTCGGTCGGGTCTGGCACGATGAAATTCCTCGATGAGAGAAGGGTCCAGAATGTCCCGGGCGGCTACCCATGATCTCTCCTCAGGTCCGTAGCCCTCCCAGTCCACCAGATACTGGAGCTGACCCCCTCTGCGCCTTGAGTCCAACAACAGGTTTACCCTATAAGCAGGGACACCTTCAATGTCCAATGGTGGTGGTGGCTCTTGAGCATTGTTGTTGGGGCCAGGCTCCGGGTGGAACGGTTTCAGGAGGGAAACATGAAAGGATGGAGAGATGCGGTAATTAGCAGGAAGCTCTAATTGGTAAGTGACTTCATTAATTCTTCGTAGAATTTTAAAAGGGCCAACATACCTTGGGTTGAGCTTCCGGCTTGGTAGCCGCAACCTGAGATCTCTAGTGGAGAGCCAGACCCGTTGTCCTGGTTGATAAGGGGGATGTGGGCGGCGGCGTCGGTTAGCCTGCAGTTCTTGAGTTCTCACTGCTCTCTGCAGATGGACATGAGCACTGTCCCACACTCTCTCACTGCGTTGCATCCAGTCATCCACTGCTGGGACTGATGAGGGTTCTCCGGACCAAGGGAACAGAGGGGGTTGGAAGCCTAGGACACACTTGAAGGGGGTCATACCTGTAGATGAGTGAACCAATGAATTTTGGGCATATTCTGCCCAGGGCAGGAATTCTGACCAACGGTGTTGTTCTCTACTACAGTAAGTTCGGAGGTATCTGCCGATTTCCTTTTAAGAGAGAGGTCAGGGGTGATGCTATCATGCTATAGTTACGAATGAAACGTCTATAGAAGTTTGCAAATCCCAGAAACCGTTGGAGTTCCTTCACTGTTGTGGGTTGAGGCCATTCAGTGACTGCTTTCACCTTGATTGTATCCATCTTCACCCCTTGATGACTTATTTGGTAGCCTAGAAATGAAGTTTGTTTGACATGAAATTCGCACTTCTCTGCCTTTACATAGAGTTGGTTCTCTAGAAGCCGGGAAAGGACTGTTCGGACGTGAGTGATATGTTCTGCCTCTGAGTTGGAATATATCAGAATGTCATCTATGTATGCAACAACATATTGGTTCAACAGGTCTCGGAAGATTTCATTGATGAAAGACTGGAAAACAGCAGGTGAGTTAGCTAGGCCATACGGCATTACCTGATATTCATAGTGCCCCCTAGTGGTGACAAAGGCAGTCTTCCACTCATCACCCTCTTTGATCCTGATCAGATTGTAGGCACTTCGCAGATCTAGCTTGGTGTAGATGGTAGCTTCACGCAGTTGCTCTAAAGCTGAAGGTACAAGTGGAAGGGGATAGCGGAATTTTACAGTAACATTATTTAATCCCCTGTAATCAATACAAGGTCTCAAACCTCCATCCTTTTTCTCAACGAAGAAAAAGCCTGCAGCTGCCGGAGAAGTAGAAGGTCGGATGAAACCAGAGTTTAGGGCCTCTGTGATGTATTCCTCCATGGCTTGGCTCTCATTTCGGGATAGAGGGTAGATCTTATTCTTGGGAGGCATAGCATTAGGGAGGAGGTCGATAGCACAATCCCAAGGACGATGAGGAGGTAGTTGGGTTGAAATATTCTTGCCCCCAGCAGGATATTCAAACACTTCTCGCAATTGTTGAATGAAATAATCCACTGAGGTTCTAATTTGAACATCGCTATCCCATACAGCAGAGGCCCAGTCGATAGCTTTGCCAGTCAATAGCGTCATTAGAAACGCACACCTCTTTTCATCAGACTCAAACTTCTCTCTTTGATGATCAAAGTATACTCTGACTTGGCGAAGAAAGCCTCTACAGCATTCAGCAGAACCGTCAAATTTGTCAGGGAGAGCAAGGCTTACCGTGTTCAGCGAGGGAGGAGGAAGTGAGCGGATGTAGTGAGTCAGATGTTCATTGACTGATCGGAGTTGAGTGAGCTGCTCCTGTAAGCCCTTGATGGCTTCTGTCTGGTAAGCGAATGCTGCTTGCAGGTTGGCTACTTCTGCTGGATTGGGCGAAGTATTCTGTAAGGAGGACGCGGAGTCCGAAGTAGAATCCATTTGCAGTGGTTTTTATTGAGCAGCAACAGGAACACACAGATGTCGTAAACAGGCAGTGGGTCAAAACCAGCAAATCAGTCCAATCGGCGAACATACACAAGGGATAATCCAAAGGCAGAGTGGCAGGCAGGCAGTAGGTCCAAACACAGAAATCAGTCAAATCAGGCAGCCAAAACAGAAAGGATAATCCAGATGATCAAAGACAAACAGGCAGAATCATACACGTGGTCAGCAATCAGGTAAACAAGGAAAAACGCTCGGTAAGGCAGTGTAACTGGCAATACTTCGCAAAGCATAGATGTAGCTACTCTGGCTAAGTAGTACCAAACAGGAAGTCACCAGTGAAGCAGAGGGAGCGGCATACTGTCAATACTCAGGAGAGGGCTCCCTCTGCTGGCGTGGCGTTACAACATGATAATAGCGCGTTGAATAATACGACCGCATTATGAGTCATTAAATAAATAGAACCGAATGTCAGGGCTTTACTGAGTCATATGTAAATCTAGTATTTATATTTAAACCTATAAATTCATCTGAAACTCACGCACCTGTTTATTATGTGTTAAAATTGTAATTTTAGTTCAAATGGAACATTATGTATTATTACAACTGTATACATTATTTAAATAAGCATGTATATATTGTCTAATGCCCAGGTGGCATAAGCAATAGCAGGCTGTGTAGTTGACATGGAGATAATATTTTGCAAAAGAAAAGAAACCTGTTCTCGATGCTAAATATTATCCCCGAACCTGCAGCTCCTGTCAAAAAAAAACCAGACCGTTATTTCCCTCGTGGACTCGCGCCAAGGGCCCTATAGGTCTGCACTACATGACGTCACCAAAGTGTGGACTCTGAGGAAGTCCACAAGTCCTGAGTGTGCCATTTGGGACAGGGCCTTCTTGAGCGCTTGAGTGTGTGGTTAAAAACTAGCCTAGAGCGCTATCTGCTGTTAAAACTAAGCTCAGAATCGATTAGAGAGAGAAAATATCAGGATTGATCCAGATTCATTGTATCGATCAAGAATCTAAGTGTCGTTGCAACCAACGGCTCAGTCCACTGCTCACCCCTCCCTTTCGAAGCACATAGAGAAGCTACAGTGGCCGACACAGGACAAAGATGTCATCTGAGACAGCAGAGAGTAGGCGGTAAAGCAAACGCGTTCTGTAGAGCAGTTTGTCCGTTTAGGGCTACTGTAGAAACATGGCGGCGCAAAATGGCGACTTCCATGTAAGGGGACCCGCGTTTTTTGTAGATAGAAATAAGCTCATTCTAAGGTAAAAAAAAACAACGGTTCATTATGTAAGGTCTTTATACACCACTAAAAACATATTTAGACAGAAATGCAATATAACATTACACCATATTACACACTGAAACTTTAACAATGAATTTAGGTTCATTATATTTTAGTTGTTCTTCCTTACATTTAAATTTGTATTCCAGTACAGTCTTGTTTGGTACTTCAATTCAGATTCACTTCAGATTGAATTGGAATTTAAAAGGCATTCTCAGTTCAATTCTGAATCTCATAACCATGACAAACACCTCTGCATCACTTACCGGGCACTAAAAATGGACACTTTAACAGAAGAATGATTTAGATTTGGAGGGTGTGCTTGAATGGAGTCATCTGTGATAAATTACATGAGTTTGACTATTTTATCCCCCCTCTATCGTTTGGTAACATCCATTTTAACTTGAGAAATTGCTTCTCAGCTGAAACCTTTCCTCTATGACCTCCCTCTCTTTGTTTCTTTTTCTCTCTCTTTTGCTGCCTGTGGGTTCTGGTACTTCTGTTGCCTTGGCATTGCTTCTGAACAGTCTGTGAGCAATTTTACCAAGCTAGGTTTTTCATATGTGTATGTAAGTGTATGTAAAATAACAACCACAGAAATCCTAGAGGCTGGAAATCTTCAACCCTTGACCAATGATAGTAACCACTTTATGGATATGACTTTTATATTGTGTGAACTCAATTCAGATGATTTAACGTTCGTCTTTCATTGTAATTTTTTGCACTTTTTTTTTTTTTTGCATGTGCATTGTGGAAACATGTATATGTTTGATGTTAGCATACTGCTTTGAGAGAACAAACTGTTCATGTATGTGCTCTGGGTTCTTTTTAATGGATGTACTGTGGGAAAAAATCAATTATTATCATTACTTGTTCCCATGAGGACTTTAGCCTCACTGCGGATGCACTCAATGTTGAAGGTTCAACTACAGCAATAAGCCATGAGAGGCTGTGTATAATAGTGATTTTTTTTTTTTACTACTAATCACAATTGCTTTTCTGTTTACAATTGCAAAACGTAGTTTGGTGAATTCAATGTGCAGTTACAGGTGCACGTATAACATGTATTGGCCATTATTTATTTTTTTGGCTTTGAATGTGTCCAAACACACAAGATATTAAAGGCACACATACACCTCATGATTTATACCCCTCCTCAGAGTGTACAGGCACTGTAGCTCTTGGCCCTTACAGTATTATTTTACTCCACAAGACCATAAGCTCTGTTCAGGAAGCTATTCTGATTTGATTGGCTCTCATTTTATCTCCATCTTTTCAACATTTCTGATCTCTGAAGTTAAACATTCGTTTTCTCTGGACCTCAGCAACATTTTATTACCTCCTCTCCAAAACCACACACTTGAGGTATGATGAACTAACAAAGAATATTTTTTACTGCATTTATTAATCTACATTAATGTTAATTCTACATTAACAACAACGACAGTAATAAAATTGTAATATAATATAATATAATAATTATAATAATAATAATAATAATAATAATAATAATAATAATAATAATAATAATAATAGTAGTAGTAACTTTGAATATTTTGAAAATAATTTTTAACATTTAAGTTGTTTAAATTAACATGAATGTTAATGGAAATTTAATAATAAAGAATATTATATTTATAAATAAACCTAGATTGGGTAAAAAATGCTGTTTATTGTTCGTTCATGATGCCTATCGTATCAGCTGAAAACTAATAGTAATGCATCTAATAAAACTATGAACCAGTTTATAAATGAGTTAAAAATATGGTGATGATCCAGCAGAATTTAACTAAATATTCACTGTGCAGAGACTTTTTTTTTTTTTTTTTTTTTTTTTTTTTTAAAGGGACCATCAACATGAACTGATTCCCACAAATTAATTGGATATCCCAAAGCTACGTATGTTTTAAGAGGAACATGCTTGCATTAGATCTCTCAGCGGTAAAGCTGCGTGCATAATACAGTGTGGCAGAAAAAGACAATGTAGCATTTTGTCACATTTCTGTTAGTTACTCCCCAACAGTAATCCTGTTATAATTTGACTGCAGACCTTTAGGGCAGAGTGCCATGTGTCATAATGCTGGGTGTGCCAGGCAGGAGTGTGATATGAGGGAAGTAATTGAGCGTGTTCAGGAAGCCCTAGCACAGGAACTGGGATAAAAAGCCAGTTTCTACGTACTGTGCCTGTCACGTCATTTGAGATAAGCTTTTAAGTGATTTTAAATGGCCATTCTTCCTATGTGAATAAGATGACGTGTTGCCTTTACAGTCCTTCTACGTGTCTGGCTCGATTCTATTTAAGTTCTTGGGGTAAAAGACCTAGATTACCAATGTACAGTAGTTTGTTATAGATTGCAGGGATACCACACCATCATATTTAAAGATACTGAAACACTTATTAGATGCTTTTTCAAACCTATATGAATTTCTTTTTTCTGTGAAACATAAAAGTAGTGCTGTCAATCGCTTAACCCCCCCCCCCCAATTAATCACACATTTATGTAATTTAATCATGGTTAATCGTCATTAAAAACATTGGGTTTTTTAATATTTTTATATTGTATTGTATTTCAGTTACTCTCCAAATTAATGTAGAAACAACTTAAAGACTATATTTTAAATATTTGTTTAATGATATCTTTCTATAAATGAATCACTGGTACTGATGTCTCTGTGAAATGTTTTTTTAAAACATTAATTTTAGATATTCAACATTACAGTATAACTAAAAGCTATCAATTTCAACATTTATTAGGCTTTAAAAAAATAACTTTTAATTTAAGTGAACAATCTTCACATAAACCCTTTAATAATAAATGTCATATTTACCTGTGGCTAGGGCTGGGCGATATATCGCATGCGATTGTCACGCGCATTTTGTCAGTAAAGCCGGTTCCCTGATTACCGCTAAATCACCATCACCTGCTTTCAAATGGAGCGCCATTTAATAGAGCAGTAGTTCACTGACAAGCCACGCAATATCGCGTTCATTATCGAAGGCGATTCATCTGCGATATGAACGCGATATTGTGTAGCTTATCAGTGATCTATGGCTCTGTCTAAATGCCGCTCCATTTGAAAGCAGGTGATGGCGATTTAGCGGTAATCAGGGAACCGGCTTTACTGACAAAATGCGCGTGACAATCGCATGCGATATATCCCCCAGCCCTACCTGTGGCCTATATACAGAAAATATACAGAAAATGAATAGTTATCAAACACTTTACATTCCTCACAGCATAAGTTATAAATTAAATATAGACTAATCCTTATTAAAACTACAATTTTCTGTTATCTTTGATCAACACTGAGGCATCACATCAACTGGCTTATTAGGCTGCTGTGACTTTAAGACCTGCCATTTAAAAGCATTTGCGTGAATAAGAGAGTAATCATATAATGTGATGCTTGCCAAATGCTAAAAAATGGATGGTTAGTTGCGTTAAATATTTTTAACGTTTAAACTGAAAGAAAAAACGCATGTGTTAACGTGCTAATTTTGACAGCACTAAAAAGATATTCTGAGAATTTTTTTTTTTTTTTTTTCATAAAATTAAAACCAATGGGGTCCAAAATTGTTTGTTTCCCAGCGTTCTTAAGAATTATTCCTTTTTTGTTCCTCAGAAGAAAGTTTTGCATATAGATTTGGATTAACATGAGGGTGAGTAAATTATTTTATTTTGGGTGAATTGTCCCTTTAAGGGGGTCATTAAGTGAACTGCATTCCTTGTTTCTATGAAGGGCTTGGAAATGTTTCCTCCTCCCTAAAGTTCCATTCTTGGTATTTTTGGAATTTGCTTTGGAACAAACATGACACTTCCTGACTGGGTCTCCGGAGAAGGCAGATTGAAAAGAGGTGGGGCCAGAACAGCACATTTCATCTTTACACTTGAGGTCATTCTATGGGAATTTTCAATTCCATGGATTTTTGTTTTAACAGTTATAGATTACATAACATCAAGCTATGTTTCAATCGATTACATTTGTCCTGCATTGATTCTATACAGGCCTGCCATGCCGGATGTAGCAATGCTTTCAATTAGAGTCTGACTGGGTATTTTACACCAATAGCGAAATTACACTGAGTTTCCTCTAAATCCATACTTCAAAGAATACTCTAATGCTCTAATAATTTTCTAGTTTATTGTTGGTTAACACGTGACTAATTGCTCTCGATGTCCATTCCACCTGGTTTTTCACTCACCATAGTGACAATTAGACAGGAAGTCTCCAGAGGAAGTGGATAGAGAGCAGACTTGACGAGCTGTGCTACCCTGGCTCAGGGCTCATTAGAGTTGAGATACTTCCTGTCAGGATGGACCTTTCATCGATGTCATGAGAAAGTGGTCTCACAGTGGTCTGCTGCAGTAAGTCCCCTCCCATGCTGTCGGCCCTCTTTCTCCACACTGTAAAACAGGACGTGAGCAAAGGCAACATCATGGATTAAGATTTGTTTGATGCAAAATAAGAATTGTATAATGTTAAATGTAATATTTAAAGTCTTAATTTTGTCCTCAGAAATGTTTCGTCATTTTTGTCTTTAGTATACATGCTGTTAAAAATGTATGTGTATATATTTTAATATGAAATGTATTGTGTTGGCAAAGCTGAATTTACAGCATCATTACTCCAGTCTTCAGTGTCACATGATCCTTCAGAAATTAATTAATATATTATACTTATTTTAAAACATTATAAATGTCTTTACTGTCACTTTTTGTCAATTTAATGTGTTTTTGCTGAATAATCTTAAAAAAAAAAAAACTTAATTACCCTAAACTTTTCAACAGTAGTGAATGTGGAACAAATAGCTTTTTAAAAAAATAATTACTCTCCTCCCCACAGTCCTATTTCTATATTCGGTTTGGTCTGCCGGCTCGCAATGCCCAAGATAAAAAGCAACAGAGAGCTCCATTGAAAGCCCACTTTATAGACATTAACATTTTGCATGTGCTGCTTGGTCAGGCCCACTCAGCACAGGGCCTTGGTGAAACAGCTCTGATTGGCTGTGACCCCAGCCCGGAGAAAGGCCTCTCTGTACGGCTCTACAAGGAGAATTCCCCTCTTTTTCCTTCCACTCCACATCCCACAGCCTCTCATGTATCATCTCAGCTGTTTTTACTGCAGGCTGGATTTAGTTGAGACTGCCGGATCATACCATTCTCAGCATCTAAAGCTGTGGTTTCTCACAGCAATATATATCTCTAAAGGCTCTCAGGGGGTTTATCCAGCAGCACGCCATACAAGCATTTTCATTTGGCCACGAATTGAGTATTAATGACAGAATGTGTATTTAGCAACCCTATACACCGAATCCGAATCAAACGCCATACAGTCATGACTTAATTTGTTGTAAAAAGCCTCACGGATTGTTAACCGTCGCTCTGTCCTATAAATTGTAATTTATAACCCCCTGGAAATAGAAGCAATTTGAAGAAAGCGTAGTTAAAGGAATGCTCATTGCCCCGGGCTTATTCTTTTCCATGCAGTCCAGCGTGGTTGTGGTCTGGGCTGAAATACCAATGATTCCTGATTGCTCATGGTTTATTGTTTCTCTCTGGATGTTGTTCCAAGACTCATACACTTGGCCGTGTTGGTTAAAATTAAACGCACTGCGTGTCAGTGATATCCGGTGCTGACTCCAGTGGCTTATTATGGATGCTGCTCACTACATCACTCCCTTACCATTGATCATGGAACTGCGGAGAGGCCTGAAAAAGGCCCTTTATCAGAAAGTCCACCCGAGGGAGGGAGTGATGTGAGTTTTGGCATCTCTCTAACACCATTCTCCACCAGTCTACCCCAGTAACGGAGCTCTTTATCATCTTAGTTGTAAAACGATACAATCTGTAAGTGAGGAAGGCCCTCCCCACAGAGATAAGCCACCGTAAAGCAGTTTAATACGGAAACGAGCTTTATTTGGATTATCTTCCAGATGTTCTACTAACCGTGAGAGTGACTGCAAGTTGGGAAATCCTCATTTAGGCATTTATAGACTACGAGTACTGCTGACTAAGCGTTTATTATGACCGTACAGACAACTTCACAGTGAGACCTGCTCATTCCTGACCCAGAAACTATGCAACAAGTTTTTTTTTTTTTTATTTGATTTTAAAATATAATATTATATTTAGTTATTTAATATATAATTTATTTTTATTTATTAAATAATATTATATTTTAAAATAAAAAAAAAAACAAAAAAAAAACTTGTTGCATAGTTTCTGGGTCAGGAATGAGCAGGTTTTTTATGTTCATGTAACATTTTTATTTATTCATATATTCAATATTTAAAGTCCCCCTTTGGTGAAAATCAAGTTTTTAATTTTATTTATATGCGTTTGTGGTGTTACATTCAAGCTATTTTAAGGCATGAAAAGGAAAAAAGATTTTTTTTTTTAAGATAAGTTTTAAGGGATACAATGATTGACTACAGGGGGACTTTATAATAAAATTTATATTAATGATTTATATATGGCACTGCATTTTCGTCAACCAAAAATATTTGGCCAAAAATTAATTTAATTTCAACCAAAATAGTGGATGGCCGAAATCATTAAACAAAACTGTGATGTTTAATTAGTGTTTCTCCAAAGATTGCATTTTGACTGTGTCAGTGACTATTTTTTGCACACAATGTGGATAAGCTAGTTATAGCACGAAATGAATTTCAGAAGGTGTGTTGAAAGAGTACAACTTGCTGAAATCTATTATGTGTCATGTAATCGCTCAATCAGTGTTTTAACTGTGGAAAGAGGTCAATAAAAAAGAAAAAAAAGAAAGTAAAGCTTGCAAACAATGTCGCATAACATTGCTTTTACCTCAGGCAGCCATTCAATGACCATAGCTCGATAGTTGGCTAGAAAAAAAATGCATTTTGATAAATATATGTACTGTATTACATATTCATTATGTTTTTACTTAACCTGTTGTCTTCATTATTTAATGTATGCCAAAATAATTCCGCCATTAAAACAAGTCTAAATAGTTCAACACCAATCATATAATTAAGAAATTAGTTCATATAATAACTGCCTTAAGTGCAATTTAAATGCTTATACAACTCAGCTTTTATTTAAATTAATTCAGTTCTATTAACTGAACTTTTGTTTACTGTTTTGGTTTTGTGGCTAAATTAAAACATTAATTTTGTTTTCGGTAAAAACCTCTTTTCGGCGCATCACTCCCATGAACTTACTCTTGATGGTGAAATTCCTTAAATTCAGCTGGAAAAATGAAAATGCTATGTTGGAGTGGTGAGACCTGAGGTTTGGAGGAGGTGAATGAGTACACTCTGGGTACACGAAAAACCACCCTCACACACGCTAGCCATTACCCACACTGTGAGTGGCCAACATTCGCAAGGCAGACTGGGTTACCAGCACAAACCCAACTGTCCCCACTGATGTACTGCATCAGCCTTCCGTTCTCCCAGTGAGTGTCAGGGCTGGGTTTTGTCATTATGAGGGTAAGGGTGTCTGGCAGTGCATCTGAAACCTTTGTGGCGGGGATTTTGAGCGAGGGCGAGGCTTGGTGGTCTGGTTGAAGTGGGTTACGGGGTTTCGTGATGCACTGCAGAGTTCTCCAGGATCTCGCTTTGTCTCTAACATAATGCTTTAGTCTTTGCCAGTGTCAATTATTTAAAGAGACCTGCTACAGGCAAACTGAATAATGAAAGGGCTAGTCTGGGCACGCATGCGGCATTATGAGGAACGGGGTGGAAAAGAGTTGGACTTATGGAAATTAGGAACATGAGTTATAGGATTGTGTGTGTAATTACCACTTCTTTTAAAAGGTCTCTCCAGTATGTCCACTTCAGCTTTTGTTGACGCCCAACAACACTGCCACCATGTTGAGTATGGGGCGGTCATCTTTAATGAAGGGCTTTTGTGTGCTGAGAGCAGCTCTCGCCGCCTGATACATGACACGGCACAGTAATGAATGGGACTGCCAAAATACAAACACTTATCCTTTTGCTGTTTGTTATCTGCTCAGGCTAATGCTTTTACTTTACTCATGATGTTTTTGTGCTTGTGTGGCATTCAAACAGTTGTTTGTGCTGGTCCTGATGTAATCATAAAATTGAATTATCATTTAGACCAGGAGTCGTCTTGCTTTTTCAGACAAAAAAATCCTTTTTGGACAGACCGATGAAGCAGACACTCACTGTTAAAAATTATATAAATAATATATTAATGTTTTCATTTTTTTGTTTATAACAAATCAAAGGAAAACAATTTAGCTGACAAAATAAGAGCTAAAAATACAATATTATCATATATTTACATTTGATAATACATTTGATTACATTATATAAAATGTATTCAGACACCTTCAACATTTCACACATTATCACAGTTTATTCGCTCTAGTTTAGGTCAACCAAACTGTCTATGGTGTGTGTATATGTTTCAAACTTAAGATTTGCAACTTAAACTAACTAAAAAAAAATCTTAAGTTTGAAACTATATATATATTAGTCAGTTAGTTTCATACAGCACTTAATGGGCTCCATTTAATACCACCCTGGACCCCTGTTGAAAACCACTGATTTAAATGAAATTATTATTATTTTTTAGTGGTTTTTTTTTTTTTTTGGCTTCTTTAATTTAAGTCCAGGAGCTGAAAGTGGATGAATTAATTTTGTATTAAATTTCTGCCAGTATTTATTTATTTTTGTTGCCATATAGGCGCCGAGAGTGGATGGGTTTATGCGGATGGTGTTTGCTGCTATATCTCATCCTGGGCAGGAAGTTCCTCTGTTCTAGCAGTGATTTTTTTTTTTTTTTTTTTTCGTCCAGGATTGAGAAACCGGCAGGTGTTCTTCCTGTTTATGACACAGGCATGCCACTGTAACATAACCTGGAATGGTTACAAAGCAAAACCCTTAACACCCCTTAGAGGTCACTTGAGGGCAACTTCAAATTTAGGAATACAGAGCACACAAATATACTTTCCCTCTCATAGAAAACAAATAAAGTTCCTCAGTGTTTGTTTGGCAACAGTAGCTCGCACCAAGGGCTCCAGGATCATGCTGGTATTTGGTGTTTACTCAGTTGCTGGATATTGTGGTCACCACAGTGGTTGGCATAGCAAGCCAGGCCAATCAATTAATGCCTTTTCATCCACGGCAGATCCACCGGTGATCAATTGAGAACAAAAATAGCATGTTGTTTTGAAGTTAGATTTCATTGATCCTTGTGATCTCGGTTAACTGCTATATCTTGCCTTTATTTAAGAGCAAGTATATTTATTCTTTTTTTATTATATATTCATTTATGATTTTGCTTTCCTTTATTTCTTATTCTTTTGTTTATATTTTTATTTATTGTTTGTTTGTAAAATACTTGGTGTACTCTGTGCTAGTTTAAGATGCGGAGACAACTACATGACCTTACACAAGTTATAAAGCACATATTTTACAGTAGTGCATGTAAACACACTCAATAATTACATTTTTGCAATTTCGTTCTGGTGGCTGCTGATCAAATACTGATGAGGACTGATTCTGTGGGGCCTTTCAGCTCTTCATTGTGGGAATGTGAAGCCTGAAGTGGTTGGTTATGCCTAGATTCAGTGCCAATGTCTCGGCCTAAGCAGATGCTGGCATGAAACCACCCTGAATGCCAGATGGTGGCTATATGAGTCGGTTACATGTGGACAAAAGGCCGTCACTGAGCAAGAAAGGAGACCGTGTGTCATCTTATTGATGGATTAAAGCGCAAAGCTTCTGTCATGCTTGGAGATGCTGTGAAAAACAGATGACGCAAGGCTTCTTTTCTTTAATAGAGTCTTGTGTTTGCTGCATGATAATGTGGCAGGCGTCTGATAAAGGCATCCTTTTCCTCAAAGCTTATTCACAATAATTAGATGGTTGGTGGCTGTGTGGTGCGAAATGTAATTATGATGGTAATTGTGGCTCTGTTCAGTTTGAAGGAGGTTCAATGGGTGTTTCAAAAAAGGTCTTTGCAGATCAGTGTGTAGAGGATGGTTGTTCCTAGGTTAAGAAAAATGGAGATGTGCTATGCATTTTGGTAAGCCACTGGTTGGTTGTGTGCTGTCACATTTCATTTAATTTCAGCTTCCAGCACAAGGAAATCCAAACCATCTTTAACTGAAACTCAATTTGCCTATAAAATCTTCAAACAATTTTTATTAGTATTTGAAAAAAGGGTAAAGATGGTAATTTTCCTATACCAGACATCACTTAGGAAAATTGACATCTTCATTCTTTAATACATTTTTAATAATATTTTGAATAAAGATTTTATAAGCACATTGAGCACTTTGCTTGGAGTCAATTGTTTTATTTGTGATTACACAATGAAACATGCCAAATTGTGTGGACATAACAGAATCATGTCATACAAAGAAATTATAAACGCATGAAAAAACAATAACCAACAAAATATTAATAACTGATTATGTTGTAGTCAATTTTTCCTGTGAACTTTTTTGCATAGTAAAATAAATACTAGCTGTAGTTTGCCTTTTTCTTTGCCAAATAATTTAGTCTGATAAATACCTTTTAACCAAGTTTAGTGTTTTGTACTTTCCTTTTATAATTAAAAAAGATATTTCCTCATATGTTGATTGGTTTAATTGATGTGTATGGTCATTAATAACAAATATCCCCTCCGGACATCACTTTTGGCCACTACTGTATATGGACACACCTCCTAATTCTTAAATGCAGGTGTTTCAATCGGATCCATTGCTACAGGTTTATAAAATCGAGCACATAGCCATGTAGTCTACACGTACAAACATTTGTGGAAAAAAATGGTTTGTTCTAAAGAGCACAATGAATTCGGTACTGTGATAGGATGCCACCTTTGCAATAAGTCAGTTCATGAAATGTTATACCTGCTAGATATTTCCACAGTCAACTGAATGTGGTATTATTGGAAAGTGGAAGCGCAGAAGACCATGTAAAGTCACAGAGTGGGGTCACCGAGTACTGAGGCACATAAGGGGCTTTCGCACCGAATAGTTCTAGGAACTTATAGGATAGGTTATTGGATATAGGATAGTTATAGGATCTAGTAACTTGGATAGTTCCCAGAGAACTAATTTCTCCCCAGGGTCGGAGGATGGAGGATGCTGTGATCTGAGCTGTTTGTTGTGTGTCGTGGGTTTCGTGATAACGGAGATGGAACTGAAAGAGCAAAAAGTAGTGCTAAGAGACTTTCAGTATTACATATCATCATGGTGGAGAAAAGATCACAACCCTGCAGACTGCAGGTATATGCCTTTTATCACTGTATTCCATGTTTGTGAAGTAAATATGTTTACACTGCTTTTTAAAAATGCTGGGTGCCATTGTTTGACATGCGTTTGACCAATCAACATACACTTACATCATGGATAGTTACTATAGGCCTATTTACTGTTTGTAAATATTCGGGATGCGCGCGCATCATGGTTGCAGAAAACCCGGGAGTGATAACCAGTACGACTAGAGAGTTACGGCGAAGCGGTTCAAAGTAGTTAAGATTTAGAAACATTATAGAATATTTTGATTTGTTATTCTTTTAAAATGTTGTCGGCATATCACAGCAGCTTCACCCAGCGATAAGCACTGTTATTTCAAAAAAGTTAACATTACCGAGTGGGATACAGCTTACGGATCCGTTTGCCATGGCACCTTGTCAGTGGTTAAATGAAGAAACGAAATGGCCAAGCATCCAGTGGCCAGAGATATATATTTACCTGATTGACACCTCAAGTGTATAGCCTATACTCAGGAGAAGCTAAAAGTGTATAAGTCTCTTGACACGTACAACTTAGTTTTTTGTTTTTTGTTTTTGTTTGTCACGAATTAAAAGAATAAAAAGTTAATTTCGAGTTTATATCTCACAATTATGACTTTTATTTCTCGCAAATCTGAGTTTATATCTCACATTTCTTACAAAGAAAAATATATATACTCGTTATTCTGTCTTTTCTGAATTGCAATTTATCCCGCATTTCTGACTTTTTCCCCCTCAGAATTGTGAAATAAACTCACAATTGCGAGTAATAAAGTCCGAACTGGGAGTAATAAACACGCAAATGCAAGAAAAAAGTCAGAATTGTGAAATTAAAATTGTATAGAATGTTTAAAAGTTATCTATGTGAAATGTTATAGGTTTAAATAATATTTCAATGCTGTAACTGCTATGTATGTATGCCCTCTGAACTGCATATGTGAATATTATGTAGACTTACTGTTTACATCAAATTCCTGCTTTAATAGTAGACTAATCCTTGCAGGTGTCATCAGTCCAGTCTGTGAAACGTCTCCGTTTAGCTTCAAAGGATGTTTTCAACGATGGTTTTCTTTAAAAATGAAGACTATATTTTTTGCATTCCGATTCCAACATCCAAAGGCACAACAAAACATTTTTCTCTTATTCTGTGGATTTTGCACATTTTCCTCCAATTGCTACCGCTATTTTTCTGCAACCACTATGCGCGCGCAGCTGCAAGTGACGTCATTGTGACGTCTGCTCCAAAGTGGTCTATAGTGCTGGTTTAGTCCTACTCTGAAGTAGAAGCTAATTTAGTTCCCCCAAAAGGAGTTCCTAGAACTAAAATCATTCCTAGTTCCTGCAGTATGAACATGGCAAAATCGGAGTACTTCAGCCAATAGTTCTAGGAACTTTGAAAAGGTTCCTCTGGTGCAAAAGGCCCTATAGTGCATAAAAGTCCCAAACGCTCTGCTGATTCCATAGCTAAAGAGTTCCACTGGCGTTAATATCGGCACCAAAACTGTGCGGCGGGAGCTTCATGGAATGGGGTTTCCATGGGCGAGTAACTGCTTGTAAGCCACGCATCACCTAGTACAATCCCAAGCTTTGAATTGAGTTGTTTAAAGCACACTGCCACTGGACTCTGGAGCTGTAGAAACATGTTCTGTGGAGTGATGAATCGCACTTCTCTGTTTGGCAGTCTGATGGATTATCTGAGTTTGGTGGATGCCATGCAGGAGAAGTTTATCTGCCTGACTACATTGTGACAACTGTAAGTTTGGTGGAGGTGGGATAATGGTAGGGGACTGTTTTCAGGGGTTAGGCTAGGCCCCTTACTTCCAGTCAAGGGAAATCTTATCAAGACAATGCTGAACAATGCTATGCTTTCAACTTTTTATGGGAACAGTTTGGGAAGGCCCTTTTCTATTCCAGCATGATTGTGCCCCAGTGCACAAAGCAAAGTCCATAAAGATATGGTTGGATGAGTTTGGTGTGGAAGAACTTGAGTGGCCCACACAGAGCCCTGACCTCAACCCCATCGAACACCTTTAGGATGAGCTGCTAGGGCATGGACTGTGTGTTTCTAGCTGGTAGACCCTTAAGTGTTGAGCTCTGCAATGTCTCAGTCTATTACTGTAACCACAGCTATGTGTCCCAGAATGCAATGGGCTCCAGGCACAGGGCACTGTGGTGTGGTTTAGCTTCAGAGCGGAACTGACCCTAGCCTCAAAAAATAGTGTTGTCATCTTGGACTGAGTGCCAGTTCAGCAGCCTGACATTTTAAGTCCAGCCAAAACAGTTTAAATGGTCTTTATTCATCTGAAGGAACGCTCTACTCCACGAACAATAACACTAGTGGCACTTTTGAGTGAATATGGTCTTTCGACAATGATGCGTATGAACATTGTGATACAACTATGCTTTGTTATTCAAAACATTGGGAAGATTCTTTCCTAGAACAGAAGAACTCTTTCCAAGCTGTCGTTTCCTGAGTCCAATGAAAGCTCTTGAACAGGAATTCACATGTGCTAGCACGCTTCATGGGGAACCACTAGTTTAAAGGCATTTATGTAATACCACAAGTTCAATATGTTTCCAGCCGATGGGCTGTCAGTTTGATACAGTGTTTGGTACTCAAGTAAACCCATTACAGGCAGAACCCACCCATGCTCTATGTAACTTTTGATTGGTTCCTGATGCGCTCATAGCTATTAAATTCATTCCTGACCTTCGACCTGGCGCAGGGGTGAAAGGCCAGCTAAATTCCTTAAGTTGTGTAAATGCAGCCGTATTTCTTCTGCATTCCACGAAGATTAGCACAGACAGACAGAATTAGCCTGGCTGCTTAACAAATGTTGATTGTGGCTGTAAAGAGGCTTGACATGGAGGCCTGGACACTTCTAGAGCTGCAACTCAGCATGTTTGGTGACCATGTTCTACAGTTGCAAAATCTAAACGCATCTCTGTTATGTTTAATTTGGTTTGAGATTTCAAACCGGAATTGTAAAGTGGGTCAATGTGGAGCGATGAATTGTGGCAGCCTTGGCAGAGTTTTCTTGACCTTTATGGTGGTTTTTAAATGTCTTATACTTGTCAGCTCTAATGGCTACTGTCAAGGAGCTCTACACGGATCTGCTCTTCATCACCTAATCCACACTTTACACAGCCTGTGTTTAATGTAGTGCACAGGAAACGAGTCTGGTTCTCTTCATAGGCCCTTCTTTAGAGGCATAGACATACAATAGAGTTAGTTATATTGTAGTCACACTGGCTTTGCTGTGCCCTTAGCCTACAGAGAGGGCACGCGTATATCTTTTGCACCAAAATGGTGCTGTTTATTGTGCCGACGTTCGACCTGGTGATTTGTGAATCTCTCTTAGAACTGGGATGAATGATTTGAACTCAGAAGTATGATGTAATTCTGGGACACCTAACTAGGATCTGAGGATCTGTTTATAATGATAAGCACTATACAAATCAGTTTGACTAAATAAACTGTGTATCTAGAATAAATGGGACTTAGAACGGCCTTTTATATTTTAAGCATCATCATAATTGTGGGCCTTTGCATTAAAGTTTTTTGAAAACACTTGATGTAACTTGCAAACTACCATAGACTACCATTCAACAGTTTGCGGTCGGTAGGATTTTAAAATGTTTTTAAATTAGTCTCTTATGCTCACCAATGCTGCATTTATTTGATAAAAATACAGTAAAAAATTATATTACAGTAAAATATTAGAATTTAAAATAAGTTTATAAAATATAAAATATAAAATAACGGTGTAAAATTATTCATTTCTTTTTAAGAAATGTTACTGACCCAAAACATTGTAGTGTACAAAAGTTAAAAATTTTGAGAACATATTGTAACATCTCAAGTTTGTTTTATAAATAACAATCATTTACTCTTTTTTCTTATTATATTACTATGTGACAAGCTGATCGCAACATCAGAAGAATGGGAATGATTAACTGCTTAATTTAGCAGCTGGTGACAGATTTTTATAAATGGTTGGTGTTACATATGCTTGTGTGTGTATATCTTAAGGCATCCAAGATCTTGAGTCACATCCTGTGATGGAGGAAGAGGGTCTGTCTGTAACAGTGGCCCAGATGTGCCAGCCAGTACCCTTGAGCAGAGCCAAGACATGACTAGCTCAGTGAGGTGTTTAACTCGGTTCTGCCAGCACATTAACACTCATACAACAGTTTCCTTATAAATTACTAATGGATACAGAAATCTGCCATTTTCCATGTTTAAGAAGGGAGTGGCAGGAGGCATCTGAGAAGGAGGGAAGATAAGCTGAACAATACTGATGCTTCTGCTCCATTTACTGTATGCTCGGGTTTGGTGTAATGTAGTATCCTTGGTTATAGTCCTGAGTACTGTATTAATGTGTGTAGTTAGGAGTGCTGTGCTGCTTTAATGGTTGGTGAGGGCTTTTTGAGGGCTTATGTCTTGTTTTTTTAGGGCCCGAGCACCAATAGTGTGAGGGACAGTATTGTAAATGCTCAGTCAATTATTCTTCTTTTCCTAAATGAATCGTATTTTTGAGGGCCTAAACATGCTCAAACTCATGAAACGAAGTGGTGAAAATTTATGTTTGATATTGGTTTCAGAATTAGGTGGTGCAAAATGGCTTGATAGCACAATTAAGCGCCCTTCGCGCTACGTTTTGCGTACAGGTATGAAATTCGGTAGACGTGTAACAGCTCAATACCTACAAAAAAGTCCCTGATCAAAATCTGTTAGCCATAGCACCACCTGCTGGCAACAGGAAATGGCATGCTTTGCACTGTAATTCACTCCCAGAAACATATTTGTATATGCCATGAAGTACCAAACATGCTAGAAACACGTTAAATCATGCAACACTTGATTAAGTGCTAATGAATGTGATAAGGAAGTTGTTGTAACTCAGGGATGCAATATCCAATCTGCTCCAAACTTCACGTTTGATAATAGTCCTGGCCTGAAGACAACGACATGGCCACATTCAGTTATAGACAAAGCGCCACTTGTTGGCAGCAGGAAGTGTGGCACTTTGAAATGACTATTCACTGTTTTCCTAAGGCCACCGGGTGGTGGTGAGCCTGGGTGCGAGGGCCCTTTCATCGCTGCTTTGCTTTTTATTTTACTTTACAGAACAAAGCAGAAGGGAACAGAAATTGATAGATGTTGGTGTGTATGAATATGTGTGTGTGTGTGTGTGTGTGTGTTTAAAGGTTGTGTAGCCTTGTGACTGATCAGGCCACTAATTATATTGTGCTCCTTTTTGCATGCCTGTAGTAATACTTTGCAGTGGTTAATACACCAGAAAACTGTATTCTGGGAAAGTAAATGGCTTCAGTCATGTGCCTTTTGTTTGTAGATGGTACAAGCATCCATGTTATACATGCACAACTGTTCATTCTACTGTTTGTGGCAATATAGGGAGATTCAGTCTCTGTTTGGGGAAAATGTGTCTGTTTAGATGACAAATGGACTGTTTACACTGGTCAGTTGTCAAACAACACCTAAGGATAAGATCAGAAGGATTAGACATTCATCATGTTGTTCCATCTAAAGTGTAAGATATCTGGGACATGTACATGCCAGTTGTGTTGTGTCTCTCCCATCTGAGGTCACATTTCAGGGGGACAGCAAAAGAGAAGATGGATGTTACCTTGCAGCCCAGTCTTGAGTTCACTTCCTCTAGAAATCTTTTGGTAATGAGGATGTCCTGCAGTAATGATTTGGGGAAAATGAGGCCAATATTGGCATTGGTTCTGTAAGGCTGGGCCGTATGTGTGTTTTCCATCTCTAGACTGGGCTCTCAGATGCTCATCTTCTCTCTTTCTTCTATTTTCATGGACTGATGCTGCAGCAGGTACTTCCTTCTCATACATATTCATCTTTTTTTTTTTTTTTTTTTAGCTTAACTTTCCCTCCTTTTCTACCTTTTTACCTCCCACAGTAAGCTATCACTGCCGTGTGCCCACGCAGGGTTTTTACTTGGTTTACAGAGTTATTTTGGCTATAAGCAGCTCTTGCATGACTCAGGTTGATGTCAGCATCTTTGACAAGGTCTGCTGAGCTCTGTGCAGTCACACCCTCTGGTCTGGCCATCACGTCATTAATTTAGGGTCTCACAGACGTGGGTCTAATTAATTTAGGGTCTGTGGACGTGTACATTCTTGCAATGACTGGATTGTGTACAGTCTGGGCTGTGATCAATGCGTTTATCTCTGTTTCTGTAAACAGGAAGATGATTTTCATTTATGATATAGAGAATTTGTCTGGGTGGGTGTGGTGGAGTTTTTGCATGCGTGCGTGTGTATGTTAGCATAACCCACTTTTGTGGTTTTTACTAGTGCCACTGTAATTGCTCGGGGCATTATGTAAGATTATACAGTAAAATTGCTCCTCATGTCTTCTAGATATCAGTCTCTGTATTAAACATAAAGCTTTTTCAATTTATTTTCACTTAAATTAATTCTTCATTTGGAAATAGAATAAATGAATGGAAATGAATAGTGAATAAACTGACATATGGAATTTTTCATTAGTTGTTTTAATTCTAGTTTTTGTTTAAATACAGCAGGTCTGTCCACATTTATTGCATTGCAGGAATCACATTCCAATCAAGTGCTGGGCTTCATTTTAGTTTTTACAGTGCTATTATTGGACATTAATCTGATATTAATAATTTATAACTCTTCTTGTGTTCCAATGTAAATGATTAAGATTTAATAACTACTATATATAGTATATGTATATGCTACCCTTCAGAAGATTCAGAAGTCTCTTTTGCTCACCAAGGCTATTTATTAGATCGAAAATACAGTAAAACAGAAATATTGTGAAACATAACAATTTATAAAAAAAAGCTTTTTTCTAGTTATAATATATTTTAAAATGTCATTTATTCCTGTGAAGTCAAAGCTGAATTTACAGCATCATTACTCCAGTCTTCAGTGAATCATGATCCTTCAGAAATCATTTTAATATGTTGATTTGGTGCTCAAGAAACAGCTATTCTTTTTATTAAATGTCTTATTATCTTTTTATTAATACAGTGGTACTGCTTGTGCTTAATATTTTTGTGGAAACCATGATACAATTTTTCAGGATTCTTTGAATAGAAATTTCAAAAGAACAGCATTTATTGGAAATAGAAATGTTTTGTAAAATTATAAATGCCTTTATTGACACTTTATGAATTTAATGCGTCCTTTCTGAATAAAAACTTTAATTCCTTTCTTTCAAAATTTTGAATGGTAGTGTGTATGTGTGTGGGGATATGTCTTAATATCTTATTTTCATATACTTTTTCATACTTGACACATCAATAAATAGGCAATATAGACAATGATGATAAATAAAAATGCATTCAGCACATTTTCATATTAATAAAATCTCAATATCTGTGATCTGAGTAACATTAACATTTTCTATGGAATATCTAGTTGGGAATGGGACAGGCTGTGTTAGAGAGCTCTACAGGGATCAGAGTGCATGCTGACATTGTCATTGTCCTGCCGGTGCTGACAGAGAGTGTGACGGTGAGAGTGTTCTCGTTTGTTCCTGGCTGTTGTGCGTTGCATACTCTTCTCATTATCTCCGACTGATAGCCTCATAGCTCACATTCCTCTCCGATCCAAATGCCATTTCTCTCTCTGTCTCTCTTCCCCAGGCCAGCCTGCAGTGTCAGCTCTGCTTCAGTCTGTTTCTCCCTCCCCCTCATCGTGTTCTCCCACACAGTCGTGCACGCCGCCATAGTGGTCTTTTAATCCACACAGACACGTGTGGGTGTGCTGTGTCCTCTTCAGGACGTGCTGTAGCATAGACTCCATGCACCACACCCCGTGCCGCCACAGGCCTGTACCAGCACCATCTGCAGAGCCTGAGCTATCACCTCATCCATCTCCTGCAGGGTGATTTCTATATGCGAGACACGACACCGAATCTCCAGGCTATTATCTGCACTACCTGGAAAATGATAGTGGGAGTGAAAAGTACACTAGTAAAAGGAGGTGAAAACAATCAGCCTCCCTTGACAGGGTGTGTAGACCACTGCTGGCTTCAGCCTACTTTTAAGAAGGGCTACAGCGCCCTCTTGTGCTTGTAAGCTTGAATGCCAATATAACGAGAATTAAAATAGGAAATTTCGCCTCCTAGTGGCAGGTTATGACTTTACAGCTATGAAAAGGCATTCCCCGCCTCTCTCCTTAGAGGAAATGATTGATTTTGGCCATGATTCTTGGCTAAGACCATGAACTCAGCTGTGCACTGCAGTTTCCCGTTGCTTTAGGAAGAAACGCTTTGAACAGAGAATCATACTTTTTCTTTATTTTCTTATCTTACTTTGACAAACACATATGGAAATAATATCAAAACAATAAATGACAGTAATAATAAATCTTAATCCAGTGCACTTTAGCACTTACTCTAAATAAATATTAACACACCGAAAATGAGAATTCATTCACTTGCCATGAAGTCCAGTCAAACCTGTATGACTTTCTTTTTTTTAATTCAATAACTTTCTACCATATAATGAAACTAAATTTTACAACAATTTAGAGAGAAGAAGGTTTTGCTCTGTTCTCTACACAAAGCTATCATATGTTTTCAAAAAAAGTATATACAATATACATGGAAATATACTAAACCAAACCATTCTCTTTTACTCTTTATGTGTGTATGCTACTGTTAAAAAACAGTTTCAGCTGTTTTTTTAAAATCTCTCTTATGTTCACAAGAATGCTTTTATTTTCTCAAAAATGGGGATGCACGATATGTCGGCTACCATATCGGTATCTGCCGATATATGTTAATTTTTAATGTTATCGTTATCGGCCCGATAAGAAAATTTGGCTGATATATTAAAGCTGATAAGAAATGGATTATATTTCCTTCAGCTGAGACACTTTAGATGTGCACTGTCCGCCATTTTGAATCGCTTGAAATATTATTGAAATCACTTCAAAAAGGAAAATACAGTTAAGTACAACATACAATGCAAGTCTGTCATATAGGCTACATAATATTATAATGAGAACATTATAATTGTGTGCTTGGGACATGGCTTTTAATGGTGAGACTTTTATTTTTTGTAATCAGGCTCACAAAAATTATATAATTTATTATTTAGATTTATTGGCCAATATATCGCTTATCGTCTTTCAAATATAAAGAATTATCTGTTATCAGTATTGGCCAAAATGTCCATATTGGTGCATCCCTAATCAAAAATACAGTACAAACAGTAATTTCAAATGGTAATGATAATTTACAATATTATTGTTTTCTATTTAAATATATATTTTAAAATAAGTAATTTATTCCTGTGAAGACTGGAGTAATGATGCTGAAAATTCAGCTTTTTCCACCAGTGTCACGTGATCCTTCAGAAATCATTCTAATATGCCAATTTGCTGCTTAATAAACATTTCTTATTATCAATATTGAAAAGTTGTGTTTCTAAATTATTTTTGTAAAAACCGTCATACATACGGATATTGAGGATTCTTTGAAAGTACACTGTAAAAACATTTGTTCTTAGTTTAACTTGATTTAAAGTATCGCCAACTAAAATATCCACGTTGTCACTTAGTACAACTTAAAGTTGACTAAACTTAAAATTTTAAAGTTGAAACAACACATTTTTTTTTTTACATTGTTCAAAAGAACAGCATTTATTTTAAATAGATTTTTTTTGTAACGATGGTTACGTCTTTACTGTCCCTTTTCAGCAATTTAAAGCATCCTTGCTGACCCCAAAAAGTCTCATGTACTACTGTTTAATGATTTTGGAGTTTGACAGCTCCAGTCTCCATTCACATAAAAGAGTAAGAGATATTCTTCAAAACTTCACCTTTTTTGTTTTTCTACAGTAGAGCGAAAGGCACATGGGTTTGAAACGACATGGTGAGTATTTTCTGGAGTCAGTCTTTGGTGCTCAGCTCACACTTTGAGAGATATGTTTATATATGTATGTGTGTGTTCATTAGGTGTGAGCCACGGCAGCTTTTATTTCCAGTCTGCTCTGCAGTATTGAAATCACTCTGTGTAGGAAGTGCCAAGGCCTTGCGTCATTTCCTCAACCTTCTCTCTCAGCGCTTCTGTTTTTCTCCTCTGTTTCCCCTCTCCGCCCTACACCTCTGTATCTCTCTGAAAAGAGAAAAACGCTAAGCCAGCGCTCAAGGCCTTAATGCTCACTCCACATCTTCCAACAACAAAGTTTACACCTTCGTTGAGAGCTTCTTTGAAACCAGCAGACACCCACACGTGTACACGCCTGCACTGGACCAACGTTTGCTCTGGAGCAGCTGAGCAGGAGAAGCAACTGCGGAGCTGTCCATCACCCAGCCTACATTTTTGGGGGTGGGGGAGAAAGCAGGACTGTTGCAGCGGTGGTACTTGGGTTTTTTATTTTTAGACTCTTCTCGACCCTCTACCACGACAGCTGTCTCTTTCCTCCTCCTTCTCTGACAGAGCAACGTCAGGAATAGCCTATCGCTTTACACCTCTCAAAACTAGGGCTGCCGGTTAGTGTGACGTGAGACTACTGGTTCTCAGGACTGTCTCGAACACACACATAAACGTGTCCCGCTGCTTTCTCTTGCCGCTCTGCTCCACTCTGACCTGGGTAAGGGAGCGACGGTAACTGTTTGGAGCTTCTGCAGAGGATCTCAGGTAAGGTGGCAGGCTTTGCTCATGGTCCTGGATGGGGGAATCTGTAGATCTAGACCTGTGGAGGAGTCTGTTGGCTCAGAGTTCTGCTGCAGTCTGGACTCAGGCCTGCTCTGGCACCTATTTTTAGGCTTGAGTGTGATGGCATGCCAGGAGCAATGATCGAGCCAGCTAGTGCTAATGCTAAATTCATTGAGTTTTGCAATTTCAATTGAAAAATGTGAATTCAGTTAAGGGTTTTCTTGTACTTTAGTGTGTTACGTGGCTGGTTTGTTTGGATTGTGCTGTGTAAGTTGGTATTTGGATACTAGAAGGAAGCTCTGGATTGGCATTACTGAGGTTAAGTGCTTAAGTCCATCAAGCTCAATAGAGGCTTTTGTTTGAGTTGGTTTGCTCTTGTAGAAAAATGTAGTGCCATTTTAGCCATTATGTCTTGGTTATTGTACTCTTGAGATGAATGTTTCAAATGGGTCTTATTTTTTGGATGTCTCATGGCTTTTTTCTAATGCTTTTGAACTGTTCTAGGACTGTCGAGTGTTTGATAGATGAAGTCAGTGGGTTATTTTGTGTATACAGTCATTTGGATCATATGCTTCACAGTCTGTCTGCAGAAGCTTTTATTGATGTGGCCATAAACTTTCAGCTGTTCAATTATGTCTCTTTTGTTGAGCTAAATTGCTGTCGCTGGTATTTATTCTGTTTCGGTGTAGGTTTCTTCATTTCTCAGTTGAATTATAATTAGTTTTAGAAATTTAATTTTGTTAGCTGAATTGAATTTAATCTCCATTAATGTCTAAATTGGCCTTGGCATTAATTCCATCCCTTTTGTTACTGTATATGTCCTCGAGAAACCTTTTAGAATGAAAGCTAATCAAGTCTACCAGTCCTGTGTTGAGTGATAAGACCAATTTAATTTGTATATGCTATGAGTATTGTATACATAAAAAAATTATGTATTTTATCTTTTAACACTGTTAATGCCAATTGTTAATACTAGAAATGTATATATCCAGTTGCTAGGAAAAATAGGGCTGTTTGCTTTGTTCGTGGTTTTCAGTGATTCTCTAGCTAACAGATTTAGCCATAAACAAAATGTTTCTGTGGTACAGATTAAAATCTTGCTATATAATAATAATAATAATAATAATAATAATAATAATAATAATAATAATAATAGCTGTTGTTAATAATTATAATTTATCATTTTAACCTTTATCATTATTATTATTATTATTATTATTATTATTAATATTATATATGTTTTAAACACTTTTTTCCTTATGAGAATAGAATATTTAAGGGAATCTAAATCCTTTGGTTTCTGCTTTTACAACAAGAAGTTACATAATTTAGGTCATATTTAATGTTAATTATTTTGTGTGGCTGTTTATCAATTTGATAACCCAAAGTTTCTGGTATTGTTACTGTTTGCACAGTTAGCCTGTTGTGTGTAGTATGATGTGGGCTGCTTCTTGCCCATGTGGCTGCTCTTAAAAAAGTCTGTGCTGTCAGTATCACAGTGCTCTGTTAACAGATAAGCACGCCATGGGTAACTTTTTATAGATGCAGTGTGTCTGATGGCTGGAAGGCCTGGTGAAGGGTCAGTGGTGGCGTGAGGGGCTTTATGGGAGTTCAGAGTGGGGATTTGGATATGGAGTTAGAGGACGGCAGCTACATTAGACAGCCTTGTGGGAGATCCCAGAGTAATCCATACAGAAATGTGGTAGTGTGACAATGAAGTGAAACTGCTTTGTGTTTATAAACAAAACCTCTCTGGCAATCATCTTTCTTTTTTTTTTTCTCTTTTTTTTTTTTTTTAAAGGAAAATTTTAACCAAAAAGATGATTCTGTCATTTACTCATCCTCATGTAATTTCAAACTTGTGGAACTCAAAAGGAAACATTTTAAAAATATGAAAGTGTTTCAAGATATGAAATATGAAAGGGCTTTCAAGAACAAATAAGTACCATTAAAATAGTCCAAATGATTTGTGCGCTATATATATATATATATATATATATATATATATATATATATATATATATATATATATATATATATATATATATATATATATATATATATATATATATATATATATATATAATCTTTTGTGCTTTTGTGCAAATGGTGCGCCATTCGAATATATGCAAAACATGTATGAATTTGTGGTGGGTGTATGGTTTCTTTAAGAGGAATGGGGCATAGTTGACTCGCAGATCATATCACTGATGCAGTTTTGTGTTTTTATTGCATTTTATTTTTAATCGTTCTATAGTAAATAGGCATATTTCAGTTCAAAAGGCTTCAGTTGGATAGAAGTCAGACTGCAGCCATACAATGAGCCCTCTTTTGACCCCCCCCATAGGTCTGTCATATGTCTCTTGTTCTAATATGTCAACAAGATAAGCATTATCTTCATTTTAGGATCCTTTTTAATGTCATATTTAAATAAATAACATTAATACGAAACTCGAGGCAAATCCAGTATGTTTAATCATCTCTTTCTACCCAACAGAGCCAAGAACCTTCTCTTCTTTCCAGCATTGTGGGTCTTATTTACCTGAAGTTTGTGACCTCACATAACATAACTGTGAAGACCAGCATCCATTGTGGCAGCTTCTTGTCTGCTGGTCCCTCCATCTGTCACTCATCTTTTCATCCCGCCCTTCCTCCTTCATCAAACCCTTACCCGGCCCAGCCCATGACAGCAGCGTTGCCAGCATGGCATTCTCATCACGCTTTTCCTTCTGGGAGCAAAAGGAAAGTGATGTTCCATTCTCCATTCTCATCTTTCTGTGTGAAATCAGCTGGGTGGTGTGCATGAAATGCACCAGTGATCTCACTTTTACATCTATCTGTAGCAATGCACTGGGGTGCCGTGTGCACGGTTCATGGCTGCACAGCTGCTAACTGCCTCTGTTCAGGGCATGCATGTGTATTTGTGTTTTCTGGGCAGATGGAAAACACGGATCACTGTGTGAAAATGACCAGTGTGCTTAGGTGTCATGGGAGACTATAGTTTGCCAGCTCTCTGGCATAGCTCTTTGATTTACATTTTAAATAGCTGCAACTGGCTGGAACATAGCTGTACACTAATGCTTCTGCTTAAAATGGCAAGCACTGTAAATTGGCTTCAAAATTGTTAAATTTTTCTGTCTTACTTGGTCATTAAAAATGTCCTGCATGAAATGTGTTGGATACATCTGCATAATAGCATCAGCATAGACTTATTGTCCTAAATCAAATGCTAATGACCTTTTTACATGGAACTTTATAGATCAAAGAAGAGAATAAGCCAATCCCCAAGAGTTCAAAAGACAATGTAAGTGCCCCGGTATTGTGCATACTAACGAATTAAGTATTACAGCTCTTTTATAATATTCTCACAGAGAAGAGATGTACTTATAAAAAAAGAAATGCAAATCGAAAAGCTCTCTGTCTATTTATCCTTAGTCACATGTATCTAATTGCATATTTTCAGTTATTATTAATATATGCTGTCAGTTCCAAGTCCCCGTGTTTTGACACAGGATGCAGAATTGTTGTCACAGGAAGCATGATTGGGTGGCTGCTTCAACAGTATTCCACTTTGAGTATTTAAGAATAGCCTAGCAGATTTATAAAAAATCTTTTATTTAACACATATAGACCATTGATTCCTTGCAGTCACACCTGCTGCATAGTAATTTGCCTCTAAATGGTGTTGTCTAAGCTTAAAGATGGAGACCGTTTGTTTAATTTTTGTTGTTCTGCTGATTGACGTGCAGCTGTTGCACACCAGATGCTGTGCTTTGGTTAAACAAACTTACTAAATATCAGTAAGCCACCTTAATCAAAGTTCTGTCTCAGTATGATTTGAAGTGTTAGAGTGGATATTTTTTGACAACAATCAAAATCTGAATCTATAATTTGTGTTCTCTTTTAATAATAGACATTTGTCACATTTGAAAGCAGCAAGGTTTTGTTAAAATACATGGTGTTTATATTGTAGAGTTAAAATAGCTTGGGAAGCAGTGAGCTATGTGCAAAAACCTGCTGACAGATAGTGTATTATGAGATATTCTGTAGAGAATGTCTGACACAATCTACTGGATAGTGGATATGTGTGTATTAGAGACAACATGGTAGGGAGTAAGATAGGGTGTACTTTCAGTTTGAGTGTTCAAATGCATGCTTGGTGAAGTGCTGCGTGCAGAGAAAAAAAGTGTAGAAGTGTATTTATGTTATAGTTCACCTTTGCAATTTCAGTTCTCTTCTGCATACAAGGCATTTGTATAATATGACAATAGAAACCAGCATTCTACTTCCTTTTCATCTAGTTTGTGTCTGGTAGCCAAATTGTTTTGCTTTGTCTTTTAGTGAAAAGATACAGTATTTACAGCATTAAATTTACTATTGAAAGTTTAATTTCCCAAGAGGGTTCTGAGATTTTAAGATCATTTTACTCTACCATTACTCTACCACGTGGCTCTAGTCATAGAACAGCAAATGAATCAGGAATATGTAGATGGGAACAAGACAGCATTGCATGATCTGCTGGTTGAGCATTTTGGGATCATTTGTATTTTGAAGTGTTATATATTGATTTAGCAATCTCAATTCTCAATGATTGAATATCTTTCTACTCTTCCTCACTGACTTTTCTACATGTATCTGTCGGTGAGTAGTCTGACAGTGATGGCAGCCTGAATAGCCGTTCCCAGTCAGTGCCCTGCCTGGAACCTGGCAGGGGCCTGCTACGTGCCAAGAGTCCTCAGCCTGTTCGGGACACACCTACAGAGGTCCAGTCCCAGTCTCAATTCAGGCGGGTCAAGAGCCCCTCACCCAACAGAGACAAGATGGCGACCCGCAAGTTGTCTGAAGTGCCCAAGATGCCGGAGCGCTTCAAAAGCCCTGAGCCTCCCCGAGCTCCCTTGAGTCCTGAACCTTTTTTGAATGGAGAAAGCAAAGTGAATGGTGCTCTCAATGGCAGTGTCAAGACTACTGCAAGTGCCAGCCAACCAGAGCTCACAGAGGACTTGCAGGGTGGGACCCGTAAGAAGGTTGTAAAGGTGGTACGAAGAGTGGTTAGGAGGGTGCTTCCTACTGAAGAAGACACGGCAACAATCCCTGCAACCATGTCCCCGGAACCACCTAAACCAGAACCATCTAAACCTGAACCAGCATCTGTACCAAAAGTCGTGAAAATGCCTGTGTTCTCCTTCAAACATGATACTATAAAGAAGGAAGAAAGAGATGATATCTCTGCTGGACTGACCAACTTGATGACACGAGGCAGGACCAGAGAACCTCGACATCGGATCCGTAATGATGAGCCTGCTGAAAAAGAAGGTGTGAAACCTGTAGAGAAGTCTGAAGAGAAGGACATTTCTGGACCAGGACAGAATAAAACTGTGGCAAAAGTAGAGGCCTCCCAGACTCTAAAACTAGAGCAAAAGACTTCAGCTTCTGCTACTACCTCGACGACACCTAAGTCTCCTGTTTCACCACCAGCAGGGTTCATCCCAGCCACCAAACCCAATCCACTTTCTCCCCCAGCAGGCTTTATTCCTACACCCAAACCCTTAGGATTTGTCCCTATCTCAAAACCACCTACTCTTTCCCCTCCAGCAGGCTTTATTCCTGCTCCAAATCCTTCTCCTATGACCCCTGCTGGATTTGTTCCTGCAGCTCCTATTCCAGATCCCAAAACATTGCCTGCTATCCCCAGTTCTACACCTGCTGTCCCTAAAACAGCTGCTAACTCTGCTCCAATCGCTCCTGGTAAATCCAACACCCTTAACCCCCCAGCCCTCAAAACAGATCCATTTGCCCCTCCATCAGGGTTCATTCCTACCCATAAACAGATGCCAATAAAGAAACCAGAGGTATTGATCACAGTGGTTACTTGGCTGCATGGATTGCTGTGTGAGGAGTGCACTAATGTGTATGTCGTGTACCACTAGTACTACTATCTTCCACCTTGTTTTCTTGTTTTCTGCTTATTTCCTTGTGGTTTAAACTTTATAACTGTCTGAAGTGTTGTTGAAATGGGTTTTAGTTCTCCTTAGTTTCTTACTCTCTCTAAGTTGCATTTCTAGTCTCTGGCCTTAACAGTTCAGGCCAGGGCTTACGGTTCATGAACGTTACCATTGAAAACCCAGCTTTAATATGCTGATCTTGCAAATCAGTGATGGAGTTGAAAGCCATTAGTAGAGTCCCCTCAGAGACCCATAGAGCAATTTACACAGATCAAGGTCATAGACCGTAGATCATATGGATTAGATACTTGAACTAGTATAGTGTTGTGGTCATTGGAGGGTTAGTTTGGAGTGGTTTAGTTCTATGCATGGAATTTGATACCAGAAGAAACTGGTGGACTAATTTGTGTTTGGTTGCATGGTTACTGACTTTGGTCCATTTTAAACAACTTGACTTTTGTGACTTTGTGTGTGGTTTGGATGTGATATGTGAAGGTGAAGAGGGCCGTACATATGCCACCAACTCCAGCAGGGAGACCTTCTCCTGGAAGCATTTCTAAACCCACTCTCCCAACCTTGTCCAAAAAGGTCTGTGTTCACGCTGTGCAGTGGTTAGATTACATGCCTGTTTAGTACTCCAGAAAGGGAATGCAGCATGGCTAACATAAACACTTGTGACTTTGCTTGCTTTCAACCAGGTTCTGTGTAGAGCTTTTACAATTTATCCTTTGAATAAATTGGTGTTGGCTACTTTTCTCAATAACAAAGCCATGTGCATAGTCTGAGTTCGACTCACCTCTTCTTGGTGGTATGACCTATAGGAGAGTCCGCCACTGAGTCCCACTGAAGAAGCACAGAGACGGCTGGAGAGGATCTTCGCTGCATCTGTAATGCCTGTCCATTCCTCCTCCTCTTTCTCTCTTCACTTATCTTGTCTTTATTCCTCCTTTTGTTGTCTTTTTCATTTGACTCTCTCTCTGTCTCTGTCTCTGTCTCTCTCTCTCTCTCTCTCTCTCTCTCTCTCTGGTGCTAAAATGCTTTATCCAAACTGTTTTACAGTATGTGGCTCTCACTGCACTGGCTGTAGGCCTATAAATAAAACACTTTAAAGCCTGACAGCGCTTAAGCTGACTGAGTACTCATGGGGAAATAGTTTAATACACTACATTGGTAATGAGGAAAAGGGATTTTAAGGACATTAATGTGAGCAGAGCGGCTACATAGTGCCTTCACATCTAATGATTCTGAACTTGGTCTCTTTAGAAATAATTTATGGCTTCATTCCAAACTCTAGTGAACTGCCTACCTAGACAATGTGAATGCAGTTTCAAAAATTTCTTTTAAAAATATCACCTAAGATGTCTGCCGATTTGTGGAGTGTTTTTCCCCAATAGTTTCTGATCCCTGTTAAACAAAAAAAGGGGGAAAAACAATTCAAAATGGCAGACAATTTGAGAGAGAATATTTAATCTCATTAAAATTACTTTAAAAAAAAAAAAAACATTTAAAAAAAATGTATGCTATGTATTTTTTGTACTTCAAGCATAGCTTAGCAACATATGGTGATGCCAAGCTTTGTGCCAGTGGTCAGCAATGGTCATTTGAGTGACCATTGCTGCCCCATATAGAGGGTTTCAATTCAATCAATTTCAAGACTCCATATTTTTAGGACGCTCCCTTAGAGAGGGTACCTGCCAATGTAGAGAGTATACAAGGCAACTCACTAGGTTTTGGAATACAGTTTATATTTTATTATGTATTATGGGCTGCTCTGATACAAGAATGCCCAGATAGATTTTTTTCCCTCTCTGAAATATTTCTTAAACACTGTAGCTCAGCCTTCTGCTCGAAGTCTCTTAAAACCCATGTATCTGTTTTTAACCCATTTTGTCATATTTATCACAATTTCATGCACCTTTTCCATGTGCAGTACAACTTTAGTATCTAGCAAACAGGTTTTCATTGGTTCACGCATGCCCATCTCACCTCCATGTGCCTGCTGTCCTTTCATCTGTGGATACATGTCTCATCTTTACCTCTCTCTCTCATCCACTGCTGTCTCTGTGGCTGTGATTATTTGGCTGGCTGGTGTAGCTGGAACCTGTGGCCAGTGCCTCTGCATCATCTCAGGTACAGGGCCCCTCTGGGGGTGGCTCTTCCCCCACTGCGCCCCTCCATGGCTTGGCCGGAGTGTGTGCTCGTGTGGCCTGTTGGAGTGTAAGCCCTCTGTTCCTCTTTCTAACTCACCCCCCACCCTCATTCATGACTATGTATACTTTTGTGCTTGCATTATCAACTTTTTTTTTTTGTGCCAAAAATAGATGTTTACATTTTCTATCAAGATTTATGACTTTAATGATAAATATGTTGGTAGTTTGGATAACTGAACCCCATTGTTTACATATCATATATTTGATATAAGGATTGCTTGCTTGTTTTTTGCTTATGAATGATAATTTTAAGCCAGTGTTTTTGCAGTGCAAAATTGGGGCAATATGTTAGTGAATTGGCTTCTGCTGTTCAGCTCATCAACTTATAAGTGAATAGCAGTGGATATGCTCTCTGATTGAAGACTTTGATTTATGAGTATTGCCTGTTGCCGTCTCATGCCTCAGGCTCTGAACATTACCTCATATCACTAACATAGTGTCTTTATATATTCTTGCATCACCTCTGTGTTGTGTAACCATGTATCAATCGTGTTCATATGTTCTGAAATGTTTTTCATTTTTAATATATATATACTCATACACCATGTGGAACATTAATAATAAAATTTAATGCAGATCTAGTACATGGGTGAATCACATGAAATTATATATAATTGCATGTAATTGTATATAATTAATTATAAAATTATGGATAATATATATAGGTTAAATATGACCTGGCAGGTTTTATGAGATTCTCCCTGCTGAATGTTTCATACTCATTACTTCCCAGAGTGTGACCAGTGCCTTATATCACATGATCAATAACCCTTTTTATTCACAGGATGCTTTAGCTGCTCTATGTGTGGAGCTGAGGGAAGCTATTAATTTGACAAATGACTGTGTTTTTTGAGAGATGCACATTATAAAGTGTTATGATGTCTAACGGTGCTATTGCCCCCTCATGCTGACCTGCCGTCTCACAGGGACAGGTGGAGGAAGATCCCGTGGCAATCCTAAAGGCAGACCATGCTGCTGCCGCCCATCCTAAGGTCTGCTTTCTGCTGTGTGTGTACTGTAGTTCACCTGCATAATCCCACCCTTGACCTGTCATGTCAAACTTGCCCTTGTGTTGTGGAGTGTTGTGTTTGCACCCATCCCATTTCATCGACAGCACAAAGACCATCCGTAGAGCCCATAATTATAAGACACATTTGGATGGAAAAACATAATAGAAAAACAGACAAATAGTAACGTGGGTTCATCTAACATTTCAATAGCATTGGATTGTTATTAACTTGCACTGACAGTGATTGTGCTGTAGTGTTTCCTACCTTTCCTTCTAATGTGCCACTGTACTTGTAGAGTGTACTGGTTTATCTACAATCATAACATCGTATACTAACCAAACACCGGAGGATAGAAGCATGTGAACTGGAACTCCAACCCATCAATGGATCCCTGATATACTATCTCTCACTGTCAGCCCTTCACAGCTGTAGAGTTCATGTTCAGACCAGTGTGTGTAGGTCAAGCATGAGTGCAGTGGAATCAGACATGCCCAGACAACCAGAACATCAGGCTTGTAATCTGACCCCGTCCATCATTTGAAGCCTGAGTTGGCTTCATCTACACCTGCAGTTCAACTCACCCCATCTTGCATGACAGCCCACAGCATTTCAAGCTCATTTCCCGATATAGACATTGGGAAACAATGCTTTTTTTGGCTGATCTGGGGCTTGTTTGTACCCTAATGGTTATTCTGTTAGCAGATGTCTCAGATCAGGGTAAATAGACCATTTTTGTGTCATTAAATGATAGTGGTCATTTTCCCATAAGTGTGGACCAATGCATGCAGTGGATTTGAAGCGTGTCAGTGAGGTTTCTGGTCAAAGACCAAAGTAAAGTCACAAATAATGAGTTATGTACCATTAATGGCTTGTGTTGTTCTCATCACAGGTGAAAACAGAGGAGCAGATAGCTGCAGAGCAAGCATGGTATGGCTCGGAGAAAGTGTGGCTGGTCCACAAGGATGGATTCTCTCTGGGTTAGTACAAAAGCCGTGCAAATTGAACTCTGTATCGCTGACACTGTGTTATTTTAAGTGTAAGACAACATGGAATGGCATTCTCTGCTCATTTAACTTCTGTAATTTGACACATTCCAGTGTAAAAAAATAATATTGAGCTGGAGTGGAAGAGGAAGTCATTTTAGAGATGGAGAACATTATTACATTTCGATGAAACATTATGGAAACATTTTCTCCTTTAGAATATTGTGCTCTTTCACATACAGTAATACCAGGGACATTTTTAAGAAAGGAAATGGGGTTCATTTTGATTTTCTGTCATTTTTAACTTAATGTGGGATTTATTACTATTAAAATAAGGGGTGCTTTAATGGCACTGCAATATTAGAAGTCTATTGTAAATTTGTTCCACAGTGATGGTTTGTGCAATTACTCAGAAATAAAAACATTCACAATGTTCTCTGGTATTCTCACAGCTACTGTGGTGAAGACGGAGACTGGCAGTCTACCAGAGGGGAAAGTGAAAATCAAACTGGAGCATGATGGGACAGTACTGGACGTGGACGAGGATGACGTGGAAAAGGTCAGTTGTGTTGGCTGATTATGTTCATCTCAGTATGCTTAAATAAAAGATTTTATTTATTGTGTAAATTTGAAATGAAATTATTTTCTTGATCTTAATTAGATCTTATTGTGAGCAATTCACTACTTGTTTCACTACTTGTTTCATGTTTTTTTCATAATTTTTTATATTTAAAAAATAATTTCTTACAATTTGTTTCACAAATGAACAGTTCTTTCTTCATTTTGAGTTGAAAAAACTTCTGATTCAGTGAGTCAAGAATTCTAACTGACTCTAACTAAGAGATTCAGTGTATGATTTGTAAGACTTAATCAAACTGCTTACTACACTAGTCATGCTGTGCTGGTTTTTGAGTGTTGCCAGGAAATGGAATAGAAAACATTCACTGCACTCATCTCATCTCATTTCATCACTTACAGTTCAGATTGCAGATTCATCACAATGGAAAACAATTATTCCTTTCACCATGGCACTGTGGATACAGTACAAGAGCAGAATAGATGTGTGTATTTTAATGAATGTTGAGGTCATGCACAGGATTATTTGCAGAACTCTGCTTGTGTCTGGCCTGAATCCAGAGGGTTAGACATGCACAGGTGGGCCCTGGGTGGGAGAAACTGAAGCCAGGATATGGGTCATAGAGAAACAGGTGGGATTTGGCACAGTTTTTAAAACAGACAGATTGACTAATATAGACACAGATATAAGTCTAATAGAATAGTTTGGCAGGTCAGTATTGCCATTTTCAGAGTTTGTACCATTAGGCCTTGATGAAACATATGCTGGGAGATATTATCAGTTAATTTCCTGCCTGGCACAGTTGTTAAATTTGCATAATGTCAAGGCTGACCTCAAATCAAGCTTTTGAACCATATGTTCGATGAGGGAATTGCAAAGCTGGATCTAGAGTTGAGCTTGACAAGTTTTAAATTGCATTAAAGACTTGGCATGAATGTCTTGAGGCTATTATGGTTGAGGCACCTCAATTTAAAACCTCTCACTCTCTTTTTCTTTGCCATATTAAGGATTTTTTACCACTCTTCCCATTCTTGCTTTCTTGCATTCTATGACCTTTTGACATTTTAAACCTCTCAACCCAGGCGAACCCGCCGTCATTTGACCGCTGTGAGGACTTGGCTGCTCTGCTCTATCTGAATGAGTCCAGTGTCATGCATTCTCTGCGCCAGCGCTATGGAGGAAACCTCATCCACACACATGCGGGGCCCAACATGGTGATTATCAACCCTATCAGCGCCCCCTCCATGTACTCGGAGAAGGTGAGAGCCCTCGCATGTTATCTTTTACACTCCTCGCATCCAAATTAGCTTACTTCTCTACTTTATAGTATCTGAATACTGAATGAGTATTCATGAAACAGTGGGTGGGAAATACTCACATAACCACCTAGTTCTTCATCAAATGCATTATATATTCTGACAGTATGTGATTATGGGTGGAGCCATTCAATGTGGCAGCAATACAATGCATTATGGGTACTATATTTTATACAACCATACAACTTGTCCATTCATTGGTTAAACGCAATAGGAAATGGGCATCTGAAATCTGCTAATGAGCTTTATTGGATTTCATGCAAGATAAAGTACTAGCCATAAAATGTAATTACAATCCAGCAGAGAATTTCCTTCGGTCATCTGTCCTAATTAAGCGATTTTTCATTATGGATCAAGTTGATTATATGCCGTGATGAGTGTTTTGTGCATTCTAAATCTGAAACTATGATATATATGAAAATGTTATTGCACTTGTGCTGGAGTTCACACTAACTTTCTTTTCAAATTAACAGCTATTGATTTCCCTTCATTGGAAAATTAATGTTTATGGGTTTACATTTGAGGCTTTCATTATTGATTTTCTGTTGTACAGAAATTAAACGCTCTAACAAATTAAGATTCTTAGATTATTAGCTTGGCCTGTAAGCTCCTTTCTTTTGTGTTTCCAACAGTGATCTTCATTAAGCTTGTCCACATGCTTTTCTTGGACCTAAAGAAAATTAATGTGTTTGTCGGTGTGTCAGAAGTTTATTTTTTCTCTCTCTGTCATTTCAGGTGATGCACATGTTCAAAGGCTGTCGACGGGAGGACACAGCACCTCATATATATGCAGTGGCCCAATCTGCCTACCGAAACCTTCTGACAACAAGACAGGACCAGTCCATCGTGCTTCTGGGAAAGAGTGGCAGTGGCAAAACCACAAACTGCCAGCATTTAGTCCAGTACCTGGTGTCCATCGCCGGCAGCACCGGAAAGATTTTTACTGGTACAGAAACAGACCGTTCGTTCACTCGCTCGCTCGCTCACTCGCTCACTCGTTCACTCACATTAACTAACTCACTCATTTATTTACTCACTCACTTGAAATTTTTATAAATACATTTTCATACATGAAATCAGGTGTAAAAGCATTAGAATTTAGAGTAAAAATCATGTGTAACTGTTTAGTTTTTGTTTTTGTGACCAAGCCTATATAAACATTATATTTTAAGAATTGCTTATATTGGCCACTATAACATCAGTGAGCAGTCCCATTTTTAACTGCATATTATTTCACCATGTGCTTAAATAGCTTGAACAGCCTGTGGTAAAGGGTTAATGGAAAGGTGTCATGTGGTCACTGAAAATTGGCTAGTCCAGCGTGGAGAAAGTGAGAGAGCTGGGAAGAGGATGACAGATGAGGGCTGTGCTAATGATGCCCACTAAAGCACTCTGATAATTAGCCATCATCAAGGCCTTCTCAGCCTCTGCTGGGTCAATAATGACCTAATGAAGACTACAGTGCTCATCAACTATACCATTAAAGAGGCCATGATGTTATCTACATGTGTTCAACTCTGAATGCAGGATCCTCTCTTCTAGTGCAGTCACGTTAAGGAGCGAGTCCTTAATAGTTAATGTTAATGTGTGTCTCCTCCAGCTGAGAAATGGCAAGCGGTCTACACAATCCTAGAGGCCTTTGGAAACAGTGCTACCTCCATGAACAATAACGCAAGCCGCTTTTCCCAGATCGTCTCGCTGGATTTTGACCAGGCTGGTCAGGTGGCCTCTGCTTCCATCCAGGTTTGTGGATATACACAGTACTGGGTCATATCTAAATAAATATGCATATTTTTATAAAAAAAAATATTTATTGAAATTAATAAAATATTGAAATCGTCTATCTACCTACCCTGTCACCATTATTTTCCTCTTGTTAAAGTAATGTTCAGTTCCATAAATAATATTAATAAAACAATTATAATTTGGCACAATGCAATTTATTAACACTAGCTGTCTTATAAATTGCTTTAAAATGTAATAAAGTATAATATAAAGTATAATAATAATCTATTTAGTAATATTTTAAAAATCACCCTTTGAAATAAAGAAAAAATAGAAAAAATACATCCCCTATTGTAATTATGTAAACATTTGTTTGTTCGTTCTGTTCAGTTGTAAAGTTCTGTTAACTTTACACATTTTAGGACTCATGAATGAATCTCTTTCTTTTAAATGTAGACCATGCTGCTGGAGAAGCTGAGGGTGGTGAAACGACCAGAGACTGAGTCCACTTTTAATGTTTTTTACTACATGATGGCTGGAGCAGACAGCACACTCAGGTGAACACAGTATAATTTTATGCAGATTGAAACCAGTGTACTTTTGCTATTTAATTTGATCATTTATTTTGTCTGGAACCCATACAAAATAAATGAGAAAGCTTTCAAAGCTCTCAAAAAGTTTGTACCGTTGAAGACATCTGTATAATGACTATATGATTTAATAGCTTGATTGTATTTCAATTTTCCTGCAGAACGGAGTTGCATTTTAACCACTTTGCAGAGAACAGTGCTTTTGGGATTGTGCCTCAATCTAAGGTTAGTTTTAAATAGATGGAGTTTGTCAGCAGCAGAGACAAAATATTTTGTTTTGTTTTAAATATTAGAAATACCATTTAATATTCTTTTTGTGTGCAGCCTGAGGACAAGCAAAAGGCATCACAACAGTTTACTAAACTGCAGGCGGCTATGAAGGTGCTGGGTATTTCCTCTGATGAACAGAAAGCTCTGTGGCTCATCCTTGGGGCCATATATCATCTTGGAGCTGCAGGGGCCACCAAAGGTAATGCAACACTAACCCAATCACACACTGTGGTGCATCATGGAGTTATTTTCAAGCAAACCCAAGTCACCAATGAGCATAATCCCCCCTAGCAAAGTGTATTTATACATTTTAATTTCTTGCTTTGATTCTACGTCTCCCCTTTAAGCCCTGCACCGCTGTCTCAGTGCTAATTTAGTTCACAGAAGTATTCGTCAGCTTTCTCTTTACGCATCAGAACTGGAGAGCGTTAATGAGATAAAGCATTTAAAGAGCCTAAAAAGCACAGAAACAGAGTTTATTAATTAAGGCCGACTTACTGTCTGCTTACTGAGCTCAAACAGAGAGCGGACAAGCAGCTCAGGAGACAGTTTGATGTTGAGGAGTTTAGAGATATGTGCGTTTCTTTAGCTCTAATGAGGATGGATGGTTTTCACAGTCTGTGATATCACTTCCTCCTCATGTGGTCAGAGGATGATGTATTAATGAACCAGACTCCAAACTATACTGTCTACATGCTGTCTACTAGAGTCCACAGTCATGGGCAACTCAGAAATAGCTGGAAATTAATGAAATCTTAAAACATCATGGAAATTTCCATAGAGAATGTACTTCTTCTTAGATTTATATAGTTTAGTTTATATAGAATATAGTTGTTCTTAGATTTACAATATTTCTTTGGCTATAAATTGATATTTATGAGTGAAATTTCTGTGAAATTATTATTTATAAATGATATGTGTGGAGACTTGAATTTGAATACATGGCCGTCTTGATTAATATGTGATGTGTACTCGTTTGTTGCTGATATATTGTCACTGCAGTCGCTGAATTCTTTGGGGTCTGCAGTGCATCCATTCGTTGTAGTCTGGTACTTTTTCCTGTACCTGCATGCCTCCCCTGTACCTCTTTCAGACAAATGCGGCTGGGAAAGCCATATTTCTTATAGGAGTTACTAATACTGCTTCAGTGTCCTGAGTTTATACTGAAGACTAACTTTACCTGATACTAAACAAAAAAACTGATAAAGCCTTTTTATTTTATTTTATTTTATTTTATTTTGTAAGACATCTTTGTCTTGTCACTCAGTTGTACCTGGCTGTTCATACAGCAGGGGGCAGTGTTGTTCTGCCTTATTGTGTTCTGGGTATGGTATTTACTTTGGTCAAGTCTGTTATTCTTCTTCTCAACAGGCAAGTAATGGTAAAAGACTGTAAAATAGTTCTTTCACAACAGCTATCTTTCAAAAGTTTGGGGTCAGTAAGAAATATTAAGTCACTGTATAGACATTTATAATGATTTATAAAGTTTTCAATTTCAAATAAATTGTTCTTTTGAACTGTTACAATATTCTATTTTTACTGTTTTTCAAATAAATGCAGCCTTGGTGAGCATTAGACAATTCTTTCAAAAAGATCAAATATAAACATTACTGACCCCATACATAACCAATAAATACAGAGAGCAGGAACTACCGACTTATGCCATACAGTAGTAGTAGTAATAAAAATAATAATTAATAATACTGGATTTATCTAAATTATATATCCATTGGCTACTCTGCTCTATAGACATCATCTGCAATAGGCATGAGCCATAGGAATAGCATCGATCGATTGCTAATTGACAACTAATTAAAGTGGAAATGTGTCATGAGAAAATGCATGGAAGAGCCAATAACGTGTGTATGTACAGTCAAGCCAAACATTATTCAGACATTTTTGATATTTTTATATATTTTTACTAGTGGGTGCAGGACACTATAGTTAATTTATGTAAGTGAGGATAGCAAAATAAAGTCAACTGTGACCATATTATACCCAAAAATTCTTTATACAGTGGACTACCAGTAAAGTTGATAAAAATTGGAACCAAAAATTATTCAGACACTTTGACCTGACCATATTTTGCTTAATTGTTTTCTGACATAATTAAAGCTGCAGTCCATAACTTTTTTTGGCTAAAAAATAATGAAAAATCAATTTTTAAGCAAGTAGATAACCAGCCAGTGTTCAAAACTATCTCATTATCTTGTCTCGATTCACAACGATAAGCTTGTAATAATGTTTTATAATAAGAGCGACCTGGTGGATTTCCGCGGGAAATTTGAGCATGCAGCAGTTCCTCTGTGTGTCATTACGTCACGTCCGTAAACAGAAAGGACGGAGTCCATCCAGGCTAGTCGGTTTTATCACGTGAGGATGCTGCTGGTAGCGGCACATTTATAGCCTTTTCTCACAGCAGCATAAATAATTAAACTTATCATTTTGATGATGGATTGTAATCCAGAAAGGTCCAAATGAAAATCATCAGTGACAACTGAAGATTCACAGATTGTCAAAAAGCAAAAGACTTTGGACTGTGGAGTGGCTACAGAAATTGAAATAACGCTAGTATACACTAAATACACAGTCACGCAATGCTGATGTTGTTAACATTAACGATTTGAGAACAAAGTATAACAGTAATAATAATTTGCACGGTTTGGCGTGATCCGAGCTAAGCGATCGTTAGATTTAATCATCATTGGCCGTGCAATTTATTGTAGGCCTAATGCCTTTTTCCTCAGTTGGTCAGAACAAAAGTGGCGAGATGGCGACAAAGAGGAAAAATCGTGGACTGCAGCTTTAAGATAAATTTTTTCTTACAGTTTAACTCTGAGATCTTGTCGTATTTTATTACCATTTTTTTTTAATCTGTAGTGAATAAACTGTAATAACGAATGAAATGTTCAAGGTGTCTGAATAAATTTTGTTTTGACTGTATATGCTAGTGTTTGTGTGCTAACGATTGCATTCTTGTTTCCCTGTTTGTACAAAACTGAAGAATGTCTCTCGTGTTCTAACCTCTACTTCTCTACTTGCATGTTGCATGCTGTTACAAAGCAGAGACTGATGAAGGTAAAGAGCATGAATATTATATATCAGCACAAGCAAACACCTCATTTGTGTATGTGTGTGTGGTTTTATGCTGTTATCATGGTTGCCAGACTTTTCCATTTGCATTCTTATTGTCTTCTTTTCTTTCTTCTTTAATTTCTCTGCTGGGCTTCTTTTCTTTCTGAGGTTTATAACCATGTCTTAGTCTTGAAGCTTAGATAAAACTTTGGTGGGAATATGTGCGGGTGAGGGTGGGGAGCATCGTAACTTTGTTGTCTTTTAAAGCTCAGGCTCTCTGATGTTTCTCCATGTTGTAGACTTTTCATTTCTGCAGTGCTTTTCTTTTGTTAAGACGCAAACACAAATAAAAAGCCTGTTCACTCTCAGTTCTTGTTTATTTTTGGCATTCATCTATTCCACCAGAGGTTTGCGTTGTTTTCCCTCTCTCTCTCTCTGCGACCTTTTCTGATTGCGGCAACTTCACTGCAGCTTGCGTGTCACTCTTTTTGTGTATGACTCTGTGGTTGGCTCTGGGGTCAGTCGGAGCAATATCTGTTGGAAACACTTGAAAATCTTTCAAAGGATTTTAAAAAGCTGACACATTTTTGTGATGTCTAAACATTATAACTCACAGACATCATTAGACCAGTTTTGACAGTTCTGAAACTGAGTTTTATACAGTCAGTGGTTCTCATCAGTGGTTGTCAAATTTTATACTGAATAGCAACAATATGTTTCCAAAAATAACATTGACATTTAATGTAACAAATTTACACTAATAATAATTTGAATATTTCATAAAAGTCTTTACCAAGTTACAGATGGATTTGCATGATAATACCAAAGAGACTGAATAACAAACTTGGACAACAAAATATGTGGGAAGAGTTTCTCCTCCCTTTTTCAAAATTCTAAATAAGCATAATCAATACTGTTAGTTGCATTGTTCACGGCCTAAACAACATTTTTTAAGGTCGTAACCCACCATTTGAAAACCATTGTTGTTGACCTTCCAAACAGTTTCAGTATTTGGTTGAAAGTGCATCTTTTATTAAAATTCTATATTCTAGAGATTATGTAACTGTACAAAAATTACATAATCACCGAAATTGTGTAAGACTTCCCTCAGATACCATAAGAGCCCCAGAGTCATCAGTGCTGCTTCACTTGACATGATACCTAAACTGTTCCTGTACATCTCACAGTGGGCCGGAAACAATTTGCTCGTCATGAGTGGGCCCAAAAGGCGGCTTACCTCTTGGGTTGCACCCTCGAAGAGCTCTCGTCTGCTATCTTCAAACACCAGCCCAAAGGATCCTTACAGAGATCCACCTCATTCCGCCAGGGACCAGATGATGTTGGGACAGGAGACAACTCAGGTTACAAGACTTCTGATACAAATGAATTGTGTTAGCTTTCTTTGGCACTATTAATACTGAAAAATGGTTTGGATGTTTTCTCTCGCAGCTCCAAAGATCACAGCTCTGGAGTGTCTGGAGGCCATGGCTGCTGGGCTTTACTCTGAGCTCTTTACTTTGGTCATCTCACTTGTTAACCGGTAACGTTTATATCCTCTCTTGGTCAAAACATTAATAAAACACAACCAGCTAAGTAATTAATTGATATAAATAAATTAAAAGAACATTTGTCCCTTGATTGCCTTTCATTTATGTTATCATTGATAAAAACCAATATTTTGATGAAAAAAATATTATAGTTTTGTTTGGTGGCACTGGTGGTGCACACTATTTTAAACTGCCTACAGTACATCCCAGGTTTAATTGTAAGAGAAAGATGACTGTATTGTTTGAGGACTCTAACCTACATTAAATATGTATCTGTTTTTTGTTTGTGCTGGTTTAGAGCGCTGAAGTCGAGTCAGCATTCCCTGTGCTCTCTGCTTATTGTGGACACTCCAGGATTCCAGAACCCAAAGTTAGCAAAGCGTGACCGCGGTGCCACCTTCGAGGAGCTGTGCCACAACTACGCCCAGGAGCGTCTACAAACACTTTTTCATGAACGCACCTTTGTACAGGAGATGGAGCGCTACAAGGAGGTGCAGCAGTTCATCCTGTTAAACCCATCAAATTTTTCCTTTTTTTCTTAAATAAATTATACTCTCAATCCATTTAGGCTGAGACCAGCTGAGTTAAATCAATGTTGATTTTGTTAACCTGTTTGTCTAAGCTGTCATAATCAAATTTGCTTGTCTTGTTACCGAAATCAATATTCATTCAAAGTACATGAGCCAATTATAGATTCCATAGAGATAAAGGTGCTGTAAGCAATGTTCTGAAACTCCAACACATTTCAAGTTGTCATGAAATGAATATTTTATGCCAGTGGTTCCCAACCACATTCCTGGATGCCCACCAACACTGCACATTTTGCATGTCTCCTCAATCAAACACACCTGATTAAGGTTATCAGCTCATTAATAGTGACTCAAAGATCTAAAATGGATGTGTCAGACAAAGGAGACATGCAAAATGTGCAGTGTTGGTGGGCCTCCAGGAATGTGGTTGGGAACCACTGTTCTATAATAAAAATAAACCTCTTTTTTTTGTAAATGCATGGTATAGATCTTATCGTGAATGTATTCATCCATGTAGGTTTCATTTTAATTATTTTTTTTTACCTTGTAATTTTTAATCAAAATGTCATTGCTCACTCTTTTGGGGAAGATGACAGACTTCTCTTTGGTCTCTTTTGCCCGACTTCTCCAAACATTTAGTCAAATCCAATCAACTGATGAACAGAAAAGTCCCTGTCCTATTTTTTTTTTTTTCCCCCACAGAGACCAGCCTGATATTTCTGAGTGCCCTTCCATACAAAACACTTATAGCACCTTTTAATCAAAAGTCTTGAAATGAGTAATTTTCATGCTTTAGTTTTGATTGATTCTGATTTTAAGCCTCTTGCTTTTATATTTATTTATTTATTTATTTTTTGCCACAAGGCTGTAAAATCATAGAACAAGAGAAATTCAAATTATTAGACACACTTAACCTGAAATCAGTTTGCAATCATAGCTGACTAACACCCTCTATCCCTGTTTAGGAGAACATAGAGCTTGCATTAGATGACATAGAGTCCAGTACATCTCTGTCTGTAGCAGCTATAGACCAAGCCTCAACTCAAGCATTGGTAAGCAACTCTCTCCTCCCCTCATGTCTTCTTACCACTTCAGGTTTTTGTAGTGCATCCCAGCCTTTCCCCAAAGGGGCCTTATCTGGAGAATGTGTGCTTTTCAGTCTCGGCACTGACTTGAATCGCTGATGTTTTCCCTTGTCTCCCACAATGTTGGGGAAAATTCATTTTGACTGTTTGAAAGTTCTAGTCGATGACTTTTGTGTTCTTTAGTTTGTCATTTGAGTGTGAACTCTACCTGAAAGTTATCTGTGGCGACAAGTTATTATATTGTCATGTCTAGCCAGTCGTTGCAGGAGCAGCGTATTAGGAACGTGGCTTTCTGGGATGTTAATGAGACTGGTGTTACGACCCGTCCTAATCTAGGGGTTGGACGGATCGGTAACAAAGAAATTAAAATGATAAAAGATCTAAATTAACGAAAATTCCTCCTCTCCTGTCCCAGCTCGCAAGAATCACCATGTTTTGAAACGAAAACTTTTCTTTATTCTCTTCTTACAAGTCAAAAATGAACAGAAGCATTTTCTCGGAAGGGGGACAAAGGCCAAAACAACAAACAAAAGGGAATCTACCTAAGGGTTTAGAGAAGCTGACTTACCTTACGAATGAAAATATAAACAAAAGTACAACAAACTTCCCTAACTCCCCAACTAAACCATAAACAGGAGAAAAAAAATTGCACAAAGTAAAAGTGGCGCTCCCCCCACCTACAGCTTCGCTTACAGGGGTAACAGAAACAAGCGTTATTTAACAAGAGAATATGATGAGATAGAGCACTTCTTACTGGGCGTTGTTTAAAGTCTCCATCACACAACTGGGAGAAAACAATTCTCACACATAGACAACAATAGCATCGGTCACACCATAACAATTATTAACAGTCTGGGGCAGGAGACAGAGGACAGGACACGCGTGGAGCTCACGACGCGCTCGACACAGCTCACAACACAGTACCTCGTTTCCTGCATTTAAGCGCTCCCGCTCTTCCACGTAACTTGCCGCAGCTGGTCTCTCAATCAAGCGGCACTGCCACACAGAGAGAGAGAGAGAGAGAGAGAGAGAGAGACACTGTGCACTACACATAATACATTTCAATAAATGTATACAAAACACAACACAGTGATCTGTCTATGACGTAACAGTACATACATAAAACAAAAACGTTCATGATGTAACACTGGAGATGCTGTTCTTTTTCTCTGTATGTGTGGGGGTGAGTATTGAGTGGGAAGCGCCCTCACTCTAAGTCACAGCATTCAGAATCTTTGTTAATGAAAGCACTTTTGATGACATTGTCTCTCTCACAAACTATGTTGAGATGTTGCTTAGTAGTCCCATCAAATATAAAGACTATTGGCATCAGACATTTCTGAGGCTTTATTTCGTATTTCTAGCTTAGATATTATTTCTAGCTTTGATTTGGAAACTAATAGAAACTGTTTTGGGAGTATTTCTTCTTTGTATGTAGTTGTAAAATGTATATAGCACATAAAATGAGCTGCAATGGGAAATAAAGGCACACTCGCTGTAGAATGTTCACTTTGTGTAAATATGAGAGTTAGTGATGCATGACTGGAAATACACCTGCAAATGTTTGCTGGTTTACCATGGGAAAAACTGTATGTCAGTTATGAAATATGGAGCTGTGAGCGGTGGTCTAGATTATTATTTTTTTTTGGACTGGTCCTTATTATCAATGTTAAAAACGGTTCTGCTTGTGAAGACTGTGGTGTTTTTTTTCAGGATCTTTTTAACAATAGAAAAGGCTGTTTATTATACATGTCTTTAATAGAAAATCAATTCAATGCAAAATAGTAGTATATTAACTGTAGTGTGTATTCTTGACTGAACTTGTGTATGTGGTATGGTCACATGGTACATTACTTTTGACAGCACTGGTAGCTTTATACTAAAAACACTATAGGATAGGGCATTTTATTTAGTCTTTTTCTAGAAATTGCAGCAACCAATTTCCATTAGTATCTCAGGTAAACATCTTTACTTAAAAAGATTGAATTAATAGATGCATCCTCGGCTTAAAAAAGGATTTTAGATTAAAATGGGTCAGTGATACATGACAGTTTGCTAAGACTGTTACAAAAGGAGATCAAATGAGTGTGTGATTTATTTCTCTGATAAGCTGCTTTGAGTATCACTATAAAGTGTTTTGAGTACCCCCAGTGGTTGCAGTCACCAATTACAGATTTGCGTCTTGAAGTAGATATGCAAACATGTATGCCTGTGCAGTCATATAATCTTTCCCTACATTTTCAATTTAATAAAGTTTGGAAAGAATTTCATAAATTGTCAAATGGGCACTTTAAAAATTAATTAATTGAAAGCACTCTATTAAAACAACCCTGAAGAGTTAATTAGCCAGTCTGTGCCTGATGGAAATAATACTGAGGCATAGTGACGGCGGTCTCATCAATGCGAAAAGTACTGTTCAAAGACATATTCTAAGTATATTCTTAAACCTACGTAATTGCTGTAAGTTCTTTTTTGCACTGGTCTCATCCGCACTTATTCAGCAGCCTGCAAAGTGTCAGTGCAGTGATGCAGAACAAGGGAGAAGCCATTACTGGTATTAATTGCTTAAGTAGACAGGCAGAGTGTATGGTTTAAAAATGCCTGCCTGACTGCCCTGGAGCTCTTACTTAATACAGGCCTTTAATGAGGAGCCCAAGACTAATAGCTCAAATTTCCCCCCCTCATTTTCTCCTCCCTCTCTCTTATTGTATAAAGGATAGTAATTGCTTTCATGTAATGACTAATGTTGTGTTTGAGGTCATTATCGAAATATGAAATGAAAAGTAAATGAAACAATGCACACCCTTGAATAATGAAAGGAGCTTGAATTGTGAGTAAACAAAGTTCTTGAGAGCGATTGAGCATGTACATAAGGGTCTAACGTCTTGTTAGCCGCATTGATGACTCATTTCAACAATGTCATTGACAAAGAATCGTCAAAAATGTGGCATAACCTTGTCAAGAGTGATGAGAGGAATGAGTTGGTAGTGTTTTCATAAGGTTTGAATGTGCTTTTTGTGCTAATGTTAATGTGTTTGTCTATTGTGTGTGCGCATAATGTGTTTATGTATGATTTCATGCAAATTGACAAGGTTTCTTTTTTCCATTGATAAAGCCTGCTGTATCATATTTGCTACACAAATTTCTAAGGTCTCTAAATGATCAACAATGAGCCATAAAACCTGATATATCAGATATAATACTCAACAAAAACCACATCTAAAACACATTATGTAAAGGTTGAATAAACAAAAAAAAAAATTATGTCAGGCTTTACACAGTTAAAGGAACATGCCACTATTTTTGAAAATAGGCTCTTTTTCCAGCTCCCCTAGAGTTAAACAGTTGAGTTTTACCGTTTTTGAATCCATTCAGCCGATCTCCGGGTCTGGCGGTACCACTATTAGCATAGCTTAGCATAGTTCATTGAATCTGATGATACCGTTAGCATCTCGCTCAAAAATGATATTTCGATTTTTTTTTTTTTTTTTTTTTTTTTCCCATCTAAAACTTGACTCTTCTGTAGTTTCATTGTGTAATACCGACGGAAAATGAAAAGTTGCGATTTTCTAGGCCGATATGGCTAGGAACTATACTGTCATTCTGGCGTAATAATCAAGGAACTTTGCTGCCATACCATGGGGGCAGCAGGCGCAATGATATTACGCAGCGCCTGAAAATAGGAAAATTTCTGTCAGCATAACCAACGTGACCACCTGCTTACACAGGGAGCGTGCCTTGCAACCATGGAGACATTTGTGAGAGACCATTCAGAAGATATTTCCTTTGGTGCAGATCCTGAACCGTATCTAATTGAACCGGGCTATTTTCAGGCGCTGCATAATATTATTGCGCCTGCTGCCCCCATGGTACGGAGTATAGTACCTAGAAAATCACAACTTTTCACTTTCTGCAGAACTAACTACAGAATTAACTACAGAAGAGTCAAGTTTTAAATAGGAAAAAACATCGAAACTCTTTGCTCATTTTTGGTCTAATCAGATTCAATGAACTATGCTAAGCTGCAGCTAATAGTGTTACCGCCAGACCTGGAGATCGGCTGAATGGATTCAAAAATGGTAAAACTCAACTGTTTAATTCTAGGGGAGCTGGAAAATGAGCTTATTCTCAAAAATAGTGGCGTGTTCCTTTTAAAGTTTAAACAATGAAAATGATTTACACCCTGGCCTAAAATTGGGCTCATAGCCTAAACTGGGGGCTCGTCCAGGATTTGAATTGGGTATGTGCCCAGTTTATATACAGACCACAGTCTACAGTTTGAGTCTAACAAAGTGTTCTCACGTGTGCTTCTATGTCCATGTGGTTCAGGTACGGACATTGGCCAGGACAGATGAGGCGAGAGGCCTGCTGTGGCTGATGGAGGAAGAAGCTCTGCAGCCGGGGGGCTCGGAGGAAACTCTGCTGGAAAGACTGTTCAGTTATTACAGCCCTGTGGATGGAGAGACCAAAGGTCAGAACACAAAACACCTCTCACATGCCCACCCACAAACATGCCAGATGTCTATGTATGAAACTTTTGTATGCAATGTTTATGTTTTATGTTCATGCAACCTCATGTGCTCAATGCAACTCTCAGGCCCCGCCTTGCTGCTGAAGAGTGAGAAGGTACATCACTTCCTGTTGGGTCACAGCCATGGGACTGACTGGGTAGAGTATGATGCTCGGGGATGGTTGAGTCATGCCAAACAGAACCCTGCCTCTCAGAATGCAGCCATTTTACTGCAGGACTCTCAGAAGTAAGACCCTGATAATTAAATAATTACTAATATCTGCCTGCTGTTACATGAATTTATTCCATCTCTGCAAGTGCACTAAAATAAAAGCTCTATGGTTTAATATTTAAAAGCAAAGAAATTAAGACTGCCATAAATTTAGTTTTGTAATTTTACTATTTTGTAAATCATCATCATTATTATTATTATTATTAAATACTCATTTATTTAATTATATAGTGCAAAATTATTATTGCAATATCAATATATTTATTTTACAATTTAAATAATAATAAAATGTATCTCTAAATAATAATAATAATAATAATAATAATAATAAAACATTATTATTATTATTATGATTATCACTGAAAAAGCAGCTGGTGAGCTTTATTATTATCACTAAAAAGCAACCGGTGAATTTTGATTGTGTGTAATGGCAATATTTTCGCTCTTTTCAACTGTTGCATGGTTTAAATGTGGAGGCGTTAGATGGTCCAGCTCATCCTGATTCTTCCTCTGCAGGAAGAATATCAGTAGCTTGTTTATGGGGCGTTCAGGAGGAGCCACAGTTTTGTCAGGTTCTATTGCTGGGCTTGAGGGCGGATCACAGCTGGCCCTGCGCAGGGCCACAAGCATGAGGAAGACCTTCACCACTGGCGTGGCCGCTGTTAAAAAGAAGTCCCTCTGCATCCAGATTAAACTACAAGTCGTGAGTACTTAAAATGTGGAAATTACATCCATATGCTAGTGCATTCAAAACAGCTAGACAGAGTGCAACTTTTTATAGACCTCTTTGACTGGAACAGAATGCAGGGGTCTCACAAGACCCTAGAGCTTAAACTCAGCCTGCTAATTAAATCACCACCACAACAATATGTAGAAAAAGTGGTAGACTAAGATCATATCAGATAATATATATCGCCAATGACTAATCGTGATACATTTGTACAGGTCCTCACATCAGAAAATATTAACACTCTGAGGTCTGACGGTATCGCCGGCGATACCACCGTGGTTTTTTTCTTATCAGTGTGAAAGAGACTCAAAATACTCCGTCAATGTTGCACATACAATTAAGAGTTATACACCATTTTAATCTGTGGAATATTTTCTTTCATTTGTGTACACTCAGAGTAAAAACAGAATTTTGTGCTTTTTGTAAAATAAAGAAAACTAACATGATGCGTGATTTCTCCTCTCCCTCTGAACGAACTCCAATCTGATAGTTCTCAGAAAATGAACTGTAACTTAGTGAATACTAATGACAAAAAAATTACACTTATGTCTAAAAAAACGTTAAGATGTCAGGTTTTAAATCATGTAAGTCAAATCGAAAACAAACCTTCTTTGTTTATGTAATCTGTATGAAAAGAGAGCCATGTCAGAAATCCGTGATTCAGCTCATTATCTGCTAATGCGGCCACGCCCACGGAGCCAGCGCTATTCAGACGCTAATTCAGTCAATACATGCATTTATTATCTCAATCGTGTATTTATTGTCTTGAAAAGTGTTTATCTGGATGTAAAAGTCATGGTTAGCGATCTCTAGAAGACATGCAGTTACTTCCTGTTTACTTGTCTTCTACAGATGAAGTTTAGATGAGTTTTTGTTTCTTTAGCGCCCTCCTGCTGCTGTATGTATTGGAAACTCCATTCATGGAATAGCCTCTTCTTCTTTTAGATGAATTTGTGGACTAAAATGCACAGAGCGCCCTCCGACTTCAAGGATGAATTGAAAACACCAGCGCTCATAGTAATGACAGTGAATATTAAATAAAAATAACTCCTCTGTATAGAAAATTGACATAAGCATATGAGAATCCAATATTTCTCCAAATGTGCATGCTTTTAAACTAAAAGCCTATATTCAGACTCTTTGCATCACAGAAATACATTATATTTTAAAGTATAATATAAAACCATTACTTTATATTGTAATAATATTTTTCTGTATGTTTCATATATCATAATGAGCTTGAGACATCACAGAAGGTTTTTTTTCACAGCCTACCTGACTGAAATGCCTCATTAATATGCAAGTCATTTCAGCTCATTACTATCCAATTCTTTTGTCTTCTCAGGTGAGAATGGCCCATTTTCAGTGGTGATTCACGCCTCCTTGCATACTGTGTTTCTTGGCAAAAAGTGTCTTACAAAAACTAAATCAATATATTGTTAAATATGAAGGAGTAGGCAGCATAATTTTTACATAATTTTGAAGCAAAAACTCTAGTCTACAACCTCCAATACCCTAAAGTCTTATGAACACAGATTTATTATACTTTTTTTGGCCTTATTTCAGTGACTTAAGTTTTTTGTTTTTTCAACAACCACGCATAAATGTTATTCCTTCAAAAACACAAACATGTACATACATGTTCCTCACATATTATTGTAGCCTAGTTTGTGATGAATACAGTGTAATGACACTTTTTCCATTAATATGTTTATGAACAACTGAAAAAAGCACAAATGTCAGGGCATGTCAAAAGTTCTCCTGGCCCCAAATCAGCCTCAGACTCCAGAGGGTTAATATAATGTGGTCAAACAACAAACCTTTCTGTACTTAATGTGAGTATTTTGGGGTTTTTTTCTCATAGGATGCACTAATAGACACAGTGAGGCGGTCCAGGGTGCACTTTGTGCATTGTCTGCTGCCTAAAGCAGAGACTTTGACTGGGGATGTGAAGGTGCTAGGAGGACCCTCACCTCGCTCTGGGGAGATAGAGGCACATGGAGAAAGCTGTGACAACGGCCTCATGCAGCTGGATGTGTGCTTGCTCCGGGCACAGCTCCGCGGCTCCAAACTGCTCGACGCTCTCCGTATTTACCGCCAAGGTTAGAGTTTAAAAAGCCAGGCATTAAAAACGCAAGATAAAGACAGTGAACGACCCTCGTTATAGATCTGTGACCTTTATTTTAAAAAGAATGTAGAAAAATCTATGAAGAGAGGAAAGATTTGAAAGTTCAAATTTACTATGCAGGTTTGACTTTTCCGAATAACGTGTTTTTCTCCAAGGGTTTGATGACCTTTGAAGCTTTCTAGGGCTTATGTGGTCAGGCACTGCCTAGTGTTCTAGATGTCTTTTTTTTTTTTTTTGGAGACATTCTTGGGCTTATTTTGTTGAGTGCTGTAAAAAAAATCTGCAAAATGTCATTGGAAAATGTTTTGGCACATTTCAGCCCAAAGCCCTGAGTAAGCAGAACATTCTCAAGATAAGCGACTGACCAATGCCCTCATCATTGCTCTCTGCTGAACCTTCACAAGCCCTGTAGCTTTCTAGAATCTCACACGTCCTTCTCTTGTAACACTCCTGTCATTTGGCTCTCCCCGTCCTCAAGGTTATCCCGATCATTTGGTCTTTTCGGAGTTCCGCCGCCGCTTTGATGTACTGACTCCCCACTTGACGAAGAAACATGGGCGGAACTATATTGTAACTGATGAGAGAAGGGTGAGTGTCCTTTTATTTGTGTGTGTTTGTTTCTCCGAGTGGCGTTTGGCTCTTCTTTCATGAGCTGCTCTTCCATGTAATTGATTATGACAGTGCTCAGGGCAGAGAGCTGTGTTGTTGATTAATGGGCTGTAGTACACATCTTTTTCCCCTTAATCTCAGCTCTGCTCTGGTGACAGGGCAATAAAGGCTTTAATCAGTGCCCAGAGTGAGGACTCTATCAGTGGCATCCTGTCCTATCACTGACCCCGCTTCTGTTATTGAGTCTACAAAGACCTGTAATGTCTTAATGTCAACATGTATATACATGTGTGTTCATATACTGTGTGTGTGTATATACTGTATATGTATATGTATTTGTGTGTAAATTTTAAATATGTATGTATACATGTATAAAACCCTTTATAGTGCGAGTAAATCACTCACATATGCAACCAAATTTTACGCTAGGTGACTAAAAATGTCTTTATTTAGCTAATTGCTAGTAAATTGTGCGATTTTTAACTCGTCTGGCAAAAAATTAGCACAGATGTAATTTCATTGCCTGCTGATCTTTACACACCCTTGCTTGGCTGAGAGCGCCCTCTGTCGCTTTCTCTCACATACGCACACTCCACGTGAGAAAAAGAGAGAGCCGTACACATGGCACTTAAAGAGATAGTTCACCCAAAAATTAAAATTATCCCATGATTTATTCACCCTCAAGCCATCCTAGGTGTATATGTCTATCTTCTTTCAGATGAACACAATTGGATCTATATTTAAAAATATCCTGGCTCTACCAAGCTTTATAATGGTAGTGAACAGGGGCCTGTTTTGAAGGCCCCCCAAAATGCATCCATCCATAATATAATATAATAAATATAATATATAAATATAATCCATGTGGCTCCAGGGGGTTAATAAAGGCCTTTTGAAGCGAAGCGATGGGTTTTTATAAGAAAAATATATATTTAAAACTTTATTAAGTATAATAACTTGCTTCTGGCAGATGGCTGTATGCATCGATTTGAGGCAGAAGAGTAACCCCTGACCCGACGCATCACGCAATGACGAACGTGGAAGCTCAGACGATAGAGCTAAACAAAACACAAATTGGAAGTCTAAAATGAGAAATTTTAAAGAAATGTCAGAGGATTTTGATATAAGAGAAGAGGAGCTTCAGTTTGTTGCATAGCCCTATTTGTTTAAACCATGAGAGTAGGGCGGGACGATTATGACCTAAAATCAAAAATTTTTACCTTGATTATGATTAATGAACAATTTTTTTTTGCCCTCATAGTTCACTTACAATGTTCGTACTGTAAATATGCTTGACTAATAAAGGTGGGATATTTTTTCCTATTGAAAGAGTGATCTGACATCATAGCTCACTTTCACCAGTTATTTTATCTATAATTTGTAACATTTCGTACAGATTTCTGCTCGTTGTAAATCAGATACAGATAAATTAGCATAGTACCAGTACTTAATAATGAGAGCGATTGCGTGTGTGAATTAGTCGTATCGTCTCTCTATTAATTGTGAAGCTGTGGGTTGTAAATAGTTCCTTCAAAAGTAGAAAAATATAAGCTATAATAATTTTGAGTTTCTAAGCTACTTTAGTAATAAATCACAGGACAGCGCTGACAACTAGTTTCTGCATTCCTCTGTGCGCGCGATCTTCACAGCTACTGTTTGTATGTGTGTTTGTGCCATAGTGCAGCTGCGCGAGCACGGTAGCTCGATATAATAATACACATCCAATCGTCTAATCGCTTGAATGTCCAAACTTCAGACCATAAAACACATAACGTTACAACTGACAAAGTTTAGTGAAGACGCTTGCGCTCCATCAGTGTTGACTCAGCGTTCACCTCTGTGTTGATTCCATGGAAGAAGCGGAGGCTTTTCTTACAAAAACCCATTGCTTCGCTTCAGAAGGCCTTTATTAACCCACTGGAGCCATATGGATTATATCTATTATGGATGGATGCATTTTTTGGGGGGCTTCAAAACAGGCCCCCGTTCGCTACCATTATAAAGCTTGGTAGAGCCAGGATATTTTTAAATATATCTCCAATTGTGTCTGAAAGAAGATAGTCATATACACCTAGAATGGCTTGAGGGTGAGTAAATCATGGGATGATTTTAATTTTTGGGTGAACTAACCCTTTAAAGAGAATTGACAGGCTAGATCTAAATACAGGGATTGACAATAAGGACTGGCCGATGGCCAAGAGTTGATGGAATGGTCACTGTCCTGATTGAGCCAGCGCAGCATGAATGAATTAAATTTTATCATTTGTGTGTTTTTTATTTAAATGTTCAAATTGGCAAGGCTTTGAATAAGATGTGAAAGAGAACTCAATTCAGAACTTGTGCACTTCTGTAAGAAGTTTGTGTGCATGCGTCCAGAAAGCCGCTTTTCAGACAGTGAGCAAATAACTGAATTGAGTTCTCTTTCACATCATCTTGCACTTGAACTGACAATTTCACACAAAATTGTTTTAAAATGCTTGTCTTGGCGAGTATCTTAGTAAACATAGTTGGTTATGTCTCAAGTGAACATAAACAATGAAAGAAGTAACAAGTGAAACAGTATCAGTATATTGGATATTATATTTTAAAATGACAACAGCCTAATATTCTACTGCTGTCTATTTTTAATGTTAATCAATCTACAAAATACTCACTGCAAAAAAATTACTCACTGCTCTTGACTGAATAACTTTTGTAATTTTAATAAGGTTTCATCTATATTTAATTTATACAGTGACTATGGAAATAGTAACAAAGTGAGTAAACATGTCCAAAATATTATTTATCTGTTTATGCCACAGATAATAGTTTCAGACTTGTCAGTATACAAACTGGCTCAAATAAATGTATCTCACAAGAACAATCTTTGTTTGCATGTTGCTTTAGCTATGTTTTACCCAGGTCTCGCTGTGATAACCAAACATCAGCAGATTCCCCATTAGACTTGTGATCCATCTGCAGCTGCTCAGTCTGAGGCGTGGCCTTTCACTTGTCCTTCACTGAACCTGTTCACCAGTCGGCCCCTGTGCCCCCGCAGAGAACGCTCAATACATCCCTGTGCTTTTTAGCTCAAACTCTAGCCATTAGTCATCAGTCCACCGAGATTTCTTAATCCACTGCCATGTTGTTATTTGCTTGACATCCTGTCAGGAAGAAAGCACTCATGGGTGAGTAGAAGAGAGAGGTCAGACATTAAGACGTTTTTTTGTGACCCAGTTTCCCCAAGGTGGGTTAGCTTTTGTTCCGAAAGAGCGCCCCAGTCAGCACACTGTCCTCTTGGTGCCCTGAAGTGGATGGCACACTAGATCTTTATGTCTGTCTCTCTGTTTTATACATATGTGTCTGTGTTTCAGGCTGTCGAAGAGTTGCTGGAGTCCCTTGAGCTGGAAAAAAGCAGCTATCACATGGGCTTGAGTAGGGTAAGTAATACATTCACCCTCTAAACTAAACATTAAAAATGATAATGTAGCTAGCAATATTAGACCTAGAAAAGGCTCATTACGTACCGCATTACTTCATCACTTAAGCTATTCACTGAGTTTTATATAATTTAAGTTTCTGGCATCATATGCAGTGGTGTTCTAAAATGAGGAGGCAAATTCCTCACTGAATTTTTGATATATATATATATATATATATATATATATATATATATATATATATATATATATATATATATATATATATATATATATATATATATATATATATAAAAATTCATGTTCCAGTTACACTTAATGTTGACACATTTTTCAGGTTAATTAAATAATCATTACTTATCCACGCGGGGCGCTACCGTAAAAGAGAACGTGGGTACAACTTCCGGTGAGGCGGCGGAAGTAGCATACCAATGGTATTTTGTGCGCTAATTAGCGAAGAGACTAAGTGTTTTTTGGATCATTGTTTACTTTGTAAAGTTGCAAATCTTTATGAGAGATGTCGTTACAGTGCTCAGGGACAACATCTCATTTTACTACATTATTAGTTAATAATATCATAATACAATAAACAGTTTTCGTGCCCTTAATTGCTCTTTAGTTTACTGACCTTCCACAAAAGTGCTGCTGCATGACTAGAGCATCCTGACCCTGCAATACATGAAAAACCTGCTGTCTGTACTTCACCTGTCACTGATGCTAGCACCAAAGCCTTAATTATGATGTTATTGACTCCTAACGTGTTGTGCGTGCCAGAGCCAGTCGCGTTTCCACTGTATGCGATGCTAAAGGCTACTTATGTTAACCACTGCGATAATAAATACACACGTTTATGGAAAATATCAGAGACTGCTTGAGGAATGAACACAATTCTTATGTGATTATAATCGTGTATTTATTTGGTCTAATGTTTTATCTGTCTCTTCCCTGTGCCTGTTGATTCCTGACAAATGCATATCTTTCACAGAGTCACACACTCCGGTTAACTCGTATAACTCATAACTCCTGTTGTCTTCTCATGAGCTCCCTCTGTTGCTCTGGCTGAAAGGATCAGGATAGATAGACGGAGAGATCGCGCAAACATCCTCGGATAGCAATCATCGCATAATTTAGAGGAAAATAAAAAAGGAAAAGTGATGTAAACATAGGATATGTTATCAATATATTTCTAAATGTGTAAGCCTTTGGATTTAAAAGCCTTAGTGGAGTTGTTTTTTGCAAATAAATGGAAGCAGGCGCAACTAAATATTTTTATGTCAATATAAATATCAGTTAGATTTAGCATGATTGATGTGCACTCCTGACATAAATTAATACATTACTATTACTGTAAAAAAATTTATTGTAAAACATTGTTCAAATATTGATGCCGGAATCTTAAATCTTTAAGTAAAAAACAAACGTTCGCAAGTTTGGATCGTTAAATCTTGAATGTCTGTCAACTGTTGAATGAATGTGTGTCACGTCCAGCTTGTTTACTTCGAAACGGAAGACGCTCCCACGTTTGGCGCAAGGCCTCATGGGGCGTAGGAAACTTGTGGATACTATCCAGAAAACATCAATTAATGGAGTTCAGTTCATTTCACCAAACCAATTGTTTTCAAGTCTAAATGTGACATGACTAAGTGGTAATATCAAGTGGATGAGTTGTTTACTTTTTAATTAGCCTTCCTATTAACAGCATAATTTATTTATTCAGACTAATTTGCTACTGCAGAATCTATCAGAATTTTTTCATGTGAAGAGTGCAATAGCCAATTAATATTTAAAATTTTAATTTTAATTAAACTGACCATAAGTTAATGCTGAAGTAAAGCGCCACACATGATAAATGCACTTGGTCAATTATAAAACTCCAACTTTTAAAGCAAAACATCACAAGTAGTGGAGCCTAAAAACATATTTAAACATATCCGTAACAACACACACCTAACAATAACTCTGGTAATAAATATTGCTGTTCCAAAAAACACTGTTGGACATTGTTGATATTTGAAATCAACCTAACATAATAAGGCTTCAGAACTGAAGTAAAAATTTAATTGGAAATTTTGAATATTTTTTTTTAGTCTGCTAGATTTTGGACTGCTCTCTTGCAAAGTTACACCCAAAAAATGCTCTTCAAGCAAGTAAGTCAACAAATCTAGAATGCTCCCACTGTAGCCAATACAGCAAGATTAATCGTGCATTTCATTAAATGATTATGATGGGAGCATTTGTGGGAGTCCTGAACTCTGTGAACAGACAGTCAGTGAGCTCATGCTAAACTGCTGTTAATCTAAATTAGTAAATTAATTGCTTTTACAATATCAGGGTTGGAAATTGACAGTTGTGGTGTTTTCGTCATAATCATCTAAAAAAAGACTTCACTTTTTCAGTCCCTCTATGTTATGGATCAGTGCATTGAGTCAGTTTGTGGCATACAGATTCGGCCTGAGTCACGAGGATCAGTTCCAAACAGATGGCATGATTTCCATTTAGATTGCCGAAATGTTCGCTTCTTCTACACCTCTTAGACACAGACAGACTTTAATCCGCTCTGCCGCTGTGCTCACATCTGGACGGAAAGTTTGGCAGGGTGGGCTTTGGCCAAAAAGACTCATCTCCTCCTCTCCTGTCATAAAGCACTCTCTGCTCTGGGCCGATGCTTTACCCAGAATGCTTAGCTGGAGATGGGAAATGGATGGCACCGTTGGCAGGCCTCATTGGCGGGAATGTTGGAGCGAGGAAGACAATTATTGTGAGGTTTTCTGAGATTGTATGAGCTCTGCTGGAAAGTTGCGCCATTGCACCCTGGGTCTCCCCTATACTTCGAATGATTAAAGCAGAAATCCTTTTGTGCATCTTCTGTAGACGAGAGATTGATTCTGGCGAAGGCACCGGCTTGCTTTGTTTGGTTTACTCTGGCTTGGTGCTCTCTGATAACTCACTACAAACACCAGTCAGCACAGCAAGATATTGTGCTTTCAGACAAAGAAGCCTGGAGAAAGAGCCAAAATAATCACATTCTGATAAAAAGCAGATTACATAAATAGGAATGCAAAAAATGTGTCCAGGAAATAAACAAATGATTAGTTGACAGCCATAATTTTAGAATTCCACTTGAGTATAGATATTCACACCACTGATGGTGATTCTGATATACAGTGGACAGCACCCCCAATTTTATTTTATTTTTTTATTTAATTGATTAATTCATTTATTTTTTTTAAACTTTTAAAAAGAAATAATGAAAAAAAAAAAGAGAAAAATTAATATAGTTTGGAGAAAATTTCAACTTTCATTTGTTTATAGATGTCATTTGGTTTGATGTTTTGTATCTAATGCAGTAAGATTCCAAATTCTTTTTGAAGCCAGTGTAGATGTGAACAAGATCCTAACCAATCATGATCTCCCATTGCTGCTTATTGAAAACAGTCATTGTGCAGTTGCCACCTTAGTACAATACATCCGTCTAAATCACAGACTCCCCCACAGACTTAGACACAAGCTCCTCTCTTTGCACTCCTCCATTGCCATTTGTTTCCCTTTTCATTCTCTTGGTCTCCATGGAAAACGCTGCCATTTGACCCCCATGAAAAGACCTTTCCACCATGATGACCTTTGGTGCTCTTGTGTGGAAAAGACTGGCGAATCACAGGCCTGCTTGGTGAATGTCAAGGGGCAACACGGCTAATAAGAAGCTGTGCGCAACAGACATTTCTACAATATCTTCATGTTCTTCAAATGAACACATCCAACAGAGTCCCTTAGGATGGTGTAATACATTAAAATAGTGTTACACACATGCTCTCTCCACCTAATCTTACATTTGACTCGAGAAGACCATGAATGAAGTTCTTGTTTGGGTGATATCAGGCCTTTTTTCCAGCACATCTTCACTGACATTGAGAAATGAAACTCAATTTTCCCTTGCTACTCTCCTGAGGTGGAGAGGTCCCACTCTGATATTACACCTGCCTGAAAGCAGATAAGTGTGTGTGTGTGTGTGTATTGGCTGCCCAGCAGGTAGCTCAGCCCTGATGTTCTAATTTGTGAGGTTGTAAAGAGTTGTAGGGAGCATTTTGGGTAAACATATTGTCCTTTATTTTTATTTGTGGTACCGATGGGTTGGCAGCGAATGCCATGGGGTCTGAAAGCTGTCAAACTTTACATGAATATAAAATCATTTCATAACACTCCATTCCTCCCCTATGATCTGATGCTTGGAGCTCTGAGAGATTGCCTCCTGTAATAACAATAACTGAGGCTCTACATCACTGAAAGGCTCTGGCTGCCTTTGATGTGAAAAGGAAGATTATACCGCAGAGCAGCTCCAGATAAAGGCTCAATCAAGAGGCATTTGTTGCCATTCCCTCAGATGAGTAGTAATTGCAGCAGTGGACTCTCATCCTCCTTTCTCTTTCTCTCTCTTTCTCTCTCTCTCTCTCTCTCTCTCTCTCTCTCTCTCTCTCTCTCTCTCTCTCTCTATATATATATATATATATATATATATACACACACACACACACTTCTTTCCAGCACAGGTACACCACGAATCCGGTGCAGTTTTAATTAGGATTCTGTTCATCTAGATTAATCCATCTTTAAAACTAATAGAATGCTAATGCAATTAGACCATGTCCACAGAGTTTGATGAATGCACGTCTGGAAAAAAAAAAATAAAACTCAAGGTCCACTTCCCTTAAATTTTCTGATTAAATGGCCGAATGGAGTAGGTTTTCAAAGTGTTAATCCAACTCGGTTTGACACCCCCACCACAGAGCGGAAAATTAACAGTAAACAGAGCATGGGCAGCAGTTTAAAGGGACTCCTCATGCTTTCAGAGAGGGTGACTGCAAAATAGAAAATCTATGACTATGAATTTTACGTATTCACATGTATATATAATTTATGTAAACAATTATATAATGTTTAAAGGGTTAGTTCACCCAAAAATGAAAATGATGTCATTAATGACTCATGTCGTGCCAAACCCGTAAGACCTCCATTCATCTTTGGAACACAGTTTAAGATATTTTAGATTTAGTCAGAGAGCTTTCTGTCCCTCCATTGAAAATGTATGTACGGTATACCGTCCATGTCCAGAAAGGTAATAAAAACATCATCAAAGTAGTCCATGTGACATCAGTGGGTTAGTTAGAATTTGTTGAAGCATCTAAAATACATTTTGGTCCAAAAATAACAAAAACTATGACTTTATTCAGCATTGTATTCTCTTCCGGGTCTGTTGTCAATCCGCGTTCACGACTCCGCTTCTTCTTCTTCTTTCCTGTTTTACGCCGGTTGGCATCCAGCTTATTGGTGCAGTACCGCCCCCTTCTGCTCCGGAGTGTGGTTCACGACTCCACAGTGATGCTGCTGACGTGTTATCTAGTCCGCCCAAGCTTTGTTTACAGTCTGAGGGAGACGCACGCTGTATTCAAGCTATTCTACATTGTTTGTATTTTGGCATTGCTATATTTTTTAAAATGGTGCGTAAGTGTGTATGATGCGGATGTCTTAATCGCCAAAAACAACCACGGTGACGTAAAAGTGCATTACCAACGCCGACAGATGAAAGGATTCAATGGAATCAATTCAATGGAATCAATTTAATGTAAAGGAATCCGGAAGAGAAGACAATGCTGAATAAAGTCGTAGTTTTTGTTATTTTTGGACCAAAATGTATTTTCGATGCTTCAACAAATTCTAACTGACCCTCTGATGTCACATGGACTACTTCGATTATGTTTTTATTACCTTTCTGGACATGGACGGTCTACCATAAATAGATTTTCAATGGAGGGACAGAAAGCTCTCGGACTAAATATAAAATATCTTAAACTGTGTTCCAAAGATGAACGGAGGTCTTACGGGTTTGGCACGACATGAGGGTGAATCATTAATGACATAATTTTTATTTTTGGGTGAACTAACCCTTTAAGTATAAAATATTTATTTTTAAAAATGTAACAATTAAAAAATAAAGAAAAAAAAAAAAATAAAAATAAAAAATAAATAAAGCCCTACAGAAAGATTAAAAAATAATCGTATACATATAAAACATTACTTAAAGTCCCCCTGTGGTTAAAATCAAGTTTTTAATGTTGTTTATGTGGTGTTTTTAAACGTGCTTTAAGATGAACTGTATGCAAATTCATAAGTCAACACCATTGCTGAGTATTTTCTATTTAAAACTGCAGTGTAAATCGCTGGTGTTTATGACTTCACAAACTACCTTGTAACCAATCATGACAACGTGCCAGCGGGCTTTAGCATATCATTAACCATGAGTGCTCTGAAGTAGGAGAGTCGTAAGAAGCCATCTGTTGATATAGAAAATCGGGTAGATTTATCGGGTATATGATGTATAACGATGTTATGATGAACTATATGTCTTTCTCCACTGAAGTTTTAAGGTGTTCAAAGCGTTTCTAAGGATACTGGTTTTTAAGGATACTCGTGAACGGGAACATAGTTTATGTTACATTAGCAACACATTATTAGCAGCTGTTTGATAATGTAGTCAAGCAAAAGGCTAATCATATTAATTACCGTTATGTGTCCGATGTTGTAAAAAGCGATAACACTGTGCAGCATTTACCTCAGTAAGTTGACCGAGTGGATCTCTGAGCTCATGCGAGTGAGTGGAGGTGGGGCTAATTAGCATATTCATAGATCCATGTATAATAAATGAAGCAAGGGTGTAGAGTTACATTCAAGCTATTTTAAGGCATGAATTTTTTTTTTCACAGGAAATATGTGTTTAATGTTTCATTTTGGTGATCAAAGATGAGTTTTAATGGATAAAATTATTGACTAAAGGAGGACTTTTTTTTAATACACTGTATTAAAATTATGTTATGAATTCAGTGAAATGTCCAATGAGAAAGTTTGTTGTATTTCCATATATCTCATAGCAGTGGTCTGTCTATTTACAGGTGTTTTTCAGAGCAGGTGTTTTGCCTAAGCTGGAGGAGCACCGAGATATCCAGACCAGACGCAACATTACCCTGTTTCAGGCTGCGTGCAGAGGCTACCTGGCCCGACAGGCCTTCAAGAAGAGAAAGGTAAGTCCTCTTTACTTCATAAAAAAATACATACTGTACATAATTCACAACATGCATACCACAGGAGCATTTAAGACATTGTAAGCCATTTTTTGAGCGTCTGTTCCATTCTCAATCAGTGCTCTCAATCCGTGCTTGAGTTCATTTGTCGTGAGGTTTGTCTCCGAGTCCATCAGAATGTCATTGCTGTCTTGAGAAAATCCCTCTGCCTGTGGCCTCCGCTGACAGATAACATTCAATCAGCGCATCTCCGGGGAAGAAGCCACCTGCCCCGCTGCCCTCCATCACAGGCCTATCGATTCTTCTGCCACTGCGTGCCCTGCACTCTCTCCTGCCCCCTCTCTGTCCATTAATTTCTGCTTTGCCACCCTCTCTGTCTCTCTGAATTTAAGCCTTTCTATTCTGCCCTGGTTTGTTCTGTCTTCCTTTCAATCTCTGATCCTTTGTGCCCCTTTCTTGCTCTCTCACTTCCACACTCATGCTACCCTCAGCGGGATTGGCTCAGGATATAAGGGCTTGTCCAACAGTTGCCTGTGACTCTGTCTCTCTCTCCTGAGAAGACTGGGCCCCTGTCTTAGTAAAATTCATGTGAAGGGAGGAGGTGGGCTCGATGCAACTCCTCACGCTGCTGTTGGCCCTCGGTGGTCAGCTGCCTTTGCAGTACGACTTCATCAGCATCCACTTCCTCTTTCAGTATTGCACACAAACTGAGAAGGCTTTCCCTGGCGAGACTTTGTTTTCAGTTTACCTCAGAGCTCCTGACAGGAGTCAAGACTGTTTACTGGATGTTTTGCTGTAAGTAAAAGGAGTTTGAATGAGATTTCTTTTACTCTTGTGGGCTGTAGTTGGTATCATAGATGTTAGTAGGGGTTTTATTTTTTTTCTTAAGATCCTGTTTTTTTGCCTCTGTTGTTTAGCAGGGCTCCTTGTAAGGCGTCTTTTGTAACACTGATTTGTAGGTGAGCCTCTTTATAGCCGTCGCCATAAAAGAAGTCTTGTGTACTTCTGGTTTTGTTTGATTTCTTTGACGAAGTTCTTGAGTAAGGACTGAGGCTTGCCATTTGTTGAAGGGTTCACTGTTATTTTCCACTTTCGGTACAGTTATTGTCCCCACAAAGAGCCTTGTCTGGATGCCTCTGAATCACAGTGACTTGTCCCCAGAGGAATTTATTTCCTTAGAAAGAAATCTTTTGTCAAGCTTGTCAGAAACCTATACTTCACGCTAGATTGAGAAATCAGTCTAGGGATTTGTACTGGACTGTTGGCGTAGAAAGATCCCTCATGGGCCGTAACCCCAGACGCCCATGCACTTACAGTACCCACAGTCTTGTCAATGTTTGCAAGTGCTTTTGAGAATAAAATACTCACATTTGTCAAAGGTTGTCAGGTTAGTGACATCAGATTTTTTTTAAAGGTATTCAAGGGTTTGTTTGAGGCTGTTACTACATTTAAATTTAGCTTTGACATCACAGGAATGAAGTACATTTTAAAATATAAAATGGTTATTTTAGTTTGTAATAATATTTCACAATAAAAAAATAAATGCAGCCTTGGTGAGCATAAGAGATCTTTAAAAACCTTAAGTCTTACTGACCCCAAGTTATATATTCAATACATATAATTTATTTTATAGTATGATTTAATTTAATTTTATATATTTTTATTTAATTTCATGTTAATTTGATTTAAAAAAAAATAATTTGTTTTACATGCCATTGTAGATGGTCTCTTTCTTACTGTTGTGTTGTTCTTGGCTAGAATAATCTACAAACTAAACCATTCCTCTTTTATAATAAATGTCTGGTTATGTGAGACAATGGCCCTTGACCTAGTGATGAAAATGGTCTCGAACAGAATCTCAGTATCATATCCTCTTCCAGATCTAAAAAGTAAGTGGAAAGTGGAAGCGGAAAGACCAAAGTGTGTGCTGAAGTCTTTTGTGTTGTTGGATGTATTTAACAATGTCAAGACAAGAAGTGTTGAGTTGAATCGTTACTGCAGATCCCTGAGAGACAGACATGTGGGACCAGGCTTCCTCTTGCAAACCACAGTTGCCACAATGCAAAATCAATTTGCTTGTTTTTCTCTCAGATCGATAATTGAGGGATCTCAGCACCTTGAAGCCTGTTCCAGTTTTAGACTATCTAAGAGTGTGTTCTAAGCCCTTAGTCCCTCCAGATTTCTCTGTCTTTGCTCTCTCCCTCTTTCTGTTCATCTCTGTTGGGGGGCGCCTGAACAGAGAACAACTCCACATGGGCTCCTTTGAAGCATGCCGTCCTGCTCCTTCCAAATTTCCTTTGACGTTCAGCGGAAACGACACTAGAGGGAGCTGGGAATTTCACGAATGCCAATCGTGTGTCTAATTAACTCATTGCCTAAAGACACAAGTTTCATTCAAGTGTGAACAGGTGCCCTCAAATGTCCTTGTGTTCATACGTGCGGATGAATTCCACCTGCTGATCCGTATTCAGATTCACACCACACACCTGTTTGAAGGGTTGTGGCCGACTTTGTTGGTGTCACATCCGTTCGTATGTAACACTTAGTTCCTCCTGCCAGGCCCCAAGGCTCACAGGCACCATTTCCTCCAGACGGCCATTTTAATTAGGAAGCTCTTCCTGATTTCTCCGTCTCTTACAAGCTGTTTAGATGGCTGTTTGTGGCATTTGTTGTGGTCAAAGCGTGGCAAATGAGCTGCGGTGCATATGTCGGCCACGCTTGTGCCGAAGCTTTCACGGCGTGACAAATTAGACATAGTCCGAACGCAATGCGCGCCCGCTCGGTCCCGTTAATGTGCTGAATTGGGCCTGTCTAATTGGGTTTACAGATAATCCTCTATTATTTGAATCGTCCCTGTTCCTGCAGCATGTAAATCTTATGCAGGGTTTAAATCAGCTGCCAAGTAGTATTGAAGTTTAATTGAATTACTCAAAGGAGCTTGGGGCTTTTGCCTCTAGCTGCATTTCTACACAGTTGGTACGACTCCAGAATTACTCCTCTGTATAGCCTTCTGACAGCCTCATTGAAGAAAATGTGTTTGTTCTTCCTGTGATCAACACCAGTAATGGGTGTTTTGCTAACGGTGAGTATGTAAGTCGTCCGCTTGATGAAGTGGAGCAGCGTTTTTTCTAACTGTGAGTCTGTGTGAGATGACGTTCATGCCATGCCAGAAATATGAAAAATACAAGTTCTCAAATTCAAAATAGTATATGTAGCAAATGAGTTGATTCTTTTATTTAATCATTCAAAACGATTCAAGAGTTTATGGTTTGAATCAGCCTGATGAAGCCTTCGCTAAAGGCAGCTATTGTATCAACATGACTCACTTACTGCAAGTTATATGTCAATGCATCATTGTTTAAGTATACAGTGAAATTGATAAAGCCTACTCAATGTAATGAATAAAATGTAAACATTAATAAATAAAAGAAAATATTAAGTATAAAATGTATTTCTACATTTATAAATTCATTCAAATTTATTATCATATTAAATAATACAATAAAAATAATGTTAATTAAAAAAATACTATAAAAAAACTATTAAATATTTCTCATTCATTTTGGTAACACTTTGTAATAAGGTTCAATTAGTTAACTACGTTAGTTAATATGAACTAACGAGCAAAAGACAATAAAGCATTTATTGATCTCAGATAATGTTGATTTCATCATTTACTAATACATAATTAAAATTAAAAGTTGTATCTGTTAATATTATTTAATGGACCTGAGCTAGCATGAACTAACAAGGAACAGTATTTTTAATAACTAACGTTAAAGGATTAGTACACTTTAATTTTTTTGAAAATTAGCCCAAGCTTTACTCACCCTCAAACCATCCTAGGTGTGACTTTCTTCTTTCTGATGAACACGATCAGAGAAATATTAATAGTTATCCTGATGCATCCGAGCTTTATAATGGCAGTAAGCTTTATCAAACGAGTATGAGCTAAAGAAAGTGTCTCCATCCACATCCATCCATCATAAACACATTCCACACAGCTCCGGGGGGTTAATAAAGGCCTTCTGAAGCGAAGCGATGCGTTTGTGTAAAAAAACAAACCAAAAAAACAAAACAAAAAACATATTTAACAAGTTATGAAGTAATATATCTAGCTTCCGAAAGACCGCCTTTCATATTCAAATTATGAAAAAAAACCCCGAAACTGGCATTGCATCAGTTCCGTAAGTTGAATAGGGAAGGCGTAGGACGTAGCATAAGCTTTTTGAACTACTAGAGTTTTACACTGTCTTAAATCTTTCTTAAAGTTAATTTAACTAAATGGGACCTTGTAAAGTGTTTCCAAATTTTTGTTGGGTCTTCACATTGATTATACTTCTCTAGGTGGTTCTTAGAATGTAAACATTAGAAACCCCTGAAGTACAGAGTCCCACCCTCAGGCTTATTGCGAACCGCTCTGTGGACTTCCCGGAGCTGAAAGGTCCATTCAGAGCTGGTTCCCCCCAAGGGAAGCTCATTGACTGTGGGGCCTCCAAAAACACAGGCCTGCTTTTGTCCATCTGGGCTCTGATTGGTTTGAACTACTGTACTTCACAGGCACAAGACCTAAAGACCTGACAGTTTCTCACTATCACAGCAGTAGGAAGCACACACAGTCATAAACACAATGTCCTTGTTTTTCAGATCCAGGACTTGGCAATCCGCTGCATCCAGAAAAACATCAAGAAGAACCGGGGTGTGAAGGGCTGGCCGTGGTGGAAGCTTTTCACCACCGTACGTCCGCTCATCGAGGTTCAGCTGACCGAGGAGCAGATCCGTGGCAAAGACGTAAGCAACCTGTCATCTTCACTAACCACTTCAAATGCTGTAAATCGGCATGTCATGTACAGATTTAGCCTTTTGACAATAATACAGCTGAATTCAAAGCCCATCTCTGTGGCTTTTAATGCCCCTCTCAGTTTCTCCACCCTGTGGGGGTTCCTCTCAAATTCAGCTGCAGCTCTCAGTCGCACCCAAATCGCCTGTCTCTTTGATTACTGTCTCTGCGGCTTCGCCTCAATCCAAGTGTTTGTAGAGTCCTGTGTGTGTTTGTGTGTGCGCAGAGTGACAGAGCTGTGTGCATGCATACATTACCTATGTAGCTAGCTGGATCAAAAGCAACTCTGGATCCCGCAGGGGAGTGCATTAGCATGTCACAGAGTGTGTGCTCGTGCATGCGCATTTCGTCCACTGGGCCGCATCCCGCTGAGCGCTGTGTAGCCATGCAGTCAGGCATGCTCCTGTGAGAGACAGACGGGTGCTGACACTGCCTCCAAACAGCCTGCTTTTAAAAAACAAACACAGAGTCACTATCTCCTCTACACAAACAGCCTTCAGAGCTGCAACCGATTGGCTGTAGCCTGCAGCTCTCTCAAGTTAGCAAAAGAAAAGTTTAGGAAAGTGGGAAGAGGTTTGCGGTAATGGAGATGCAGAGGCTCTGAACAGGGCAGGCTTTCTACCTGTCTGTCATTCCATTACCGTTTCTAATTTATCTCACCTGTCTATCTCTATACTTTGCTAAATATCGTAGCTGTCATTGTGTCTGAATGTGTGACTGTCTGTGGTCGTTCCTCTACATATCAGCTGAATTTCTTGTCATTCTATCTTTCTGTCTGTCTTATTGTGTTTTTCTGATTGTCTGTCTGTCTTTAGGAGGAAATTCAGCAGCTCAAGTTGAGGCTGGAGAAAGTGGAGAAGGAGAGGAACGAGTTGAGACTCAATAGTGACCGACTGGAAAGCAAGGTTAGTGTTTAAATTCAATTCGGTTCAGATTCAATTCAAAGAACCTCTATTGTTTACACAAAATTATTATGGTGAAGTCATTTGAGCATGTCATAGTCAGTAATTGATGCCAATGGCATTTAAAATTCATGATTCTCAATAAGAAATTTGAGATAACAGCAAAAAACGAATAGGGTTATGCTAACTAACGTACCCCTTTTATTTGAAAATATTACATATTATAAATATTAACCAGTTCTCTAAAAATCTCAAAAAAAAATTATACAATAAAAAGTACTATTTATATAATGTAATGTATATTTGATATATTTAATATGTAATTGATATAATATATAAATTATATAATATTTTTATACAATAATAAATTATTAAAGTAAACAAAATTAACTTTGTAAAAAGGTTACAGCAATATCAAGCAATGGTGTGTTCGAGTAAACATTCAGCAATAGCAAAAAAAGTTAATGAAATGAGAATAAATTACTAAATTAAACAACTAGCACCATCTTCAAGTGCATAATTATTAGATACTAATTAATACATTAATACTTATTAAAGCAGCTATAGTTATCCAGCAAAGAGCTTTTTCTTCTAAGTATTGTTGTTTATTTACGTGATACAACCAACATAACAACAACAGAAGCAGGTATATAGGAATCTTAGATTATATATCTTAGCATATATATCTTAGAATAAATTAATGCTTCATGCATCATTCTCTAATGCGCAAAACAATATTTTGACATATCTAGGTTTTTTGTTCTTGTCTAGTACTAAAGTTTAATACACTCCTACATTTATATATTTACAATTTAAGGCATTCATAATAACGTCTACAAAAAGTTAGTACTTTATGTATATTAATATTATATCAATGTGCAAAATCACATTCACAGACACCCAGACCTCACAACGTCACCATCTTACCACAATAGCAAAAAGCTATCATCCCTGTGTGAAATGTGTGAGTGATGATATAGATGTGAAGTGTTGCATATATGCGTGAGATGAGCTCATACACTACTCTAAAGTTTGCATAGAGTACGTGTGCCACATCTATTGGACGCACGCTTCATGTTTGCCCATCATATGTATGTTTCAGATCACAGAACTGTCATCAGAGCTTGCTGATGAGCGCAACACAGGCGAGTCTGCCTCGCAGCTACTGGAATCCGAGACCTCGGAGAGACTGAGGCTAGAGAAAGACATGAAGGATCTACAGGTAACACACACACACACACACACACTCTTCTGAACAGAGACAGAGTTTGAGTCGATGGTTTTCTGTAAGGAATCTCATCATGCCTGAAATAGATATTTTCCACCAAAGCACAGACGACGCAGTCCATGCAGCAGAGCGTGAGCCGTATACAAATTGTGTCGTCTCATATTAAATATCCATGTGAAAGACAGTATGTGTGAGCAAGAGACTACAGGTATTTGTCTCTGAATGGCTGGAGTGTGTGTGTACTGTGTGTTTTTATGTGTCTCTTAGGCTCAGGGTTGCCTGTGTGAGCAGATGGTCTGGGTATTTCCCTGCAGTACAGAGAGCTGATGTGCTCTGCGTCTGTGTGTGTGTGTTCGCGTTTCAGGCCAAGTTTGACGCTATGAAGAAGCAGATGGAGTCTATGGAGATGGAAGTGATGGAGGCACGGCTCATACGTGCATCGGAGCTCAACGGGGAAATGGATGACGATGATACCGGTGAGTTTGTGACATCACTTCCTGGACAGAGCAGGATTGGGATAAAATGTATAATGGGTTCTCAGTGAAGGGATTCCCTTATGGTAGCTGGGCTTTGAGCAAAAGCTTTCCTGAATCATTTTGGCAAAATGGAAGGGTTATCTGGGAGGATTTCCATGAGTTTGATGGCCCATGACTCTCTAGTGAGGGATAGAGCTTCAGGTGTGCTGAGCGTTTCAGCGTGGCACCTCCAGACAAATGAGAAAATAATCTGTAGCATCAGAGCTGCTGCTCCTCATTAAGCTGTTTATATGGAAATGCCAGGGGGCAGTGAAAACACCAAACATGAGCTCTCTTTCCGTCTCTCTCTGTCTCTTCTGTTTCTGAAACTTTCTGTGAAGAGGGAATATCTGGTGTCTCATTAATTTTTTTTTTTAAAGTATTAGACATACAAATCCATACACATACACACACACACACACCTACACACACCCACACACACACACACACACACACACACACACACACACACACACACACACACATATACATATATATATATATACAGAGAGAGAGAGTAGTTTTTAGATTTTTTTTTTTTTGGCCAGACCCACATCAGTAGGTTTTTACCTTCTAGACTGGATATTGCCAAATATTAAGCTTATATTACTGTGACACTACAGTTCAAAAGTTTGGGGTCAGTGAAGATGTTTATTATGTTACAAAAAATTTCTATTTTAAATACATGCTGTTCTTTTGAACATTCTATTCATTAAATAATCCTAAAAAAAATTATTGTTCCAATTTACACAAAAATATTAAGCAGCACAACTGTTTTCAACATTGATAGTAATAATAATAATAATAATACATTATTTTTGAGTAAAAAATCAGCATATTAAATGATTTCTGAAGGGTCATTTGACTTTGAAGACTGGAGTAATGTTTCTGAAAATTCAGCTTTGCCATCACAGGATTCAGAGTTGTATTTATGTAAATGTATTTAGTTTAAAATGTTTTTGTTTTGGAAATAGGGTGCAAAAATTGCAAATGCTTGGAAAATTAATTGAAAATAAAATTATTTGGCTCAGTTTTGTTCTGCAGTTGATGATCAATGATCAATATTTTCTAGAGGTTAAGCCATTTCTTTCACTATAAATTTATTGAAAATGGTAAATAATTACTTATTTCTTCCCCTATTGGTGAGCAACGTGTTCTCTGTGAAAGCCAGAGCATGATAATACTTAGTGGTGCTCTTCTTAGAATGACTGCTGTCATGAACAGAACTCATTTTAATGCACATATCAGACTAGTGACAGCTTGTTCTCACCTCTGTGTCACACAGCTGATCTCTGAGACTTAATTCTAAGGCATGAACATTTGATTTATTCAACTTTCCAGCAATTACAGTATGTTCTTTAATGGTAACATGACATGGACCGTCTCCACCTCTCAAGTTTATGTTTCAGAGCATTTCATTGATCTGCCTTAATTTATTAACTTGTGTGTATTTGCATTTTTCCAGTTTATCAGATATCTTTCAAATTCACAGAATGGGTTTCTGTTTGAGCCACAGTCAAATTTCCCTGGCAGAGATCCAGAGTTTAAACCTCGGCTCTCTTCAGAGAATGACCACAGACTAATCTGGCCCATAGTGTTTCACCTTGAAAATCATATTGCAGTTATGATGCCAAATAATGTGATTTTAACTGCGTTATAATAAACATCTGACATCTCCATTTGCGCTATGAACTTCAAGTGCACTGAACCTGTTGAGATGGAGTGCTTGTACTATGTGCAGTAGACAAAACAGAGAGCCGGCACTTTGCTTTGAAGCACTGAAAGATTTATTTAATTAAATCACAGCAATTTGTGGTTTAGTAATCACACAAGGCCGTCTCACAATGAATTGTGTGGCCTTAATCATTGCTGAATCTGTGTTCAGGAGGAGAATGGAGGCTCAAGTATGAGAGGGCCATCAGAGAGATCGAATTTACCAAGAAGAGACTCCAGCAAGAGTTTGATGACAAACTAGAGGTGGAGCAGCAGAACAAGAGGCAGCTGGAGAGAAAGGTAAGGACATTTTACAAACAAAAAATCTTTTTGCACTTAAATGCTAACAGCTCAGACCACTTTGCCAGTGTCTGCAAGTCTGTCAACTAGGGATGCACAATATTGGCCGATATTATTTTCGGCAATTGTCCATGCTCATTTCCTCTATTTTTACATTAGTTTTTAGCAAATCTCAAAACGAATATCCATTTTCAGGCTTCACATTATAATGATTTGATACCTAAATTCACTTACAGCATTTAAAACAATTGATTTTAGTTTTGATTATTCATTTTTATTTTATTTAGACAAAGTACGATGCACAAAGATCAGCTTATTGGTATTGTACAGAATTTTAATAGTGCATCCCTGCTGTTGACTTTATTCCATCAAACACACACATCATGGACTCAGACTTCACTCGTATTGTCAGTGTGGTCCAACACAACAGCATGTACTGTCTCAAACATGAATGTATTAGCTGAAACTCACACATCTAGACAAGACACACACTGGATGAACAGATCCACCTGTACAGACTCACTGAGAATCTGTGTGTTTAGCTGACAGACCTGCAGGCGGACAATGAAGAGGTGCAGCGTGTGGCTCAGCAGCTGAAGAAGAAATGCCAGAGACTGACAGCCGAGCTGCAGGACACCAAACTGCACCTGGAGGGGCAGCAGAGCCGCAACCACGACCTGGAGAAGAAACAACGCAAGTGAGTCAGACCAGATATTGGATAATTATACCTCTTTACGGAGCACTACAGGAGATATTTTGTTGGTCGTATGTCTATTTCTGTCACGGCAGGATGTGTAGTAGTCTTGAATTAAAACTAGACTTGTTTTAGTCAATCAAAACTGGTAAAACTAAGGAGCTTCTCTCAAAAGCTAAAACAGTGAAATTCCCAAGAATAATTCCATTCATTTCAAGTTATGTTAATGTTTTTCTTTTAAAACAACTGCAAGGGGTTGCGTAAGTTGCAATTATTTGGACTATGCTGGATTTGTTGTAGGTTTGTTAAACAAAACAAAGACATTTCTTGCTGTTATTTCAGTCTTCTTATTTTATCACATTCTATGCAAACTCACATTCACACCTTGGGTAAAATATGATTTCTTTTGCCATGGGCATGAAGATTCAGCAGCAGGGGAAAGAAACCTGACAAAGGGAACCTTCTAACTTGGTATATCATGAAAATAATCATTTTAAACATTAAAGGTTTAGTTCACTTCAGAATTAAAATTTCCTGACCCCCATGTCATCCAAGATGTTCATTTCTTTCTGTCTTCAGTTGAAAAGAGAAGGTTTTTGAGGAAAACATTCCAGGATTTTCCTCCATATAGTGGATTTGAACAGTTACAAACGGGTCAAAGGTCCAAATTACAGTTTCAGTGCAGCCTCAAAGGGTTCTACACAATCCCAGATGAAGAATAAGGGTCTTATCTAGGAAAACAATTGGTCATTTAAAAAAAAAAAATAAATAGATAAAATTTATATACTTTTTAACCGCAAATGCTTGTCTTGCATTGCTCAGTGATGCGCCACGCATTACGTAATCACATTGGAAAGGTCACATGTGACGTAGGCGGAGGTACCGATCCAGTGTCTACAAAGCGAACATGCAAAGACTAAGTTAAACAGCCTTTACAAAAGGTAAAACAACAACGTCGGATGATTTTGAAGTTGGAGGAGAAAATGAGATGCCATTTTTCTTTTTCCTCAAAAATCTTAATTTCTTTTTGACTGAAGAAAGAAAGACAAACCTCTCGGATGACATGGTGGTGAGTAAATTATCAGGACCATTTAATTCTGAAATGAACTAATCCTTTAACACCAGGGTTCAATAATAATAAGTTAAATAATAATAAGGTTTTATTTATATAGCGCCTTTCCAGAGCTCAAGGACGCTTTACAGTGTACATAACAAGGAAGAGATAATACGAGTAGACAATGAGAGAAACAATAATGAACATGGAAGTATACAGAAAAAAAGTCAAGTACAAAATTACAAAACAGGACTTAAGTGACATAACAACATTCAGAGAAATATTAGTAATAATGCAGAGCAATCAATGAATCAAATCAAGAGGTATAACATTCAGAAAACAGGTGAGTTTTGAGTAATGATTTAAATTCAGAGATATTATTAACACAACAGAGTGAGCGAGGGAGAAAATTCCAGAGTTTGGTTGCGATAGTACTGAATGATCTGCCCCCCATTGAAGAGAGGCGATGCCGAGGGACAACGAGAAGGCCAGAGTCAGAGGAATGTAGTGAGTGAGTCGGAGTGTAGCGGACGAGCATATTACAGAGATAAGGGGGAGCCAAGCCATGCAGAGATTTAAAAGTGAGCAGGAGAATTTTGAATTTAATACGGTGGGCAACTGGGAGCCAGTGGAGATCATACAAAATTGGGGTGATGTGAGCAGAGCGCTTGGTATGGGTGAGTATTCTAGCAGCAGAGTTTTGAATGTATTGTAATCTGGAAATGGAGCTGGAAGGTAGGCCAATGAAAAGAGCATTATAGTAATCAAGGCGTGATGAGACAAATGCATGGATGACAGTTTCAGTGTCTTTGGTACTGATGAAGGGACGGAGTTGGGCAATGTGACGTAGGACGTTAAAAAAAAGAATGTAGATTTGGTAATAGAGGTAATATGAGACTGAATATATAGGGTGGAGTCAATGATTACACCTACATTTTTAACAGTATTGGATGATTTGATGTGAGAACCAGAAATTTCACAGGTGAGATTGGTAGAAATATTGGTGGCAAGTGAGGGAAGAGTAAGAGTAAGAGATCCATCTTGGGGTTTTAAGAATCCATATCAAAGAAAGATCACGATTAATTATAGAATCAATAATTTTACCTAACTCTAGTATGTTAAACATATGAAATGTGATTGTATTGTTTCACACAGTATTTAGAGGATGATAGAATTAATCGACGATGGATATGTGATGCTCCTTGATTGATTTGTACACTGTTAAGGCCCGTTCACACCAAGAACAATAACTATAAAGATAACTACAAAAAAAAAAAAAAAATTATATTAGCACCCACACCAATGGACGATAAAGTTTGTTTTATTAAAGTACGCACTGCAGTTATGTTGCATGCCGCTTAAAATACTCAAGCTCTTTAACATCTGGTCGATTCTGATTGTCTGTCAATGAAAAAAAAAAAAAAACATTCTGAAAAGATTTCAACAATATCGCTCCTCTGTGCCGTTTGTTCTTCCCTATTATCACAGAATTAGAATGATTAGTAAAGCTTTGTAGTTATAGTTATTGTCTTTGATGTGAACAAGCCTTAAGAGTAGCCCACTAGTGCCTCAGTAACTTCAAAATGAAACATGTATGACTATCATTACTCTTAGCGGCAGGCCCTAAGCAGAGCGACGGTGGTTAATGTGTGGAGGTGCTGCAGCTAAGCCTTTCTAGACTCTTGAGTAAACATGCGGAGGCCGTGCCTGTCACTGCGAAGGGGCTGTGTGAAAGTCCACTCTAAATGTAATGATCGGCCTGAGGCTCAGTGTGACGGCAGATTTAGCCTGTGGGAGGGATGGGGGAGGGCAAGGTGAGTGGTCCTTCAATTCTCTGTGGGGCTAGGATTAACATGAAGAGTTGCGTAAGACTCGCTTACGGGATCAAAACAGTGCCTCTGAGAGAAGGGGGTGGAGAATAAAAAGAAAACTAGAAAAAGAGGAAAAGAATGAACTGATTTGCCCCAAAGCGTCACAACTCCCCCCTCCTCACACATTGTTACCCACGTACAAGTTACCCAATCAGAATGCTTTCCGCTAATGCCCCTCCTGACACGCACGTCACACACAATACTGTAAGGCTTAGAGGAGTTTTAGTTTCTCAACACTCTGCTATGCTTGGCTATTTTAGGAAAAGCAGGTATGGTTTTTTTTTTTTTTTTTTGTTTGTTTTTTTTTAATTATTTTTGTCATTAGACTTGTGCTTTGATTTATATTGTTTAGTGTGATATAGAAATTAGTGATTGCCTTTAGTTATTGCATTTAATAACATAATTTGACTTATATGTTTTTTTTTTTCAATTATTAAAACCGATATCATGAAATAAGATGTAATCAAGATATGCAGCACGATAATTATCAATTGACAATAATGTTGAAGTGTCGAATATCATGGATGTTACCATCTGACCACAGTAAAAACTTTGTAGCGTTTTACATTTAAATTAGTACTAAAAAAATAGTACGAAAGAATTTTTTTATTAATCAATTTTTATTAATTTTTTTTTTTATATATATATTTACTATTATAGGAAGTACTTGTGGAATCTGTTATGATGTCTGAGCTTGGAAGCTCGTTCCACCACATAGGAACAGAGAGCGTAAAGCCTCTGGAAAATGACTCTGTACCATTGTTTCCTCTTACCTGCGATTAAGCTTGTTGACAGTGTGTTTTTAAATGCATGCAATGTCTGCAGGTTTGACTCTGAGCAGACTCAGGCTCAGGAGGAGGTGCAGAGAGAAAAGAGTCAGCGGGAGAAGCTTAGCAGAGAGAAAGACATGCTGACCGGGGAAGTGTTCAGCCTTAGACAACAACTGGAGGTCAGCAACCTTTCTTTTATCATCCGCTTTTGTTGTCTCTCACTCAGACTTTTCCTGGCTGTGATGTACATGTGTCTGTGTGTGCCGAGTCCAGACTGTGTTGCTCTAAATGAGTTTTTCTCTGCTCTCTCAGGATAAAGATCTGGAGATATGTGCTGTCCATCTGAAGCTGGAGCAGTTGGAGGCAGAGCTTCAAGATCTGAACTCACAGGAGTCAAAGGACGAGGCATCATTGGCTAAGGTTAAAAAGCAGCTTCGTGACCTTGAGGCAAAGGTCAAAGATCAAGAAGAAGAACTCGATGAGCAGGCTGGAACCATTCAGATGCTGGAGCAGGTAATCAAACACACATACACTATCACATTTTTTCTATCTTGAAAGTTTGTGACAATTTTTTCTTCACACTGTATCTCTAAGTAAACAAAAGCTACAATCCAACCAGCTTTACACTCATGACATCATTTCAAGGATATATACATTGGATTTAGCTGCCTGATGTTTAATGCATATTCTCCATGCACACAATTTTCACCTGTGCGTAATATGTTAATTCATGTAGATTCAGCTGATGCGGCGGTATGAAGAAACTGTCAATACTTACAGTCTGCATACATTATAATAATAATTAAGAGGAGTTTTATTGGCCTGTGTGACAGAGTTATTTTGCATATGCAGATTTGTATTCAATGAGATGTTGATGTTGTGACCTGCAGGCCAAGCTCCGCCTGGAGATGGAGATGGAGAGACTGAGACAGACGCATTCGAAAGAAATTGAAAGCAAAGATGATGAGGTGGAGGAGATCAGACAGTCCTGCAGCAAGAAGGTATGATACATTAATAAAACTATACAACAAAAACTGCCAATAGTCAGTGCAACCTTTGGCATATTAGCATCTTTGTATGATATTTTAATTATTTCACACAAATTTTTTAATATATATAAAAGCATTCATTCTTTTGTTCATTTGTTTCTTTTGTTATTCTCTCTTTCTCTTTCTCTTTCTTTATCTCTTTCTCTTGAATTTTGGTAATTAATTCAGCTTCATATTATGGTCTCTATATTATTATGTAAATGCTGAATAATACTAATTAGCTAATATCCTTAATTTGCGATTATTTTGTAGAGCTGCTTGTAAATATTATTATAAATTATTATTATTACTATTATTAATCTTTTTTTTATTTACTAGCAGCTCTACAAAAAATGCACAGTGAGGATATTACCTCTTAAAATAGTATTACAAAAATGTTTGTATTATTATTATTAATTAATATTATTGATAGGTAATATAAGTATACATTAATATTAATTATAATACATTATAATGTAATATAATACATTATAATAAACTTTGCATTACTTAGCCCACTTTAACTACTCCGATACCACAGCAGAAACTACAAGCCTGTATGGATCACGGGTCAACAACGATCCGTTTAACCACTAATTACTATTATTATTAATAAAAAAAAATTTTTTTTTATTGTAATAGCAGAAATGTAAAGCAACCATTGAGTCAAAATCTTGACAAAACAACTTATGTTATGTTTAGATCACTAAAAAATTATCTCAGAAAAATCTTTTTATGGCAGTTATGACAAACCAAGACAGAAAAAAAAATGCATGGCCTTGTTAAGCTCCCATACACGTTCAGTCAGAAAAATATTTCACTTTAAATAGTCACCAGCTAATGCCACTCGGAACAACATGCTCGGAATACTTTACAACTGGTTTCAGAACTTCAAGTGTGTTCAATTTATAACATTTTAATTGCTGATGTTCAGTTCTTATGCAGAGCTCGCATCGCTTCCTGTACAACATAAATAAACAAGACATATTCTGCCATGTGTTGAATAAGAATTTTCATTCTGCGTTGTTCAGCGCGCAGCTCTTGTTGCAGATAGCGACTTCGCATTTGTGGAGTGTCTTTGCCACGGAGGTGCAGATAAGCTGAACTCATTGAGTTTTGTTTTGATGTATAATTCATGGGCCTATTTTATTTTCGTCACGTATATTTCACCTTTCCCTCCTCTCCACTTAACCAATCAAGCTGCCAGTACAGTGCATCCTATAATTACCCTTCTTTCTCACGACCGAGTCCCTTGATTGACACTTGAAGGTGCTCAGAAGCATCTAAAGACACATTTAGGGAATGTGTTTATATGTCTGGAATGATGCTATATAATTGGATTGACTCTTCAGGGCAAACCTACTTCACAGAGCCCTCCATGATGTTCTGTTGTGTTTTCTGTGTGAGCAGCTCAAGCAAATGGAGGTGCAGCTGGAGGAGGAATATGAAGACAAGCAGAAGGTCTTACGGGAGAGGAGAGACCTGGAAGCCAAGCTGATGAGTGCCCAGGAGCAGGTACAGCACTCGTGAAACTTGCTATATAACTAGTCAAGGTTTGAAATATGATTTAATATATGCTGTACGAAATTACTTTTTAATTATTACTTTTTTATTAGTAATCAAATTAAAATGTAAAAGTTTTTGCTGCTAGAGGTTGCTTATTCAAAACAAAGGCTTGGCTTGATGACACTTTGATTGCATGGAATCATGGGAGGTGTTGTCTTCACGTCTACAGCCGGTGGAAAAGAATCTGGATGGGACTGTTTACGGATGAGATTTATTAATTTTACTGTAGCATGAAGCAGAGCAGGGCCGGGTGCTGTGCGAGCAGAAATTATGAAGCGATATCAGAAGAGATGGATGCAGCCAAAAATACAATTGTGTGTTGAAAGTTGTTATAGTTTTACACTGCGTTTGCTTGGTGGCTACTATGAGACACTTTTTGCACACTGCAGTGAGCTAGATCGATATTAGACATGGTAAAACATGATACTCGCAGTAAATCAAGGAAACAAGATTTAAATAATAAGACTTACTGTGTTGAGCTATATAACAATCATTAGTCTTCTGTCAATGAATGTATCCATCCAAACAGTTGTTTAACTGTCTAATAAAACACAAAGGCCCGGTTTCACAGACAGGGCTTAGACTAAGCCAGGATTAGGCCTTAGTTCAATTAAGGCATTTAAGTACTTTTATAAACGTTCACTAGAGAAAAAAAAACAATACTGGTGTGCATCTTGAGACAAAACAATGGCACTGGCAAATTTTAAGATATGACAGTGCAAGTCACTTTCAGTTAAAACAGCTCAAAAATTAATTTTAGTCTTGGACTAGCTTAAGCCTTTTTCTGTGAAACCGGGGGATAATATATTAAAGTGTCTTTGGGGTTTCCATGGTTTCTACAAAATAAAAGTCGAGGGTACTGCTAGTATGAATTCATGAATAGATGACGCATAGACACGGTCCGTATCCTGGTTAAAATTGCTTATTTCTCTGGATTTAAACATTCTTGGAAACATTTGGGATAATATAAGTACACAAGTCAACAAAATATATAACATTGTTCTTGTGGTTTTTGAATATTTTAATCCAAAATTCTTACATATTGTACCTTTAAATGTGTATTGTATTGCATCCAAGTGATGCAGATTTTTTTGTACTTTTTTGTTTTGTTTTATTGTAGTCAGCAGTTCAGTTGTTGATATTTGACAGACCCTTTTGTCAAAATGTGTTTAAAGACTCAAAATATAATGTTTTGTAGCTTTTAGTCATGTACGAGTGTGTTCCTTTTAGAAGGCACACTACCATTCAAAAGTTTGGGGTCTGTAAGAATTGAATACTTTTAGTCAACAAGGATGCATTCAGCTGATTAAAAGTGAAAGTGAAACTTTTATAATGTTATAAAATGTTTATCTCAAATAAATGCTGTTTAATGCATCTGAATAGAAAGAATCAGTTATTTTAAATTTCAATAATATTTTTTCATTTTCAAGTTACTGTTTACTGTGTTTTCGGACAAATAAATGCAGCTTTGGTGAGCATAAAAGTTTTATTTCAAAAACATTGACATTTTTGGACATTAAAAATCTTTCTGTGAATCACGGACCAAAAATGCTAATGACTTTATTTAAATTTTTTTCGAGTACATCCAATTTTTTTTTAAAAATAAAATCAAATGTCTCTTGTAATGAAAATGTCCAAATACCAAATGCAACAGACTAACAGATGCAAGCTGCAAATAATGATGGAAAATAATGTTCATGACATAAACTAAAGGCTATTGATTGACTTTTGGTTTGTCCTTTTTAAGATAACAGATTTTCAAAAACACTATAAATAAAATAAAAAAATAGATGACTCTACCTATATGAAAAATAAAACATTACATTACATTTCCAATATGAACAAAAACATTGTATTGGTGATTGCTGAAAAAAAAAAAAAAAAAAAACTTTCACTTTCAGAGTGTAGAACATTTAAAGAGAATATGAACCATATTTGGTGTTTTCAGGTGAGTCACAGAGATGTGGAGACAGAGAAACGTCTGAGGAAGGACCTGAAGCGCACAAAGGCCTTGCTGGCTGATGCCCAGATCATGCTGGATCACCTGAAGAACAACGCTCCCAGCAAGAGAGAGATCGCTCAGCTCAAAAACCAGGTCTGTTTCTCAGCTCCCCTGGCCTCTGTAGATAACACATCATACATGAGGTCCAGTTGTAAACATGTGTTTGTATGTGTGCTCATCACAGCTCGAGGAATCAGAGTTCACATGTGCAGCTGCAGTCAAAGCACGAAAGTCAATGGAAGTAGAGATCGAGGACCTCCATGTCCAAATGGACGACATATCCAAATCCAAGCAGACGGTAAGTCTGTCTGTGTTAGGAAAAAGAACAACTCCTGAATTTTTTTTTTTCTTCTTACTTCTTTTACATTAGCGTCAGAGACATGCATGGGCACAGACACCACCTGTCTTCATCCACCACAGGTGGCAGCCAGGATGTCATTTCAATTATTTACCACGGGGAAATGATTTCCGCCCACAATGGCACGTTTCCGATCCTGGCTCTAATTTGAACAGGATGTATCGCTATGAAATGCATTACACTTTAATAATTCTGTCATTGATTCAGTATTATTTCAGAGTGGAGAAAATTGTGTAATTGTGTCCTCACTGTAGCGTATTATGAAGCGATATCAGAAGCGACGGATGCAGCCAAATTCTACAGATGCTGTTCCCCTGACGCTGTCTCCATATTGTTTTCTTTTTTGTCATCGCCGCCTGTCATATTTGCTCAGCTCTCTGGAGCAAGAGACACTCTGACAGAAGGGTGCAGTGAACATTTTAATTTTCGATAAAGCCGCAGCAGCGCTGAAGCATTGTTTTGGTGCATTCGAGTGTTTTTGTGGCTATTGCTAAAACTGTCTCTCTTCTGAATATTGTCATTGATTAGCAAGACCATGATAAATGGTCTGGTCATGATCACCGTCTGATTAGCTTCAGGTCTGTCTGTCACCCCCACCCTCCCTCCCAGGAGATCATGGATTTCCACTAGAGGATTTGAAGGTGACTCATTGGTTTGATACAATACACCTGCCAGACAGCATTTAAAGGTGTGGAATGGAACTGTACAGACAATAGGGAATATCAGTGTCTTGTGTTAACGTATAATTAAAAACGGGTTTTCATTTCATTTGTATTTCTGCAAAGCCAGTCCATTTAGATCTTTTATGAAAACTTGAAAAATGAGTTATTGAGAAATCATCATAATATCGATGTCATAAGCACAGGCGGTAACACTTTATTTTATGTTTTCAACTAGTTGCTTATTAGCATGCATATTACTAGAATATTGGCTGTTTATTAATACTTATAAAGCACATATTAATGCCTTCTACATTCTTAATCCTACCCAATACCTGAACTTAATATTTACCTTACTAACTATTAATAAGAAGTAAATTAGGAGTTTATTGATGGAAAAGTTGTAGTTAATAGTGAATATGTGTTCCCCATACTAAAGTGTTACCGCACAAGCATATTATAATATGACCACAAACAATTTACACTACTACCGTTCCAAAGTTTGGGATCTGTAAGATTATATTGTTTTTGTATTTTTTTACCAAGGCTGCATTTATTTGATCAAAAATACAGTTAAAGCAGTAATATTATACTGTATATATTATATTATTATATTATAACTTATAATATAAACATTCTACATTAATTAACTCTCACTTTTGGTCAATTTAATATGTCCTTGCTGTATAAAATTACTTTTATCCTACTTCTGTCTTACTGATTCCACACTATTGAATGGTAGTATACATACAGCTAAGGTAATTTTCAGATTCAGAGTGATTAACCAATCAAAATAGAAGTCATTTACATATAGAACTCTTAAAGAGACAGCAGAAACCTGTTTTGGGTCAGAGAGGGTGACTTGTTTTTGGTGCATATCATGGAAAAAAGTTAAAATTGTTGAATATAACCCCCTTAATATTAATTTATTTGCATTTATTTTTGAAAGAGAGGGAGTGTGAAAGAAAACACAAGCTGCCTTCATGAGGATGTTTTTACAAAATCATTTAATTTCCTGCTTTTATGCTCACTAATTCATTAGTTATGTGTGATGTCTACATTTTTTGCTTATACTTACACATTTGAAAGTTACTCCTCGGAGATTAGCTGTCTGTATTGTTGAGGTAATTATTATTGAATAGAATTAGACCTCTGATACTGTTTGACAGAGCAGGCAGTGAAGTGTTCATCTCTAATTGGGAGACTGTGCTGTGTTCTCAGGGATTTATACAATGCAAGCAGCTACTGTTTAGTGACAGGGTGACAGGAAAATTAGTTCTTTAAGGAATTAGAAGGAGACGGGCTTTCAGTTTCAGACTAAAAATGAGAGCTGAAGTCAGAGTGGTTAGGCGCACATGTTCCTGACATGTTTAGCTGTGGTGTTCATGCAGGGGTCACAGGTTTGTGTCTGACTGCCTGTATCAAAAAAAAATTCTATAGTACTTTCCATTTGCTTTAATAGCAAAAGGAAAAAATCTGAGTTGACGGCTTCCCAAAAGAGAGAAAAAAATAAAGCGAGATTGATTACAGCAGTCAGAAGAGAGAAAGATGTCAAATTGCCATCTCTCCCTCAGCCGTTGAAGAACGTTACTATGTTTGCGATATTGATAAGTTAGAAACGCATCATCATAATCTGTGAAAATGGTCCATTAACCTAAATAATTATTGAATCATTATTTATTTAATTGTTTATTTACTAAAACACATTCTTGGTCTTATTGTGCATGACTCAATCAGTTCCTGATGCATGAACACAAGACACGTCCTACATTTGTTTTTAACCTGAATATCCCCAGAGGTTCATTGTATTACAAAAGTAAAACAGGTTGTGAACAGCATGTTAACTTGAAAATATATGTGAACTTGCCAACATGTCAAGAATTTCTATCAAGAGTTGTTCTTTTGTATTTTTCAATTGTATTTCTCAGGCATTTTTTTTGTTTGTTTTGTTTAAATTTGCAGTCTTATTTGTTTTTGTCATATTCTATTCTTTGATTCCCATGCAGCTTGAGGAACAGCTGAGTCGTTTGCAGAGGGAGAAGAATGACCTGCAGTCTCGCATGGAAGAGGACCAGGAGGACATGAATGAACTCATGAAGAAACACAAAGCTGCTGTTGCCCAGGTAACCCTCTCCAGCTCTCATGCCTGTCAGAGAGATGTACAGAGCCTTTCTCTCATCTTCACACACACAGAACAGATGTGTCTGTACCTGTACATTTAAATGTTTTTGTTATTTGTATCATGGAAGTCCGATATGAATGTCATCTAAAACACACACACACACACACACACATATATAGACACGCATATAAATACTTTTGTTCACAGTTGTGTTGTCCTTTTCAATGATTTATTTTTTGACACTGAGCGTATTGCATGCTACATCATTCCAACATATCTGACATTTTCTAGTATGATTTATTGCCGTTTCTCAGCGACATACTTTCATCATGCAAATCAAATCTACAGCGTCATTTAGTGTGTGCAGATGGACCACTTTGTATTTCTGCCTTTGATTGGTCGTTCGTGCCAGTGGGAAAGTATTACTGGAGCGATTGTCATTTATTTGAGTGTGTGGGTTGATTTATCATTAAGAGTGTTTTAAACACAGCATGCTGCTATGGCAGCAATGTAGAGATGAGTGATGTGTCTCCACAGATTCTAAGTAAACAGATCCTTTCCAATGGAACAGCACTGTTCCCTTGGGTTTACTTCACCAGCTCTATGGTTCATTTATGGGTATATCAGGTTTTAAAATGCAGTCACATTCATACTAGAGGCATTCAGATTCCATTTGAGGCTCCATTTCACTTATGCTTCTGTTAACATGCCATTTATTAGTGACATTTTTTGTGAGATGTCATTAACAGACCATAAGATTGCTTGTCTGTCAGCAGCTAAATGGTTTGCAATGTGCTGTGAGATATATCACCAAAATAACATGCCATCATGCATATTTCCCACTTCCACTGTGCACTGCGTGCTGTTTTTTTATTAGGACAGTATGCACCATTTAAATGAAGGATAATACACTATTTTGCAGATTTTTTGAAATACTGGATGTCCACCTTTTTACAAATTGAAATAGAATATTAGGTTCTTTTTGGTGAATTTTGCAGTATAAAGTCATTTGAATATTTCATACATACAGAAAATGTAAATACTCACGGATCATATATATAGCATAACATGATGTTTTGTTCAGGTTCAGATGTCTGTGTAGAAGACTCTGACCCTTCTGTGGTTTGTTCTTGTACAGTCCTCACAGAACCTGGCCCAGATCAGTGACCTGCAAGCCCAGCTGGAGGAGGCCATGAAGGAGAAACAGGACGTCCAGGAGAAGGTGAATTCACACTCTACACACTCTTTTGCAAATTTCCCAAATCCCATACTGTAGGGAACAGTTGCTTTCCCCCTCACAAAATTCAAAGTTGAGTAATTTGCTCAAGAACTCTATCCGGCCACCTGTGTATTCAGAAAACACGTTGTTATTCTTAGCACAAAATATATTCACTCTTTGAAACGACTCTGGCCGTGTACAGAAACTGAGAAGAGAAATTCAAAGACATGGTGATGAGATTTAAATAATGTATTTGAGACCTGTGTAATTGAGTAAGTATCAGAACCTCTATAGTGGTCTAAACTAGGTTTGACTTATCACTCAATGTAAGTCGGCAATGCTAGTTGAAAGGTTGATAAACCAGGCAGGCTTTGTTAAAGACACCCCGTGGTGGTGAGGGGCTTTTTCTCAGCATATAATAGTTATATCCAGCTGTTAAAATTAGTATTTCAGTAAAATACAGATTGCTTTTGTTTTTCTCAGTGTATGTGTGTGAATTCTCATTCTGTATGTGTGTGTTTGGCAGCTCACGGCCCTGCAGAGTCAGCTAGAGTTCCAAGAGCAGTCCATGGTGGACAAGTCTCTGGTCAGCCGGCAGGAGGCCAAGATCCGTGAGCTGGAGACCAAGCTGGAGTTCGAGAAGACACAGGTCAAACGCTTGGAGGTGAGTTGGCAGGATGCATGTGCTTATGTGGGCTGTGTAGGTTGGGTGCTGGAAGTGTCAAAAGGTCAGTGCGCAGGCATTGAAGTGTCAGATAAGGATGAAATTAATCTACACACCCACCAGGCCTTTCCCCATTGGCCCACTGCTTTATAGACCTTTAACCCTGGTACTGGATGTGTTTTACAATTCTCTACAAAAAAACTGGCACTACAAATTGAATGTGGATTATTTATGTCCCCTCTCTGTGTTTTCGAATTGACAGTGTCAGTCCCCCTTTTAGAGTGGAAATCTACGCTTCATTTCATGTCTGATATATTTTGTTGCTGGAGGCAGCAGGTCATCTGTTTTTGCATTGTACACTGCTAGTATAATTAAAATGTGTTTTCTCTAATGCACATTATTTCAGTGTTTTTTTTTTGTTTGATTTGATGGATTTTTTGCTCTTCATCGTTCATTTCTGTTGGGTGCTCCTGCTCACCTGCAGAATTACAATTGGCACTCTGCACAAATTACAAACGTCTGCTGCGCCCAGAGCAAAATCTGTCAACAGAGGATCTTTGAAAAGCGCTATTATTACTGATTTGTTGGTCGTATAATTCATTGCAGGCTTGGGCAATGTTATCTCCAGGGGCAGCTTGTGTAAACCATGCCCATCCGTAGCTGTAAAGAATCTCTGTTTTCCTAATATGTACATGTAGTTATTTTTGTGTTTCCATGCCAGTGTAGCCCACCTTCGGTGTGAAAATCACAGAAAAGTTGCTATGGAAGTTATTTGGAGTTTCACACCATATGCATAGCCTGGCAAACTTGCATATTTCAGAGCTAGACTTGCTGGATGTGGTAAACAACCACAGTGGGTTCAGAAACATTTAAGCAATAGTGCATGTTATTGCTGCATATATGTGGTAAATAAATTATTGCATTTTCTTCAGAGTCTTGTAGCGAGGCTGAAAGAGAATCTTGAAAAGTTGACTGAGGAACGAGACCAACGCAGTGCCAGCGAGAACCGGGAGAAGGAGCAGAACAAGCGTCTCCTCAGGCAGATTCGAGACACCAAGGAGGAGATGGCCGAGCTGGCCAAGAAGGAAGCGGAAGCCAGCCGCAAGAAACACGAACTGGTGAGGGGCCTGATCTGCTGTTCTGCTTCGCTGATGTTCTCATTCTCAAGTGTCTTAAAGGGATAGTGCACCCAAAAATGAAAGTTATCATAGTTATCATCATTGATTCAGCATTGTGTCATTTAAAATGGGTTTGACTTACTTTATTCTGTGGAACATAAAATAATCTATTTTGAAGATCGTTGGGAACAAAACAATATTGAAGCCTATTTTTTTTCCATATTTCACCCCCTTCTTATTAACTGGTTTGATTAAACATCTTAATATTACAGCAAACAATGAAATTCTAAAAAATTGTGTGCCACATTTTGGCAGCAGTTTTAGGAGGGCTCTTTTTTTTTTTCCTTCCAACATGACATGAGGTTCATAAGTCAAATAAGAAAGAAACTGATCGGTCTTCATAAAGTCCAGACCTAAACCCCATTGGAATGAATAGGACTACAGAGTTTGTTAGTTCCTGACCTCAAGGATCAGGGTCAAAAGTTAACTTTTTTGCCCATTGCCACCATAGCTGGTAAATCCAGAATTTTATTTCATCAATTTAGTCATATAAAATAAGGGAACCTATGCACAAAGCATTATATTCTGATAAATTTGGTCTATTTTTTCAAAGTTGAATCTTCAGTAAAGAACAGTCAGTTACAAAATAAATATAAATATGATATATCACTATATACTAAGGATGCAGTAATATTGAAATTCTGGCTAAAAGAGACTAATTTTGTCCCCAAAAACCAATAAATTGTCCATAATAAAATTCTATACTGTTATGTCTACAAAAAAAAAAACAAGTGATTTAAAAAAAACAAAGCATTTCAACATTATAATGTACAGCATATTATGGAAAAAAATGGATATTCATTTGAGATTTACTGAAGATTACATTTAACAGTGTTATCAAATGAATAATGTTTTTAAATATTAACTTTAAGTGAGCATTAGATGATGGTAGCAAAGGTAATCTAAATGCAGAAAAAAGAAAAAGGAAAGAAAAAGAAATGAGTATCTCCTTAGTTAGGATGTAAATGTAACCCTCTCTCTTTAGGAAATGGATATTGAGAGTTTGGAAGCAGCCAACCAGAGTCTCCAGGCGGATCTCAAGCTGGCCTTCAAGAGGATCGGAGACCTCCAGGCTGCTATCGAGGATGAGATGGAGAGTGATGACAATGAGGATCTCATCAACAGGTAACACTTGCTGCTCTGAGGACTCTTTATTTAATGCATCCTCAGGAGAGCTTCTCCATGTGCATAAGTGGGTAAAAAAGACTTCGAAAGAGAGAGAAGACACTATATGGATGAATGCGCTGTTCACTGAGCTTTTGGAGATGGCAATCAGTGAACCAGTCTCAGTCTCAGTCATCTCTTATTCACACTCTCTTAAATATTTATGCCTTGAAAACTGCCGCACATAATTTGGAACTCCTTTTTTTATGTACTTGGTCTCATCTGTCAGAGGAAGTCATCTTCGTTCAGCCTCATTCCGCATCGCTCTGCTTCTCTTAGTGACCCGCACCTTACTGCGCAGAGCGGAGTTTATTTGCTTGCTTATGTGTGTGGAAGAATTCCAGTCATTCTAATAACAGTAAATAGTGCTTCATAAGGTTTCGCAGAGCAGAAGTTAGAAAAAGGTCAGCATTCTGGGTAAACATCTTGAGGAATATGTAGCTCTAGAAACCTTTTACATGATAAATATTCAATATGCAAGCTGGGTTTTTTTTACAAGACCATGACTTCTTATTTTTATTTTATTTATCTTACAGCCATTGTTTCCTTGTTTATGTAATTTCCTTTTGAAATGCACTTATTTATGCTTCTTGTTTTTTTTATGTGTTTCATTCCCCTCCCATCTCCAGTTTACAAGACATGGTGACTAAGTATCAGAAACGAAAGAACAAGCTGTGAGGAGTTAAAGTTTGATCTTAAGTTAACATATTTTGCCCTCATAGGAAGATGATGCAGTATACATGCAGTCATTTTTGAGAAATGTAATACAGAATAGTCAATATTCTGTATTGTAAATCTCGATTTCGACTCAAGAAAAGAGGGGAAGCTGTTGATACTGCATCACACTTCCGGGCATGACAACTAACATCACGGATTTAGTCTTCTCATTTTTATGCACGATGTCTCTTAATGTATGCATACTACAAACTGCATGCTTTTTCCAAGCCAAGCATGGTTCCCAATCATTTACCCTCCCCAGAGGTGATTTCCCCCAACCTGACCCCCTGCTTTGTAACACTGAACCTTTGGATACTTCATGCTTCACCTGTGAGACTGGCGTCCAGTGACTGGTAAGAACCATTCTGAGTGCAAGTCAGGTGTAGTTAAATGTCCACAGGGTCCAGACCATAGGCGATCCCCTGGCTGTCTAACTCGAGAGCCAGAAGGTGCCATACGCAGACTTGTTGGCTGCTGCAGGGCCTTGTACAAACATCTGCGAGGGGGTTGCTCGGCCCTCCCCCCTTCTCAGCCTTCCTTTACCTCTCGTTCTCTCTCACTCTTTTGAATAATTCACACTTCTGTTCTTGGGACTTAGCAGCCTCTTAAGGCAGGAAAGAAAGGCGTGTTCCTCATCAATCTTTCAACCATGAGGGCTAAATAATGAATAACCCTCAAGTGTCCTACAAAAAGCCCCCCAACTCATCTGGCAACGGCCTACAACAAAGTACCAGCCCTTGGCATTGAGCCATTTCATTCCCTTGTCAATAGTCCTTGGTCTGCACTGTACAACACTTAAAGCGTTTTCCAGTTCTAAAAACCCTTAAGCTCTAAGCACCACTTATTACATCATGTGAGAAAGTATTAAAAGCTAATGGACAGTCTGTGCATTACTTATCAGGTTAAGATGGACATGCCGTTCCAGAAATGTTTGTTTGGGTTCACACAGGGATGTTGACCCTTCTGGCTCATTCTGGATCATTTTATTAGGGAGTTCATGTTGCATTATTGAAAATGAGACTGGCTGAAAGAGGATTGTTGGCTAAATACAAACCTTAGTGGAAAACATTAGTAGAGAACCTATTATTCTGATTTTCCCAGAGCAAATGAGAGAATAGACGGGGCATAACGAATGACAAATGAGGAGAGCAGATATTTTGAAATGAGCTATAATTAGGAGAGTTGAGCATTACTTGTATATTTTATTCAGTGACATCATTTTAAAACTTTGTTTACAATACATCATGAATGATCTGAAATATTTATGAAGATTTTCTGGTTAATCAGTGATAGGAAAGTTTTGTGTCTTAGTGACTAACTGTAAGTGTCATTAAACATAAACAGTATAAAACATTAAAAGTATAATGTGCAGGGTATTTTAACTAAATAATTTTAGTATTATTTTTATAATATTATAGTTTTATTAAATGTTTAGAATTAGTTTTTATATTTTCAGTTTTAATTTTTAATTTTATATTTTTAGATTATTTTTATTTTATTATTGTAACATTCCACATTTTTGTTTAGTTTGTTTTTCATCTAATATTTATATTTTATTTCAGCTATATTTCAGTGAACAAAAAATGGTTTTAATAGTTTTAATAATAATAATAATAATAGAATTGTAATAAATAGTTTTAGATAACCCTGATGTAGATAGAGGTCAGACTTGAATGCAAAGGGGAATTTAGCATGAAGGGATTTTTTTTTTGTTACATTTGTTTTTTTAATATATTTTCAATTAGAGCTCTCAGTCGATTTTTAAAAATTGTATCATTAAGTGATTAATTTAGAGATGCACTGATACTAAATTTCTCTGCCAACACCGATAGCCGATTATCTCTCTTCTATATTGTTGCAAACTATACAGGGAACCCTCTCATTTGGTACACTACAATATTAGAGGTTACAATTAACAACAGAGGTATTATATTCAGCTGCTGCTTACTTTTAGATATAATAATTACACTCAAATAAAAACTGAAATGTTTGTATAAAACTTAGTATCACATAAGATAGTTTTCATAAGCACTCATTGTCTTAATGTCAAATTTATTACATGACATATAATTAACAGTAAATAAGCTCCCCTCTAGTCTTTTTTATATATAGATAGCTAAGGAACTGTGAACATTGGAAAACATTCCTGAGGTAAAATGTGACGTGACATTGTTCACAAGCTGTTTTATTGACGTCTTTCCGCAGTTGAAACACAAAGAAAGTCATTTTGTTTGTAATCATATGAGGCTAAATAATAACTGTAATTTTAATTTTCATCTATTCCTTTTTTTTTCTATTTTCATCCTAAAGATTTTAAACGTGTCTCAAGTTTTTCTATAATTTCTCTTAAATTAGTTAAGAAATAGTCAGAGACAAAGCCAAGAAACTGTTGCACTAAGTCCAAATTTGCCCATTTAAGGGTCAGGAAGAGCGAATGGGAATAGAGTGAGAAAACAGTGTAGAGAGACAGAGACTAGGGAGGAAAATAGAGGGGTTGAGAGAGTTCTGTAGGTGCTAATGATAAATGTAATAGCCTGTAACAGAGATGTACAGCCAATGGAGGCATGTTGTCACAGACAATTAATGTCTCTCCTCTCTCACTGTGTTGTTTGTTTGTTCCCTTGGGCTTAGGTGCAGCTTAACTAATGGTATATGGTCAAGGACATAAATTGTGTGTGACATTTTGCATTAGCGCTTCATTACAAAGACCCTGCTGTCCCACTGTTTAGCGATGGGCCGGCTAGCAAAGCTCACGGCTTATTCACACAACGTTCTCACCTCAGTTTCCCTCCAGGGCACTGGGGCTTACACAAGAGCCAAAAGGGCTCTTAAAGAAATACTCTCTCTGACACTCGTAAGTTGCCTACCCATATCGTCAGACAACAAATTCTTTTTTCCCCGAGTGTATTCACTTTAGTGTATCAGATCTTCTGCTTTAGACCTTCTCCAGCACCCTGACTGTGAGCGAACAGTTAGTGTTTAGTGACATCTGTGCTATCTCGTCGGTCCATGCATATATAATATTCTCATATGCATAATACCACAAATGGAGAGCTAAGCAGACCGGAACTCTAATGTCAGAGAAAAGCAGCTGCTGCTTCAGAGTTAACCTTCTCTCTATGCATGGGATAATGAGCTACTGTATGTTGTATAATTTCAGTGGGAGATATTTGACTCCTGCAGCGCTGGAGGACAATAACAATTATTATTAAAATTTAAATTGAAACAAAATTGAGAAAAAGGCATATTTTCTTAATCTGCCATCACAAAATCTTCTCTAAAGGTTTTCTGTTTGTGCATATTCAGTGTGTTTTAGCTCTCTAGGTCCATGAAGGGCAGTTCATAGTTATTCAGTGCAGTGTGCTATGCGATAAGTGAAGGATAAGACTAATCTAAAGAAGCAGGGAAGCATTGACTTGCAAATCCCACCAAACATAAATTCAATGGTTTTATCTGGTCCAGAGAAATGAGCAAACAGACTGGGATTCACAGCGCTGCTTTCTGTGTGAGGTGTTAATGCATCTGCTCCCAGGGACATTTGGCCTGTGTTTACTCTTTCTTATTGACAGCGCAACACTTCCCCACCAAACCCATTTGTATCCAGAGATGCATGGTATTGCTAGAATGGTGAGCCAAGTTATTACAGTCCCAAAATGGCCCGTTCCTTCATGAAGTCCTTTAACATGGTAGTCAAAGGCTAAATTAGCCTTAAAGGATTAGTCCACTTTTAAATAAACTTTTCCTGATAATTTTCTCACCCCCATGTCATCCAAGATGTCCATGTCTTTCTTTCTTCAGTCGAAAAGAAATTTAAAGTTTTTGATGAAAACATTCCAGGATTTTTCTCCATATAGTGGACTTCAATGGGCACCAAACAGCTGAAGGTCAAAATTAGTTTCACTGCAGCTTCAAATTGTTCTACACAATCCCAGATTGGAACTAATTTTTATATGCAATATGCTAGTTCAATAGTATATAACAATTAGTTCAAAACTTTGACCTGTGGAGGGCAGGAATACACTTAGCAGTGTCTACACTGCTGGAATTCTAATAGAGAAGAAGAAGAGAGCTAGTTCAAGATGAGCATTTATGGGTAAAACTTATATAATTTTCAATTTTTTTTCAGAAAATGAGCAATGGTTTCACTAGATAAGACCCTTATTTCTCATCTTGGATCATATAGAACAATTTGAAGCTGCAATGAAAGTAATTTTGACCTTCAACTGTTTGGTGCCCATTGAAGTCCACTATATGGAAAAAAATCCTGGAATGTTTTCATCAAAAACTTTAATTTCTTTTCAACTGAAGAAAAAAAGATATGGACATCTTGGATGACATGGGGGTGAGTAAATTATCAGAAAAAGTTTATTTAAAAGTGGACTAATCCTTTAAATATTTTCTTTTGTTAAGGAGGATCTTTCACAAGCTTTCCACTACCTATAATTCCTATTTCTATATAATATAGAATATAGAATATAATTCTATAAATCACAGTATGATAAAAGATAACTTGAGCACTGGCAGCTTTCGCCTTAGACAGCATCATAACCATTGTACAATTTAATCAATTACTAATTTGGTGTGCATTGCATTGGCAACTTTAACCAACATATTTATCTTGCGGTTGATTAGCCTTTTGCTAAGCTAACAGAGTGATAGTCTAATTAGCATAAAAATACACAGCAAACAAATTAAGGGTAAATAATATTTAATTACACAGTTTTTATAAATGAAGAGTTCAGATGCAAAAGCCTCTAAGTGCCATCTGAAATTTTCTTCTAAAATGAGCATTTTTATCAAGCTTGTATGTTTATGTTCAGTTATTTCACTTTAATGGCAATGAAAAGGACCTATTAATTGCCATTAAAGTGAAATTACTGAACCAAAACATATGAGCTTGATAAAAATGCTAATTTTAGAAGAAAATTTCAGATGGCACTTAGAGGCTTTTGCATCTGAACTCTTCAAATACTTTTCAGCTTTTAATGAAATCTATTTATGAGCTTTTCTCAATGCATTGTGGGATTGCCTTTTTGCAATACTTGTGAGATTGTAAATGTGTCGATGGTCCCTCAAAATGCAGCCACCTAGGTTTTTGGAACAGAGCTATTGTCTGCTTAGCTACAGTCTGAATGGTTTTCTCTTTTCAATGCTCTCCTTTCTTCTGGTTTGGCTTGGAGTTGTACTGACCTCACCCTTTTGGATGCCTTGCACATTATACAGAGCCAGCCTGCTGCAGGATGTTGCTGGACTATGAGTCTGACTTACTAACAAAGAGCCCTTTTCCAGGTTACTAGCGATTGGGCGCATGCATCTGTACTGTTGTGACTCCACTGTAAAACTCTGTGTTCCTCCTACTAACACTATTTATGTACATATTTGGCTTGTTCGTTTTGTTGATATCCACTCTCTTCTTGCACAGCGAGGGCGCCTCCGATACCGATTCTGAGGTGGAGGACCGTGTTGATGGGGTGAAGTCATGGCTGTCCAAAAACAAGGGCTCTGCCAAGAACCTGTCAGATGATGGTAGTCTGAAGAGCTCAAGGTCAGTACTGCAATCCTTATTTCTCTCGGTTACCCCACAAAATGGTTTAACCCAAACCCAATCTAGCAAGCAAGAAAAAGGTGTTTGAAAAAGCTAATTAGATAGCACTGAGGGACTTTTCTGTTGGTATTGTCTAGCTTTTTCTCCCCATTGTCAGCAGTTTGATAACAGAGGCTTCTATAAAAGGGAACAGCTTCACAGGCAGATTAATGGATATACCCACTGGCCAATTGGCATGCCTACCTCTGCCTTTCTGCTGAAGATGAATAGGTCTTCCCACCAGTGGACACTTTTTTCCTGTTTATTCTTTTCACCAGAAGATTTAAGTTTGGTTCTTGTGCCTTTTAAAACCTTAAGAACTTTTAAGACATAAATTCAATCATTTTGATCATTTAAGTCATATCTATAAGACACACTCTTCCTAGTATAAATCATCCTGCTGGGAATTAAAGTCCATGTCAATACCAGTTTTTTTGCAATTACCTGAAATATTTTTGCCTAAAAGGATCTTTATGTCTAAATTTATAAGTAGATACCTGAGTTTATGGATTAACTATTGATTTTGAATCACAGCAGCTTTATAGTCTTTCTTAAAAGCCTTGTATTTCCTGCTGTCACATCAAACTTTCATCTATATTCTGCCCTGTCTGCTTGGATATACATCTTCTGTTGTGTCTCTTTTTGGGTGTCAGTCATCTTATAAGTTTTTATTCACGTTTTTTCTCATTTTCATATTTCCATCTCTATCTTCTCCTCCCTCCATCTGTTTGTCTTTCTATGCTGTGCACACCCCGTCTGCCCCTCCTTCATCTAGATATGCTGTAAATGTTGACGGAAAGGAGGGAAAAGAGTGGGAAGAGGGTAAAGATTGGAAAGACAATGGCAAAGGTAAAGAATTAGAACCCAGCAGGCCTGTATCTGTTATGAGTTCCCTCAGCTACAGGAAACGCTCCAACATAAAGGACTCCATAGGAGGTAAGGGAGACGAGAGTTCACTCCTCAACACCCTCAAAGAACAATCTGATTCCCAGGACCTCTCTTCCTTCCGCAAGAATAAAGCCAAGCAGGAAGCTGAGGATGACTCCTACTCTGTCAGCTCCTGGAGGAAGGCAGGAGATGATCTTGATGATCGGGGTTCTGTCATCTCTCAGGCCTACTCGGAGGCAGCCAGTCGGGCAAGGAAAGGCATGGACAGCCGCTGGTCTGAGTTTGATAAAGAGTCTGTTGTGTCCCCGAGCCGTGTTTCCACCTGTCGTACTGCCATGGACTTTGATGACTATGCTATTTCCAGTGTGAGTCGCATGAGTTCGGTAAGTCAGCGTCGGAGCATGCCTCGTCTCGATGATCGGCAGAGTGAATACGGTTCAGCTGTCAGCCCCAGCCTGAGCCGCCGTAGCCCAGGCAACATGAGCCGTGCCGACTCCCGCGTGTCACTGTCTCGTAGCTGTCGCCTCAGTGAATATGACGTGGATGATGACGCTCGAAGCGTAGCATTCAGCGAGGCTCGCTCCAGCGCTTACAGCCCTCACTCCACCTCCGGCCGAAGCTTCTCCATGCCTCCGCAAGCCCGGAATACTGACTCCAGCCCGCCTGATGTCTCAGACGTCAAGCCAGTCAGTCACCGCAACTACCTGGACCCTGACCTGGAGGCTGCCATCAATGAAGTATTAAGCTTCAAACCCATTAAGTTCAAGCGCACCAGCTTGGAAGACTCTGAAGCGGAGAAAGATAAGCCGGGCGAGGTGGAGGATGACAAGAAGAGCGTCATCAGCTCTAGGACTGGCAGAGACAGCGGACGCTCCTCTAGCCTGCGCCGCTCGGCTTCAGCCGTGGACTTCATGCGTTCCAGCAGTAGCCTCAGCACACGCAGCAGCCGCAGCAAAAAGGGCAAGAGCAAGAAGAAGAAGAAAAGCCACAGCTCCGAATCGGACAGCTCTGACGACAACCGCAAGAAGAAGAGTTCCAAGAAGAAGGGCAAGAAATCCAAGAAGAAGTCCAGGAAAGAGTCTTCATCTTCCTCCTCATCCTCTGAGTCTGAGTCTAGCACAGACTCGGATTCCAGTTCAGGAGCATCCACTATTTCTTACAGAAGCTCCAGCAGTATCAAGAAGGCCCCTGGCAGGCAGGCCTCAGGCTCTGAGGGTGAGCTAGAGCCTGAAGGTCCCTCTGAAGGAGCTCCACCACGGTCTAAGAAAGAAGAGAAGAAGAGGAAGAAGAAAGTAGACAATCTTATGATGAAGTACCTGTACAGGCCTGACAGTGACTAAAGATGGCAGTAGGTGATACTTGGTGTGGGGTGAAGGAATGCTACAAGCATGGTGTTAAACTAATCCTCAAAGTACCTCAGTACCATCCGATATCTTTCATTGCATTTTAACATTATTTTCTTTATACTGTGTTCTTTCACTTTGTTACTCACAAACACTTTTTTTTAGTAATTTGTGTAGCTATAACAGTGTTTCTCAACCTTTTTGTCTCTAAGCCCCCCTTGGTCTTAGACAATACTAGAAGGCCCTTCTATTTTGTTGATATGTACCTCTGTTACTTTGTACTCTGGTATCTTTATTTTTTAACCATTTTCACAAAGAATAAGTTAAAATAACTACATTTGAATAATTTTAAGACTTTATGGTGCCCCCCTAGAAGTTAGCTATGACCCCCTAGTGGGCCCCGGCCCCCTGGGTGAGAACCACTGTTCTATATCATTCACTGTTATTTAGTAACTCAATATAACAGTGGTACAGCTAAAGTCAGTTTGAAATTCTTTCTCTGGTTTTAGACATAATTAAACAGAAAATCGATTAGGACTGCTTGCCAGCAATTAACCTGAAGTTTGTATTATTGTGACAAAGGGAAGATAAGACTCAGTGACACAAAAAGTTATCGTTGACTTTTTGAAGAGGGTGAGGTATTCATGCTTTCTCTACATCTCTCTACTTGCTCTTGTATAATTAGAGGATACAGTTCATTTATATGTTAATTCACTGATAAGATTATGAGTAGACATCAAGAATATTACAGGTTGTTTAAAATGAACCATAGATTTTTTTTATAGAAGTAGATTTTTAATAGAGAGTGCTTTTATCTGTATTCAGCTCTGTACTGACTTGATTGTGTAAACACTTCTGTACCTGTCCACCCTTGTCAGTACTAGGGTTTATAATATATTGGTACTATATTGTTATCATCCGATTTAAAGGGTTAGTTCACCCAAAAATGAAAATAATGTCATTAATTACTTACCCTCATTCCGTTCCACGCCCGTAAGACCTTCGTTAATCTTCGGAACACAAATTAAGATATTTTAGTTGAAATCCGATGGCTCTGTGAGGCCTGCATAGGGAGCAATGACACTTCCTCTCTCAAGATCCATAAAGGTACTAAAAACATATTTAAATCGGTTCATGTGAGTACAGTGGTTCAATATTAATATTATAAAGCGACGAGAATATTTTTGGAGCGCAAAAAAAAAAAAAAAAACGACTTATTTAGTGATGGCCGATTTCAAAACACTGCTTCAGGAAGCTTCGGAGCACAAATGAATCAGTGTATCGAATCTTCTGTTTGGAGCACCAAAGTCACGTGATTTCAGCCGTTGGCAGTTTGACGTGCGATCTGAATCATGATTCGATACTGATTCATTTGTGCTCCGATGCTTCATGAAGCATTGTTTTGAAATCGGCCATCACTAAATAAGTCGTTATTTTGTTTTTTTGGTGCTCCAAATATATTCTCGTCGCTTTATAATATTAATGTTGAACCACTGTACTCACATGAACTGATTTAAATATGTTTTTACTACCTTTATGGATCTTGAGAAAGGAAGTGTCATTGCTCCCAATGGAGGCCTCACGAAGCCATCGGATTTCAACTAAAATATCTTAATTTTTTTGGTCTTACGGGTGTGGAACGGCATGAAGGTGAGTAATAAATGACAGAATTTACATTTTTGGGTGAACTAACCCTTTAAATTATTTTGATGATGTGCTTTGGATATTTAATTGTTCATACTCATTTCCCCCATTTTTACTTTTCGATTACATTTGATGTCATCTAAAGCTCACTTAAAGTGAATTAATCAGTTAATTTAACACTGTTAAATGTATTCTTTAGCAATCTCAAATTGAATATCCATTTTTCATATTGTACATTATAATGCTGTGATGCACAAATTCACTTGTAGCATTTATAAGGATTTGTTGTAGTTGAGTATTTTTCATTTCTAAATTATTTAGACAATATATTATCAAATTTTAACTTAACATTACCATCACAACTTAGTATTTTTTTTTTTTTTTACTTTACTATTGATCTAATGATAATTTAGTAACCTAATGTTTGCTTGTACAACTTCACTAACAATTATCTGATAAGGTTTCATGGCACAACACCTGGTGTGATTTGGATGTGATTTGTGTGTATTGCACCACTAATGCATCACCAAAGACGATACTGAATTATAGGCCCTGTTAAATATTGTTACCCCACGTTCTGAAGTTTGATAACCTAACATTCCTTCAGAGATTATCCTCTTTGGTCCCTCTTTCCACATGCTGATCCTAATCAAAGCTTCTCTATCTCCCCCCCCTCCAGCCCCCCCTCCAGCCGCAGACGCTTCTGCCTTGACAGATCTGACGAGGAAGAGGAAGAAGAAAAAGAGGAAGGGAGCGCGGGCCGAAGCACCTACCGTTCCCGCTACAAACGCAGCAGCTACCTGAATGACAGCGATGGCGAGACCACCGCGTAGCCGCCCCCACGCACACACATTCACATGCACTCATGTTCAGAAAAGGAAGACTTTTGAGTTCAAATCAGTGTCTTCCAAGAACTTGAGAGGATTTCAGCGAGGAGGAGCACGATGAGACGCACTCTGGCAAAGATATACACCCCATTTCTTTTGGCTTGTTATTAGTATTATTATTTTCCATGTGCTTTGTGTTTAGAGCTTTAAAGAGTTTGTACAGCATCATGAATCACAGCACTGTTGACTCTTTCCTGTTTGTGTGCTTTTACTTCTGATGTTCTTCCTCTTCCTTTCTAAATAAGCAAACGCTGTGCTTGCATTCTTACTCCGGTCAGGATTCAGTAATGGATATTGCTTGAGGCACAGTGCTACAGCCTCTTGCATGGTCAGGGCTGAGCCAAAGATACATGACATTATGTACAACAAATGTCTGGGTTTTACTGTTGTTTTAGATTTAAAAGAAAACCAAGAGAAAAAAGGCAAAGAAAATATTGTATTACCAAAAAAAAAAAAAAAAAAAAAAAAAAAAAAAGCTTTGTTTTGAGCACATGAGCAAACTTTAAGTCAGAGGAGAGGAGGGAGTTGAGGTGGGACTGATTTAAGACCACTTCCTTGCCATCTCCCCAACTTTTTTCTTTTTCACAAACTTGCTTGCATCTTTCTTCGCTTTCATAAGGTGAAGTCATGAAGAGGAAGTCATGCCTCCCAATGAAAATAGAGCTCATTTCTCCTCTCGGTCTTCACTTTTTGATCTTTTATATGTAGAGGAAAAAAGCTGATCAGGCCAATGAAATGAGAAATGAGCAGCGATTTCTCAAACTCTCAATATGTCTTGTCTTATTCTGTTCTGACTGTATTGACTAAGTGCTTGCTCACAGTAGATGTTATAAGGCTCAGTGTTTTTCCCCACACTTCCTTGTTGTGGTTGTCGTCGTTCTCAGGCTTTTTTGTTTTGGTTACCATAGATGTTTGGCTTTCCCAAGGGAATACTTATTATATTCTTGGGTAAATGGGGCATTGTGGTAATTTCTCATCCAACTCCACTGATACTGGATAAACAAACGGCTTCAAAGTTGCTTTTCGTGCTGATGTGATGCAACCAGAAGCACAAGATGGAGACAGAACCGATACTGTGAAATCCCAGCTTCCCTACAGCATGTGGTCACATTGGATTCGTCAGTATTTTTGGCCTTACCTAATGGCTTTGAGACTCACTTGAACCCGTACGGACACTCACCCCTTCAATTTCCGTTGTTGCCTTCTGTTGTTTTGTTGTTCTGCTTTCATTGTAGTATTTATGATCTAGCATTGATGGATTGAGCGAAGCTGCCAAAATATAAAGCAACAGCATAATAGCAATGAAAGGATATCATTGCTTCTCTTTGATTTTTAAAGGGAGACAGCGTGTGTATTTTACATGTGTATTAGTTTTATAGACCCTCTGCAAAGGTCAACCACTTTATCCTCTTTTCTATGCAGTCAATATTGATTTTAATATGAAAAAAATGATGTTTCTGGCGAATTAAAACACGTGGCTTCAAGATACATAACATTTGCTGGCTGTACACATTAATATGAAAATATATAAATATCTGTATGATTCATTTTAGCTTTCAAAATGGCTAATGTTTATTTTCTTTATTGAATAAATGACCACTTGATATAAGTAATAATTTTGCATTACAGTTTAATATATTGTAAATAAATGATGGTGATTGTTTTAGACCTGTTTCAATATGCTTATTTCATAATTTTTTTTTAATAGGCACAGAATGTAAAACACATTTTTGCATGTTTATCACACCATTTTTTATTTATTTATTTATTTATTTTTTAAAGCTGCAGTTTATAATTTCTGCACCATTAGTGGCTCTAAATAGAATTCCAAAAATATTGTTTCGATAAAAAAAACATAACAAAATATTTAATCTCGAGGGGTTTATCCTAAAGAATATGTTTATTGCAATACATCATAGCATATTTCACACCTTTTTCACCTTCCTTTGTTTGAAGCATCATTGCGGTGTCACTAATCAAACAGCAGACAAATTTCTCTGCTCAACCCTATTTTAGTGCAAAGAAATTACACACAGCAGCTTTAAAAAAAAAATTTCATCCAGAGCTTTTATATTTTAATATATCATGTTTGTAGAAAGATAAAACCTGCAATATTCATCATCTCTAGAAGAGCAACAGATTCTGAGTGTCTTCTTTTATATTTCTGAAAGATCAGAAGAAGTAGAATGAATGGAGCCTTGAATTTCAGCATTTAAACACAAAATATGCAGCCAAATTACACAGAGTAGAAAAGCCCTGTCTATGGTTCACATTCAACAAGCTTTTCTTTTCCATTGGCTGTTTGCTCCATTGCACAATAGGAAGGCTTGCAGTAATCTCTATGAGCTAACAATAGGAAAGGCAGCTTACTGGACGCAGCACAGCTTTGGAGTTTTCCATTGGCTCCAATCATAGCAGAGAAGTAGGTGAGATGAGCACAAGCCAGCAGCAGATCTCTACAATATAAACCATTATTTTATCTTAAAAATACATTTAAATACATTTCAACCATAAGCCATAATTCTCTTACCTAAAACCTAGACTTTTAACAATTATGTTCCATAATAGCTATACCTATTCAGTAAATAATTGCTATCCTGAACACTACACATGTAGGTTTCTATACCTTCTGTGAATTATTATTGCAGTGCTTGAGGAGAAGCACTTACAGTATAGACATCATGCTGAGACCTTTATAGTCATTTATAAATGCAGAATGTAAGCTTGATTTTTTTTTTTAAATGGACTTATGACGACAGCAGTACAAATCAATATTAGCTTGCATAACATATAGAGCTCTTTTAAAACACTACGACGGTCTAACTTTAGAGTTGCTGCGGCCTTCTCGCAGGAGTGTCCTTGCATTCTGATACACAAACACCCGCTGTGCAGATAAATTGAATTGATAGGTGAGATGGAACTTGCTTCACATCAAAACAGTGTCTGTAAATATATTTACTATAAAGTTTGGGGTCAGTAAGGTCTTTGTTTTTGAAACAAGTCTCTTTTGCTCACCTAGGCTGCATTTATTTGATCAAAAATACACTAAAATCAGTAATATTGTGAAATAGTATTACAATTTAAATTGTTTCCTATTTTAATATATTTTAAATGATTGATTGATGATGATGATGATGATGGTTATGATAATCATTTATACTACGGGGCTGTTGAATGCTCGAATCTGACTGGTTGATCAACGTTCTAAAGGTGTGCAATTATTTTCAGGGAAACACACGGCTAAAGTAGTTCTAGGCAGGTCTTGATGCATACAGTTCCATTTCACTTCGCCAAATGATTTCAGTTATTTCAATAGGTCCTCCTTACAGCATACAACAGCAAAATAAACAAAACCCACAACGACACCCACCAAGCAAATAAATATAGTAAACAATAGGTAAGTAAGTAAGTAAAGTTTATTTATATAGCACTTATCACAGACAAGGAGGGGGTCACAAAGTGCTTTACAATAAAAATAACAAGATAAATAAAAATAAATATACTCTACAATATCATCAGTACAAACAGACAAATCGAATAGCTTGTCCAAAAAGATGCGTCGTTAAGCTTTGAATGACAAATTATTGTCATGTTTTTTGCCACAAAATACGTTTTATTGTGTCCTGAAAGCGCATACTCTCTTCCGTTACTAGTTCTGAAAGGGTTAGTTCACCCAAAAATGAAAATTATGTCATTAATTACTCACCCTCATGTCGTTCCACACCTGTAAGACCTTCGTTCATCTTCGGAACACAAATTCAGATATTTTTGATGAAATCCAATGATTTCAATACGATTTCAAAACGCTGCTTCATGAAGCTTCGAATCTTTACGAATCATGTTTCAAACAGTGATTCGGAGCCCCAAAATCACATGATTTCAGTAAAGGAGTGTTTTGAAACTTCGATAGTTTGTGTGTCTCTGGCAGTTTGATATGCGCTCCAGTCCGAACCACTGATAAGAAACAAATGATTCGTAAAGCTTCGAAGCTTCATAAAGCAGTGTTTTGAAATCGCCCATCACTAGATATTGTTGAATAAAGTCGCTATTTTGTTATTTTGGCGCACAAAAAGTATTCTAGTCGCTTTATAATATTAAGGTTGAACCACTGTAGTCACATGAACTGATTTAAATATGTTTTTAGCTTTCTGGGCATTGAAAAAGTGAGTGTTATTGCTAGCAATGGAGGCCTTACTGAGCCATTGGATTTTATCAAAAATATCTTAATTTGTGATCCGAAGATGAACAAAGGTCTTACAGGTGTGTAATGACATGAGGGTGAGTAATTAATTACATAATTTTCATTTTTGGGTGAACTAACCCTTGAAATGACGTTGACCCTTGCAAAGACCTGTCCCCCTTAGTTACTGTTGCTTTGTCTGTCACGCCACAGAGTGGAAAATACATTGTGGAGCAAAGAGGACACTGACAACACTTCGACAGACAAGACAGAGCAGGTTACTTATGATATTAAACAAAATTGCAGCTTTCAAACTGTGTAAATTTTTTTTTTTTTTTAAGAAATTTGAACAATAAAAACCGTTTTGTGGCTCTTTAATGTGCCGTGACAGTTCGCTGTAGCACCTCAGCTCAAGCGGCTCTAAAACTGATCGTCTCGACAACTAGTTAATTTATAGCATCAAATAAACATGAATGAACATGAGAAAGAATGTTGTTTCAAACGCAGAAAGACGTCAATACACACCATTTTTCAAATTCAAGTCCACCGAGGTTAATCTTCTAACTCCTTACTGCTTTGTCGGACAAAATGGTGTATTCGCGTTATGATAGATGGTTAGATCGCATGTCAATCAATCCCAGCGAAGGGGCAACGGAGGCTGGGGATGAGATGCGTAAGAAATTAGTCCCACACACAAGAGTGTTTTAAGGACAAAAACCTGACAAATGTCTTGAAATACAACATTGGAACAGTGTCTTGAGGTGTGGTACCGTAGTATAAATGGAATAATTGACTCCCGGCTGTTGAATTCTTAGAAAATAATGCACACCTGCTTCACGTCGTGGCCGAAATACCACCTCCATTTTAAGAATTCAACGGCCCGTAGTTTTCAGATGCGTTTTTCTACAGAATGTAGCAAGTTTGATAATGGTTGTGGTGGCAACACTATACACCCCAGTTTTTTGTCCTTTGTAGCTGTGTAACAAACAGCAGCTGTCAGTCTCTTCCCACTCATAACCCACAGGCGTCATGAACGTGAACACTAACTCAAAGAGCTACACACCCTCCAGCAGTCCTGGGGCACAGCTTTATGTGTGTGTTCCAATTATGGCATGCAAGCACGTCTCTGTGACTGGAGCTGAGGATGTAATTCACCATGTGTGTGTGTGTGTGTGTGTGTGTGTGTGTGTAATGGCGTGAGGGATGATGTAGGAAGTGTGATGCACATTTTCTGTTTCTAGGTCAAATTCTGCCTCTTTTAAGACCATAACATTTGAGAATCCCTTTTTACCGTCATCATCAAACTTTTGGAGCTGTGAAACATGTTCGACTGGGGGCAGTGTTTGCCAGTGAGTGCATTATTAACTTGTAAATTAGTTCCAAATGACAATTATTTTTCAGCACTCTAAAACCTTAACAGTGGATAGTACTTTTAAAAGTGATGCATTACAATTAGTGGTGGGCCGTTATCGGCGTTAACGTGAGACTCTTATCGGGCGATTAAAAAAAACATCGCCGTTAATCTATTCTCAAAGTTGGATTGGGAGCTGGGTCTATACTACGCAAGCTATGATGACTTTCACCTTGATATTTTGGCGCGGATGTATACCTAGCCGAACTGACCCTTCGCAAAGACCCGCCCCCCTTAGTTACTGTTGCTTTGTCCGACAAGCCGTGGCGCTGTCACGCCACACAGAGTGAAAAATACATCGCGGAGCAAAGAGGACACTGACAACACATCGACAGACAAGACAGAGCAGGTTACTTATGATATTAAACAAAGTCCCAGCTTTTTTTTTTTTTTAAAGAAATTAAAACAATAAAAACCGTTTTGTTGTTCTTTAATGTATTATTTATATCATTTATAGCATCAAATAAACATGAATGAACATGAGAATCAGTGTTGTTTCAAACGCGGAAAGATGTCAATATACACAATTTTTCAAGTTTAACTCCACCGAGGTTAATCTTCTAACTCCTATCTGCTTTCTCGGACAAAATGGCGGATTAGCCTACTTTTAGTCATTATTTGGGTAGCACACATATTCTGAATGTCTTCGGCAGAATTCAAATGAGCATTTTAATCTAGATTAATTCCAAGATTACAGTGAGATTAATTTAGATTTAAAAAAATTATCTATGCCCACCATTTTACAATATTGCGTAAAAAGTAACTAATTCCGTTACTTAGTTACTTTTTATGATAAGTAATGCATTACATTACTTTTGTGTTACTTTTTCTCACCTGGGCTGGGCTTGTTTTGTTTGTTTGTAATAACAACAAAAAAAGTTCTATTTTTGGCAAATGTTAAAGCCCTTTTACACCAAAAGTGAAATGAATAAGCCACAGGCTGAAGGAAATGCAAATTTACGCCTGTACAGTAGAGGGCGCAGCTCAAACAAACTTTTCAGCTGTGCTGCAGTTCTGGATTAAAGAAGAACAGGATACAGGAGAAGGAATTTAAAAACTCTTATTTCTAAATCTAAAGTAATTTTAGCTTGTTAGTATGGTTGAATCATTGAAGGTCAGCAGCAAAGACATTGGTTAATAAAGTGAGATTAAAATGCATGTTCGCATTTAGTCTAGAACTGCAATAACCATTATGTTCACACAGCGCACACAACACCTCTGCACTTTATTTGTTGCTACTATTATTTATTTATTAATGTGAAAAAGTAACTTGCGTTACTTATTTGAAAAAGTAACTTAGATATTTTGTTGTAAATTGAAAAAGTACTTTACTAGTTACTAAAGTTACTTTACTAGTTACTTGAAAAAGTAATCTGATTACATAACTCAAGTTACTTGAAATGTGTTACCCCCAACACTGGTAAAGACGAAAAGAATAACTTTTTTTTTTTTTTTATCAGGGAATGTCCTTAAACACTAATCAAAGAAATGTACCTTCTCTTGTTCTTTTGGGCATATTTTGAACAGTGTGAAAATTAAACTTGCATGACTTTGTCTCCAGCTTGTTACAATATTGAGTTCTGATTGGCCAATCAATAATTTATAGTTCATTAACTATCATAAGTAAAGAATTTTTCATTTGCATAAAAAGTTTTACATAATTCACAACACTAATTGGATGGATGGTAAGGGTGTGATAGTGGTTTTATAGAGGGGATGCTTTTTTTTTGTCATTTTTTTCAACAAATGGGATGACATTTCTTCATAACCCCACTCCCCTCCCACCCCCTAATTGAGCCCTGCTTATAGGTATGTGTTTGCTTCCTCAGAGGCCACTTCCACTCTGCACGATACAATTGTCTGACACTATATCTGGATTGTAATATCCTCTGATGAAAAGGAGTGATGTAATATTCATGGGTAGCCATTATTACCCTGCTGGGCTGCAGTGTGTCATATGAGAGAGCTGGAAGTACAGACACAGGGTGGGCAAAGATGCAAGTGTTGCCCTTCCCCAGCATACATGTGACAAGGAGAGACTGTAACGACAAGTGATGCTCTCTGTGTTTTCTCCTAGCAGCACTGGCACCAGGCTCATTACACTACCAAATGCAGCTGACACATCCTGTAACCTCTCTCCCAGTCCCTGAGGACAGCGTCCCCATGACTGACACACACTTGCGACTGTAGGGTTCAGAAAGCAGCAGGTAGTTCATATGGTGATAGACGTAAATGTACATCAGAGTGTGGGGTGTTAACAGGCTCTTGGGGGGCTAGTGTTTAAAGGCACCATGTAATCAAAATTGGCAATTTATGGAATATTGCAGTGTTTATTATAAATGATTTATCTGTGCACGTCATTTTTTTTAAGTTTATGCGCCCTTGTTTTTTTCGTTTAAAAATATGAGCTGCAGAGTGTTGTGTCATGAGCAAACACAATGGTCAAACTAGACCTTCTAACGCAAGTTTATAGAAAAACAATGGAAAAGCAGTGGATTGGACTGCAAAAACTCATTCTGTGTGAACAGACCAACGGCAATGGTCTGCTTTTGATCCGCCACTGAAAATAGTTCAAATAGTCCAAAGGAAGACGATAAACTGTATCTGAGAGCAATTCACGAATGAATCATTGTTTTGAACAAATTGGTTGAGTAAATGATTCACTCACATTGTTGCGTTACTGAATGAATCAGTATTTTGAATGAATTAGTTGAGTAAATGATTCAATGACTCACTCATAAAGTCACTTTTTCACAAGCAGAATGAAAAGTCCCAGTGCGCTGGACTAAACTTCGCTCAGCCAATCAAATTACAGTATCAGAACAGTTGTATTATTAGAATCGAATAAATCATAAAAGATAATCAGATCAAACATGGCTTAAGAAACTACATTTACTTTGGTCATTCTTTTTACTTTCCAAATTGTTTTACCTTACATTGTTTACAACGCATTGTCTTAAATAAATATTATCACTGTAATTTATAGTCTAACTCATAATTCACTTCTAAAAATATATATATTTTTACAGTAAATGGCATGTATTGTTCTGCTAAATCAGTGTATATTACAATTCATTATTAATTAATGAATAAATAAATATTTTTTTCATCATGTATAGTAACGTAGTTGACCAAATATCAGGTTTTTATTTCCACTTACATTGATTGCCAAGTAATCCACTATTTTTTAATATTTGCAGTTGAACCCCAAAGGCAAACTCTTGTCCAAAAAAAAAGGAAAAATGTCCCCAAGGGTCCCCAAGGGACTCATATGCTGGCTCTACACTACTCTGCTCTGTCATAACCCAGGGATATTGATCTTTACTGGTGCTGTCATCATAGTCTGCACAGCCATGTTCTCTGATCCCCGCTGCTGGAATGAATCCTGGCCCTCTTGACCCTCACAATGTCTTCCTGCAAAGAGCTCCTCTGGGGTTTATGCGGGCAGCCAGTGTGCTGCAGGATGATTACTCCAGGGACTGAGCATTTTGTTTGCTATCAAAGTCTAAAGGAGCGAGTGTTTTTGGTAGACAGCCACTAATTAATGCCTGTCTCTTGAGGGATGGTGTGCAGCATTAGATAAACCTTGGGGTATGACTGGCAGGGGTCAGGGAGGCCTGACCTCCTTTTTATTACACGCACATCTGTGGATATAAAAATCACAGAAGGCCAAAAAATCATCATGACTTTGAGCTCATGATACTCGATTTCAGGCTCCACAGCAGGTGCAGGGTCATGGATTTAAAATGAGTGGGGTGTTTGTGCTGTAAATATCATTTGTTCTGTATTTCAGATGGCTAATAAAAAACCGCAAGGATGTAAGACAAGGTGGCACCTACAGTAAACTACACACTGACAGCACAAAGAAGAGCGTATATTGAAAAACTGCACCACAGTACTTTTTTGGTTAGGGTATGATGTCCAAATGTATTTTAAAATCACACTTTACTGTTGTTTAAAAGCAATTTTGTGTGTGTGAAAAAAGACACTAACTTGGATACATCTAAAATATTTCTCACAGAAGCGTAGGAGTGTTGTTGCTGTGATGCTTCCAAAAATGAAGTATAACCTGTGTCTGCTGACTTATAATAATAAAATGTTGCTGATGTACCTGTAATAACCTAAATTCAATTAAATTCACATTTATTTGTATAGCGCTTTTCACAATATATATATATATATATATATATATATATATATATATATATATATGTATATATATGTATATATATGTATATGTATATATATATATATATATATATATATATATATATATATATATATATATATATATATATATAATCGGTTTAAAGCAGCTTTACAGAAAATGCATGTTTCTACATTACATTTTAGAGTAATTTGTTATCAGAGGTGACTGTCTAATGTCCATATGTCCATAAATGTACAGTTTTAAGAGTACAAATCAAGCTAATATCATGTATTAAAGGTGCCATCGAACGTTCTTTCACAAGATGTAATATAAGTCTAAGGTGTTCCCTGAATGTGTCTGTGAAGTTTCAGCTCAAAATACCCCATAGAATTTTTTTAAATTTTTAACTGCCTATTTTGGGGCATCATTAACTATGACCCGATTCATGCTGCTGGCCCTTTAATTGCTCGCGCTCTCCGCCCCCAAGGCTCTCGACTCTATCGTTGCATAAACAAAGCTTACACAGCTAATATAACCCTCAAAATGGATTTTTACAAAGTGTTCGTCATGGAGCATGTCTAATCGTGTAAGTACAGTGTTTATTTTGATGTTTACATTTGATTCTGAATGAGTTTGATAGTGCTCCATGGCTAACGGCTAATGCTACACTGTTGGAGAGATTTATAAAGAATGAAGTTGTGTTTATGAATTATACAGACTGCAAGTGTTTAAAAATGAAAATAACGACAGTCTTGTCTCCGTGAATACAGTACGAAACAATGGTAACTTTAACCACATTTAACAGTACATTAGCAACATGCTAACAAAACATTTAGAAAGACAATTCACAAATATCACTAAAAATATCATGTTATCATGGATCATGTCAGTTATTATTGCCCCATCTGCCATTTTTCGCTGTTGTTCTTGCTTGCTTACCTAGTCTGATGTTTCAGCTGTGCACATCCAGACGTTAATACTGGCTGCCCTTGTCTAATGCCTTTCATAATGTTGGGAACATGGGCTGGCATATGCAAATATTGGGGGCGTACACCCCGACTGTTACGTAACAGTCGGTGTTATGTTGAGATTCGCCTGAGGTCTTTTAAACAAATGAGCTTTATATAAGAAGGAGGAAACAATGATGTTTGATACTCACTGTATGTCATTTCCATGTACTGAACTCTTGTTATTCAACTCTGCTGAGGTAAATTCAATTTTCAATTCGTTGGCAACTTTAATTTAGGAGGAAACAATGATCTCATTAAAGGAATTATTACAAGTTGTGATTGTAATGATTACAATATATAGTAAATTTGGCAGTTGTGTATGTTGATTCAGAGTTGGCGTCATCTGAAGTCCTCGCTGGGGATGGCGTCATCTCTTCACAGGTGTTGGGTCATTTGAAATCTTCTTAAGGTGTGGATCCAAACTGTAGCTGGCGTAATCTCTAGTTGGCATCAAACAGAAAAGCAAACAGAAAATAATTAGTGTAGCTGCTGTTCATAATATTTCAAGCAAAAGATATTCATGTGCACTTCATCTGGTATAACTGGAGTACAAAGTTATGAGATGTATTATGTGAATGCTTGGCTAAAAAGATGTGTCTTTAATCTAGATTTAAAGTGAGAGAGTGTGTCTTAGCTGCGAACATTATCAGGAAGGCAGTTCCAGAGTTGAGGAGCCAAATGTGAAAACGCTGTCCCTCCTTTAGTGGACTTAGATATCCTAGGTACAATCAAAAGTTCAGAGTTTTGTGACCTTAAAGAGAGTGAGGGATTGTAGGACAATAGGAGATAAGTTAAATACACAGGAGCTGAACCATTTAGGGCCTTATGGGTTAGTAGCAATACTTTGTAATTGACACAGAACTTAATAGGTAACCAGTGTAGAGATGATAAAATTGATGATCATATTTTCTTTCCCTGGTAAGAACTCTAGCAGCCGGATTTGGACTAACTGTAGGTTGTTTATTGAGGATGCAGGACAATCACCTAGTAAATCATTGCAGTAATCCAGTATAGAGGTCATGAATGCATTAACTAGCTTTTCTGCATCAAAAACGGATAACGTTTCGTAGCTTAGCGATGTTTCTGAGGTGGAAGAAGGCTGTTTTTGTAACTTGAAATTTGATTTTCAAAAGTAAAGTTACTGTTTAATATAACACCCATGTCTTTTACTGTAGAGGATGAAGAAACAGTACATCCTTCTAAATGCAAATTGTATTCTAAGAGATTCTGTGTGCAGATTTTTGGTCCAATAAGTAATACCTCAGTCTTATCCAAATTTAATAGAAGAAAAAATACTGGTCATCTGATATTATATAGCTTTAACATTCTGTGAACTTGAATATTTTAGAGATTTCATCTGGTCGTGATGAAATACTGAGTATCATTGGCATAACAGTGGAAACTAATTCCATGTTTTGTAATAATATTACCAATTGGCAGCATGTATATTGAAAATAGCAGAGGGCCTAACACAGACCCTTGTGGCACTCCATAATTCACTGACATTAAAGGTACAATATGTAAAATTTTGCAGTAAAATGTCCAAAAACCACTAGGCTAGTGTTATATATTTTGTCCAGCTGATTACAAACAATATCTCTAATGTTTTCAACTACTTGTAAATCATGAGAAAATTCCCATTCTAAACAGTGACACGGGGCAGTGCAGTCGCCTGTCAATGACGTCAGTTACCTTTGTTACCGCCTTTACTGATGTAGAAACCACATGACAACAGTGCCGTGGCAAATGCGGAAGTAGTGTCTAGCGTCCAGCAAACCACTAGCTTGCTTCAAGCAGTTCCTTATTTACTTCTTGCACGTTTTATGGTGGATTGTGTTACTTATTTATGGAACATAATTATTGTTTACCATCTGCCGCTGGTTCTGTCGACAAGGACAGCTCCCGTAAACTCATGACCGGAAAAGCGGAAGCGGCGCCGGCGACTGTGTCATAATAAAAGTCCCGCTGCTCGTGAGGCGTGTGTTGATCAATCGCTCCAGCTCCTCGTTCAGCTCCCACAACACTCGATCCTGTTCTGCTTCATACTACAGTAACGTTAATAATCGCATCCACGAACATGAGTTCTTCCAGACTCCAATCCCTATTGTTTTGTTGTTATTCGTTGAGATGGAGACCACATGTCCCAAGTTTCCGCTCTAAAACTTGCCGTCATCAAACTACGCCTTTGTTTTGAATAGGCTTCTAGCGACGTTAAATTTTAGCTTTCGGCTCAAAACTAAAAACGAATTTGAAGCACCAGTCCACAGCCTAAGCAAATGCCCCACTTTTCTCCACAATAGTAACCCAGTGAAATTTAAAACATTCTAATAATTCCAATATAAGTGAACACTATTTAAAAACTATCAAGCATCCCCCTGTTTTCATCTTACTGCAAAACACATAAAATGACATCAAATTTTTAAACATTTTCTCTGTTTATCCAGCCATGTGCAATGCATGCTGGGAACTAACAAACACCCCCTATTTTCAGTTAATGGAGCAAAATTTGTTCATGTAATCCCAACACAAACAGATTAAGTAAACTTCAATACTAGATATATTTATGTGGATTAAACATGATGAAATAAAGTTAGGATAAAATGTGTGGGAATTGTGTTGCTTTAGCTCATTTTAATTAATAATTAGAACAAGCAGCAAAAATCTTTTTTTTCAATGTACAATCTAAACCACCTTAATGCCTGTCTCTGAATACCAGTGTAATTTTGTAGTCGATCTAAGAGCATATGATCTGTAGTGTCGAACACAACATTAAGATCAAGTAAAACTAGTACTGAGATGCAGCCTTGGTCAGAATATAGAAGTAAGTCATTTGGGCAATTCCACGCAAAGGTCATCTTTACCATGAAAAAAAAAAGTTTTAACCAAAAGAACAAAACCCTTTTTAAATTGTCCATTTAGGTCTGTAATATACTGTATTAATGTGCTCTAACAGAAATTTTAAGAAAATTGCCTTGTTTATCCACAATATATGTGGTAAGCAACAATGCTTAAATTAAATTTTCAACCAACCATATTTCATGCTTTCAAAAAAGGGATCAAAGACCCCATTTTTTTAAACTTTATTTTAGCAGTAAGCATTGTGTAGAAAGATGGATACATGCCTGAGAAATAAATACACTCATTTAGTCATAACAGCACTGCCTGATGAATTTATAAGAGCTAGCATAAAGAGGTCAGGACGCTTCAGTGCTCTGTCACGTCCGTAACGTTTTAAAGATTAAGTTTATGTCATATAACAATTATAAATGCAAATAACTTGAAACTTTATATGCAAAGCTAAATTATGTTTATGCTTATTAGGATCAACAATTAATTTCACTACGTTGCTCTGAACAACCATAATAAGCGTTACGGACGTGACCGTTACGGACGCTTCATATTAAATCCTATGAGTTTGCTTCTTTATATTGCTATCATCTGTTTCAGGCTTACCATATCAGAACATATCCAATAATCGCAATACTCTTTGTGCTTTGTTAGTTTTAATATGAAAAAGGTTTAACTTTCAAATTCAGTCGATTTTATAACAAAATTTAAACAATAGATGTCGCTCTTTAATAGCCTACGGCGCGTGACAGATTAGCTACTGCAGTGCCTGTAAGCGGCGGATCAGGTGCACATGAACTGATCTTCTCTTCCTCTTGCCAGAGAACGAAATATGAACATCAAAAGGTAGGCCTATATGAAACAGTACAACTTATAGAAGAGCATTGTGTCTCATAGGACACTTCCCTCGGGAATTGGGATGTCGCGTTACCGGTTGGTTAAAAATGAATAGCCTAGCCTATATTGATCACAATCTGCGCGATCAAGCTGACAAAATGAAAATAATAAGATTGCAATAATTTTGACTTGAAATAAAGTTTGATCATTTTGACTCAAGACTCCGCTTTAAACTCTGAAAACTAGACGAAAAAAAACGTGTGGTCATTCATACACAAAACATAAAACTGACATGATTGCGATTGGCAATAGTGTCAATCGGTTCACCTGACTGTGGGGAAAACATGCGATTTTAAACTGCTTTATGATAAACATTAATATTTGTCAATGTATTTTAGCAAGCAGTTCTGTAAGAAGGAAAATCATGGTCTCTAAATTGATTCTTGAACAACGCACATGCTTGTCAACATGAGAAATAGGTCTAATCCATAACCTTTTGCACTACAGAGTATAACGTTACATTTGTATAAAGTTTAGTAAAAAGTTGATAAATTGTGGAGTCTTACCATACTGGTATCCCAGATTTCAGTATTTGGTGGTTTAAATGCTTGCTTGAGGTCTCTGTGAAAGTTTTAAAGCAGTTTTAAACCAGTCTTCTGTGCCGCTTTCAGACCGGTCACATCCGTAACGGAAAACTGTCACATCCGTAACGTTGTTTTTTCCTCATTAATGCGAACATGAAAAATTAAATAAAATTATTATTTTATGCTCTGTGGAGAGCCAACCCTTCTTCATTCAGTGGGCAGTATTACTTTTGGTTTGCGCAATGTAATTCACAGAATTCTTAAAAAATATGTTGTCACCCAAATCTTAGTGACTTTTTTTGTCACGTCCGTAACGCTGTATATTTCCCCTCATCTAAAATATAAAACAGTTGAATAGACTGACATTTTTCTAATGTCTGGACTCCTTTAGTAAGGGATTATGAATATATAAATAGACGGTTCAATATGTTACTATTAAATGCATTCTTTGAGCGTTTATATTTCAAGTTTTGACTCCAAATGTCACGTCCATAACGCTGGAATTGCCCATTTATAATTTCAACAAGCACAGTTTCTGTGCAATAATGGAGCCTGAATCCATTGAATTTTCATAGATATGGATATTTGCAAGAAGGAGCACAATTGAGTGAACTCAACATTTTCTAGTATTTTTGACATAAATGGAAGATTTGAAATGGTTCTGTAATTTGGAGTTGGTTCCTTAATGAGAGGCTTAATAACTGCCAGCTTGAACAAAGACTATAGAATAACACAAGACGTCACTCGTAGTGTTTTGAATGGGAGAAAGTGTAACGCGCAGGGGGTTCCGGCAAGATGGCGGCGTGAATAGTCAAAAGTTTCGAGCTCTCAGCACCAAACTTTTAACAGGAAAGTAATAGACGTAACTGTCAGCAAAAGTCATAAGCGTTTTGGTTTATAAGATAGTTTTTGCTTAAAGCATGCCCAAATCTGCACAAAAAAGAGTCAGTGACTCCGGAAAAAGTGATTCACATGTGCCTGCTAATAACGATCATAGCTACGAAAGTGGTTTGATTCGAGACAAACATATGACGGAAGATGAAGACGATTTTCCGCCATACCCTGTAACTCCGTCTAAACCTCCACTTGCGAAAAAGCCAACATTCACCAACGTGAAATCAGGGAATTCTAATCCCGATGAAATAATCTCGACGCTTGCTAACCTTATCAATACAAGAAGTGATGCTCTGGAATCGATGGTCCAAACCGCCTGCGCAGAAATAAAAGAGTTGAAGAGCAAAATGCTTTACATGGAAAAACGGATCGACAGGGGTGAACAGACAACCAGGCTGTGCATGAGTCGGGTGACGGATTTAGAGCGGTACGGTAGGCGTTGGAACTTGCGGCTATATGGATTATCAGAGGCGATAAAAGAGAACGTGCGAGAAGAAGTTATCCGTGTGTGCCAAGAGCTGCTTCCACATGAAGCGACGAAACTACCAGATGCTATAGATGTCGCTCACCGACTGGGTACCAAGCGCGCTAACGAATCGAGGCCCCGTGCAACAATCATTCGCTTCACGGCCAGGAGATTCAGAGATGCTGTTTGGAAGGCGGCTAAGAGCAGCGAGTTTCTTCGGAACCAAGGCATGCAATTTAAAGAGGATCTGACGAAGGAGGACAGAGACAGTAGACTAAAGTTATGGCCTATGATCAAAAAAGCCCGTGATGATGGAAAATCTGCTTACTTTGTCGGAGGTCGCGGATTCATTGAAGGCACTGAGGTGACGGTGAGAGGAGCAGCAAGGACTGATTTCGATATTTTCTCAAGATTCTCAAAACGTTAATTTCTATGTTTCCATTGCTGCTATAAACTCCAATAACTACGGTTATGTTTACACTCAAGTTCGAGTCGCAACTTCGGTTTGAAAGGGTGTGACCTGCCCTTTGGAATGTTTCACAGTATTTAAATGCTGTTTGTTTAGTTTTTTCATAATATGGATGTTTAAAGAGACATGTTACGTTTCGTCAGCCACCGTTGGTAATCTTGTGTTTAAAGATTACTTTCCTTATGTTTATTTAGTGGTGTTAAAGGTGCTGATCTTGATACTACTTTGATTTCAGCGTTTATACACTGATCAGACGTTTCATTTGTTTAATATTCTTTAACTACTTTGTCATTTCTATCACTTGTTTCGTTTAATGCTAGAGGGTTAAGAAATAACGTTAAAAGAAAAGCTCTTTTTCTTTTTGCTAAACAATTTAGGGCAGATTTTTGTTTTGTACAAGAAGCTCACTCTACTAAAGAGGAGAGTAAATTTTGGACGTCACAATGGGGTAATTTGGTATGGTTTTCTCACGGGTCTGAACACTCGGCTGGAGTTATTACCTTAAAGAATAGATTTAATGGAGAGGTTTTACATACACAATGTGATCCTGCAGGGCATTTTATTTGCCAAGTAATTAAATATGTTGATAATATATTAATCTTGGGGAATTTATATGGATATAATCACAATCTGGATAATAATAATCTTTTTGAATCCATAGAAAATATTTTTATTGTTTGGTTAAATAAATATCCAAATGCCACTGTATTACTTGGAGGAGATTTTAATATTGTATTGGATGGTTCAATTGATAAATGGCCACCAGGTCGACCAAACATAAATAACAATAGTCTCAGAAACTTCATGGATAAATTCAATCTCATAGATATTTGGAGAGCCAAATTTCCACATAATAAGTCATTTACCTGGAGCAATAAAACAGGGTCCAGTCAATCCAGAATAGACTTTTGTTTAATGTCTGAGAACTTTAATAAAGATGATGTGGTAGTTGATATTACTTCTACTCCATTAACAGACCATAAAGCTATAAGTATTAATATTAAGTTATCTAATACGAATTGTTTCAATAATGGATCATACTGGAAACTCAACAATTCATTGTTGATGTTTGATGAGGTAAAACAAGAGATTTCTAGATTGATAAGCCAATTTTGGGGTAAAGCCAACAAGGAGAATTCTTTTTGTTCAAATTGGGAACTTCTGAAATTTGAGGTCACTAAATATTTAAGAAAATTTGGAAGCCGTTTAGCCAAATACAAAAGAGCTGAAGAAACCAACATTATTGTTGAAATTACAAAATTAGCAAATAAGTGTCCAGACAGTTTATTAGATGAAGAAAAATTATTATTATCAGATCTACAAATTAAACTAGATGAACTCTATAGAAGGAAAGCTGAAGGTGCATTTGTTCGATCAAGGAGACGTTGGCTTGAAGAAGGCGAGCAAAATTCACAATACTTCTTTAATTTAGAGAGGCACCATATTAATAGTAACATTAGTAAATTAAATGTGAATGGGGTTGTAACAAAGGACCATAAACTAATTTCTAGTTATTGCTGTGAATTTTATAAGAAAATATATACCTCTAATTACTCCCCAACTATTTCTGATGCTTTTTTGAGTTCTATAGAGGTGAAAACTATTGACAAAAACGTAAGTGAACTTTGTGATATGCCTATTTCTGCTGAGGAAGTGATCAAGGCGATTAATCATCTGAAAAATAATAAATCGCCAGGTACGGACGGTTTGACCGGAGAATTTTATAAGCTATTTGCTGACGATTTGGCCCCTTTTTTACTCAAAATGTTTAATGAAAGTATTATTAATCAGTGCCTTCCTCCCACCTTAACTCAAGGATTAATCACACTAATTCCCAAACCAAAAAAAGACTTATTTCTTCTTGATAATTGGCGTCCAATTAGTTTACTCAATAATGATTATAAAGTATTTGCCCTGATTTTTGCTAAAAGACTCAAATCTGTGTTAGATTCAATTATAGAAGAAACACAATCTGGATTCATGAGGAACAGGCATATTACAAACAATATAAGATTAGTATTAGATATTTTGGATTATCCAGAATTTAATGTAGACGATGGATTTATTCTTTTTCTTGATTTCTGTAAGGCCTTTGACTCTGTAGAGCATCAGTTTATTTTTGAGTCACTTGTAAAATTTGGTTTTGGAAATTTCTTTACTAACGCAATTAAAACCCTTTATAAGAATTGCAACAGTTCAATTAAGTTGTTGGGTGGCACTTCTAGTAGATTTCATTTGTCTAGAGGGATTAGACAGGGTTGCCCTGCTTCTCCATATTTATTTTTGATAATAAGCCAACTCCTTACAAATCATGTTAAAGCCAGTGCGATTAAAGGTATGTCTATTATGAATAGAGAATTGGTTATAACGCAGTTAGCAGATGATACCACCCTTTTTCTCCAAAATGAAAACCAAATCCCTATCGCAATTAATGTTATAGAAGAGTTTTCTAAAGCATCTGGTGTCTACTTAAATGTAAAGAAGTGCGAACTTATGGCAGTTAAAGAATGTTCTGTGGCATCTTATTGTAACATTCCAGTCAAAACGGAAGTCAAATACCTAGGAATTATAGTAAGTAAGAATGAACAGAATAGAAGTTTTTCTAATTTTAATCCTATTATTCAAAACACTCAAAAGAGGTTAAATCAATGGCTTTCAAGGGATTTATCGTTAAGAGGAAGAGTTTTGATTTCCAAAGCAGAAGGTATATCTCGACTAACTTATACAGCTATGGCTCTTCATGTTGATAATAAAATATCAAAGGAGATTGATAAGATGCTGTTTAATTTTGTTTGGAGAAATAGAATACATTATATAAGGAAAAATATTTTAATGAACTCTTATGAGAATGGTGGCCTCAACTTCCTAGACTTTACTACACTAAACAATACATTTAAATTCAATTGGATTAGACATTTTGTTAAATATCCAACTTCTATTTGGAATGTAATTCCCTTTCATATTTTATCCAGCCCGGGCGGTATACATTTCTTTCTTGTTTGTAACTTTGATATTAACAAAATACCAGTGAAGCTCTCTGCATTTCATCGTCAAGCTTTTCTTGCATGGAATCTTCTCACCGCACCATTACATTATTTGGAATAATAAGGACATTTTATATAAACAAAAATCTATTTTCTTCGAAAATTGGTTTCACAATAATATTGTTTTAGTAGATCAGCTATTTAACTCAGAGGGTCTTCTTTTTACATATGAGGAATTCTTAAAAAAAACGAATATTCCCATAACACCAAAGGATTTTTCAACTGTTTTTGGTGCAGTTTCTTCTAGAATATGCATGTTGTATAAACAACAAAAAAGAGTTAATTATCAGCAACTTCCATGCCTCTCACCAAATCATTCCCCTGTAGGTAAAATATGTTTCTCTTGTAATAATTATAATAGATCAATAAGAGCTCTTTTCCAGAAGGATGTTGTGTCGAAACCAAATGTAATTCTATATTGGAATCAGTTTGTGAGTGATGTTGATTGGAAAAAAGTCTGGCTTCTGCCTAACCGGTATCTCTTAACAAACAAGGTTAAAGAAGTGTCTTTTAAGCTTCTCCACAAAATATACCCTGCTAAACATTATTTAATTAAGTTTAAAAAAGATATAGATGTAAGCTGTAGCTTTTGCAAGCAGAAGCCAGAGACAGCTGTTCATTTATTTTGGCACTGCCCTTATGTATCTTTTTTTTGGCAAAATGTACTTGACTTTATTGTTGGAAATGTTGATGGAGATTTTATTTTACAGTGGAAAGATGTTCTTTTAGGCATTATTGTAAACTCCAAAAATAAACAGACTTGCACTTATTTTATTAATTTTTTTATTTTAATGGCCAAATTTCATATCCATAAATGTAAATTTTCAGGTAAAAAAACATGTTTTATAGCATTTAAAAATGAAGTGAAATATTATATTGAATCTATATTGCCCTCAAAGAAACAAAAAGCTATTAGAATTTTGCAAGCATGTACACTTTTCAATGTATTCCTATAATTTTTTTATTTTTTTGTATATCCCCCTAGCATTTGAAATTTCTGGATTGTTGTAACTGTATGGAATGTGTTTTTCTGTTCAATAAAAAAAAACAAAAAAAAAAAAACACACAAAATACATCCAAAAAAAAAAAAAAAGTGTAACGCGCAATATGGCGGAATAAGTCCCGCCTTCTAAAGCCAAGAGCCAATCGCCGACTGGTAAAGTCATCGCGTCACTTCAGTGGCTGTTAGAATCACCGGTTTCTATAGAAACAGTCAGACGCGCGCCTCCGAAGAGACGCGCATTTAGGTCTGCGCATGCGCATTAGCTTGATCCAGCCTGAAAACAATTTTTTTTCAGGTTTTTTGTCATGAATCGAGCGTTTAGAAACTAAATTTATGAGTCGGTTGTTGTTAGATTTCATTGGTGATTTCAAATATCAAATTTAATCGTAAGGTTGACGAACAGTTTTGGAGAATCTGATGTTTCCCCATTCAAAGAGATAGGAGCTGCATGATGCCCAGGATGCCCGAGAGGCGTTTCAAAGATGGCCGCCGAGTGAAATGACTTGTCTTAAAGGGACTTTGGCTTGAACGATCTTGGGACATGACCCAGAGATAGAGATGATTTCATAATATTGAGAAGAGGCTCTTCTGCTGCAGGTAACAGTCCAATAACAGGAATTTAGTGGGTATTGGATCTAGTAAGTATGTTGTTGGTTTAGGTGTAATGATACGTTTATTTAACTCTTCCTGTCCTATTGTTGTAAAGCACTGCAGTTGTTCTTGAGGTGTGATAATTGAGGCTGAATCATAAAACACTGTCAAAGGTTGTACATTTACAATTGTATTTCTGATGCTATCAATTTTCTCAGTGAAGAAATTCATAAAGTCATTACTAAATGATAAGTGAAGCAAAATGTGTTGCTTATATGATGCAATGTCATGATGCATCCTCAGTCAAGGACAAGACCGAATCACAGACAGGCAGGTTTGAGCTCTGTGCTTAAATTAAATCCCCTGTCCAATCTGGCCAGTCCTTACCAGAGGTTGGTAAACATCACTCATCACCATAGCAACACAGGCCTTTCTGTCTCTGTTGTCAGTCAATGTGCGATTTTCTTCATCCTTGCGCATGTCAACTCGATACATTGACAACTTCCAGAAGGCCAATTTTTTTTGGCATTTCCCTGGAGAGGGCAATATTTTAGAGAAAAACAGCAACAGTGAAATCAAATGCTTGTAAGAAAACTCTAGCCCAGCAGCCTGTACTTATTTCTTAGTTCTGAGATTGAGTTACAGTCACCTTCGTCATCCTCCTCTCTGCTATGAAATCTTCTAGGCTGATGAAAAAACACTTGTTAGATTCAGAATTCTGCTTTAACCCTTTATTGCATGCATTAAGAATTTTCTATATCAGTTCATTGAAATTAATTCTGTAATACTAAAAGAAGAATGTTATATTCAGGAACTATTTAAGTTTAATAAACTTTAACTGCTACAGTAATACACACCTAGGTTATCATTTTGCTTGACTGGTAGTACTAAAAAGGTAGTTATTTTAATGTTTAAAAATGTAACAGTAAATAAATACTTTATGATATATAAAAATATGAATCCTATATTAATACTGATTAATATATTAATTGGATATATTATTTATAATATTCACTATTAGGAAAATCAGCAAGGATGCATTCAAATGATCAAAAGGGACAATGAAGACTTTTACAGTTACAAAAATCTATTTAAAATATATGATGTTCTTTTGGAACTTTCTATTCCTCAAAGAATCTGGAAAAAAACAAAAAATGTATCATGGTTTCCACAAAAATATGAAGCATTGTTTTCAACATTTATGACAATAAGAAATGTTTCTTGAGCACCAAATCAGCATATTAGAATGATTTCTGAAGGATCATGTGACACTAAAGACTGGAGTAATGATGCTGAAAATTCAGCTTTGTCATCACAGGAATAAATTGCATTTTAAAATATTAAAATAGAAAACAGCTATTATAATTTATAATTATAATTTTTGTAACAATATTTTACAATATTGCATTTTACTGTATTTCTGATCAAATAAATGCAGCCCTGGTGAGCATAAGAAACTTCTTTCAAAATAAAAAAAATATATATATATATTACTGTTTGTAAATGAAGACTACTCACAAACTAATGTGCATAGATGCAAACTCCTCTCCTTTCAGTGAGAACTCACCTCTTTGAGATCAAAATAGGTCACCAATGGGATAAATCCAAAGTGTTTTTATGGGGAGGAAGGGGTTGGTCTTACAAGGGTACTTGTGAACTTACAAGGGTAAATAAAGAACTGGTTACTTCAAGTATTGTACAGTGTTTCCTGTACTCTTTACTTTAAAATTACTATGGGTAATATTTTATGTATTTGAGTTCTGAGATGTGGCAAACAGTATTGCCATCTAATCAGCCAATATTGTCTTAAATATCCTGCATAGCACTTTGTCTTTTATAACATGAGATTTTAACCAAATGTTGATTTTGGTAAAATGTTGCAACAATATGTTAAGTTTTTTCATGAAAAATTACAGTTTTGGACATATAGGATAATAAAAAATAACTACAAATGAGCATGTAAAGCACATAACTAAAAAAAAAATAAAATCTGTGCCCCGCCCAATTCCTCCTTACCTGTTTGCATTTATTCTAAGACATCCCTTCATTAACCATTTTATTGCCATCTTACAGCACATGCATCGTGCTTGCAAAGGATTTTGTTGTGGTTGTTGTTGAGTCACCCTTGAAGCAACGTCATGCTATAGAGAGTTAAATCACCTTTTTCATTTTTCTTTTTAAGATAAAGAAAGACACTTCATGGTCACTTTAAAGGGGTCATGAACAGCATTGTTTTATTGATATAATGTTTCCTGGGGTGCACTTATAATGTTAGTTATGCTCTGTTTTAAGGGGCATGTTTGCTGTGAGACTTCAATGTAAACGCCCACTGCTGTGATTGGCTAACATCTTTGCAATATGAAATAGCTAAGGATTACTGTCTCGAAAAATTTTAGCACGTACAGCTCTCAATTTTAACTAATCATGAAAAGTGATGATTATAGCATTACATTACATTATGTTCAGACCGTGGCATGAAAGGTTGCAGTGATGAACATGGTAGCCGATCAGACATGTCGTTTAGCACATGGAAGCAGCAATCTCGTCATTGCAACTCAATTTCTGCACACTAACGAATACTTTCATAGTAACCAACAGTGCAAACTCGATGTAACTATAAGAGAGTCATTGAATAAAATGGGAGTTTTGAACTCAGTCACCGATAAACTCGCGCTGTTTGATTGACAGCTCCAGCGATTGTAAAGGGAGCGTTCTTTGATCGCTTTCTATATATAATTTAATTACTGTTTAAATAACAGATTATTTTCATCCCTACTAAGAGAAACAACGTGAAAATGACCGTTTAGTCACTGGTTTGATTTCTTGACACATAGACAAAGAACATCTGACTGTACCTGAATCATTACATATCAGATCAGGCATTAGAATTAACACAGGGACTTGCATGTTGTTGCATTACTGTCGAGTCCATATCGCAAAAGTCTGTTTGCAAAGCCTGTGATGAAATGTGATTGATTTACCAAAGAATTCACAAATAAATAAAACTCAACCATAACTATATTCTTAGCATTAGGATCCTTTGAAAGGTAATGTTATTTTAGTCCTGTATCTCTCTTCTCTCCTCCTCATCTCACTAACACACCAGTGGGCAGGGCTAAAGTTACAATGATGAAGTAGGCATTGATTTCTTCTGCGAAGGCGGCGTTTCACCTATCTATAGGCGCATTCCAGGATCAGTCGTTTGCTGGGCCTGGTGTCAATAAAAGCTTTTATTGAACTAACAAGGAAGTTTTCAGTTCTGAAACTTATGGATATTCTTATAGTACAATGACCTCTTATATATCAAAAGCTCAATTCATGACCCCTTTAAGCATGGTCAGTGTTAAGAGCAGTCAAATCCAGTTGCAATTCTCTAGGACAATTCTCCAAACCTCAAGTGGAAGATTTCACTGAATTATCTGTTATAAAAAGACAGAGATGAATGAGCATCCAGACGTGTTACTACTATATATCAGCGCCTCACGTTTATGAACGGATTCTGTGGATTCCTTTGTGCACAGACGGTCTTCCTTCAGGCATCCTGCACCTGCATTGTTTCAGAGAGCACATTTACCAGCGAGCGGCCTGATTCTCTCTCCTTTATTATTTGCACTGGAGAAATAGTTTGGCTTTTCTAAGAAAAAAGCTCTGACCCTTCCATGCATAAGCGTGCCAATGAAGAGGCCTGCAGCTGCATTCATTAAACCTCTATGCAATGAAGCCTTTGCCTTCACAATAGCTCTCATGGAATCAGGTTAGCTCTCATCAGAGGTGATAAACATCAGCTCCTGCATGTTTGATGACATTTTAATACAGCCATCAATACACTAATACTATCAATGCACACTAACTTCTAACCAGGAGGATGAATGGGCCCCCAGTAACCTGCTGTCACATTGTATAATTTCCTCATTCCCCCTGATGGTGCCGGTGGACGTCTAGAGTAAAAGGCTGCCTGATTAGTGATTAACATGTTTACAGGGGAAAATGGGTCCAGGCACAAGTCAACAAATGATGCTGACTTCTCCAAGACAAATAGCTCAACGGCTGATGTCTTTTTAACAATATGCCCCGATTGTCACCAGGCCTCCTTCTCTGAGGCGTCGAGGAGGAGTAATGTGTAAAATCATAAAAACTGACAAGTGTGCACTTTAATTTTAATGCTGTTGGCCACAGATGAATGCGTTCACAATCAGACAGTATCAGACGATACTGTTACAAACTCATTGCAGGAGGCTAATGGCTCCCTTGTCAGTGTAGCAGATGCTGAAACATGGCGGAATACTCTTGCGATCAGCATTGGAGGATATTGATCTGTCATCCTTCTCCTGAAGGCAATGAGTTTTCATGAAAGTTAGAGAAATCTCAGCAGGCTTTTTACATGAAGGTTAATGGTGAAGACAGTCATTTAAAAATGGTTAATCACATTGCATATAATCACATTTAGGTGTACACATAATCCATATTTTTGCATTAAAAACAGCTTGATGAAGTGCAAAGCAGATGCAATAGATCTCAAGAAGGGATGGGCATCCAGAGAAATTAAGTCATTTTAAAGTAAGTGTTTTTTTTTTGTGTAACTGAGATACTATTAGTTTCTATTGATATTTTCAATCATTTTTTAATTTTAAAGTTTTAGTAATTTTTTAAATGTCTATGTAGTGTTTATTTTAATTAGTTTAGTTGTTTTAGTACATCAAGTTAAACTAAATGAAAATGAGCAATTTTGAAATAAATTTAACATTTATTTCAAGCAACACATTTTTTTTATGGTTTTAGTTAACTATAAGAGTCAAGTACACAAAAACAAAAAACAAGTAACTGATTATTTTTTAATTTCTATACATTTTTAATTGATGAGTATGACATAAATTTTATTCACAAACATTAAATCATTAATAATGCTTAAAAAAAAACCAAACCCAACTCTTTTCAAAATATTTAATTAGCAAAATACAAAATGTGGAGGAAAAAAAAAAATAGACTCAGCCAGACCTTTCATAGAAACCATTTAAAAAGCAGGCTATTGCTTAGGAACATAATCAACTCAAATCTTTGTGTCTATATAAAGACTGTAGTATTTTTTTTATCATTTCACATGTTCCTATAGTAAAATATGATGGTAGAAGTCAGCTTCAATCTGTTAACAAAAGAAAATCTATTTGCGAAATTGTAACTGTTTTTACCAGTTGAATACTCAAGAACATCTTTAGTTTCATGTTAACTTGACACTAAACAGTTAGAAAAATTTTGTATGCCACCTTGGTGAATGTGATCATGTTCCTGGATCAACATTCCAATCAACCAATCAGATATGATAGACAAGTTTAGAGTTGATGTCAAGTTTAGGCTTACAACTAGGGTTAAGTGCTTCTACATCAGTGTTATTCACCTATCATTTACCTCTTATTTTAGGAGAAAGTTATAGTTAGGGTTAGGTTTAGGGGTAGGGATATGGTTAGGACTTTGGGCCCTATCATACACCCGGCTCAATGCGGCACCAGGCGGGACGCAAGTGTTTTTTGCCAGTTTCAGCCCAACGCAGTTATCACTTTCACGTCCTGTGCCGCGTTGTTTAAATAGTAAATGCATTTGCTCCCATTTGTGCGCCCATGGACGTGCTGGTCTGAAAACGAGGTGTGTTCAGGCGCAAAAAATAAAATAAAAATAAAAGGATTACAATGTAAAAGATTATTATTGTGTGCATAAAGATACAAATGCTTTGGTGGAATCCGGCTCATCCCGTAGATGGTCTGCTCGCACGCTTTAACCTCGCGCACAAGCAAATCTGTTTCCTCACTAGAGAAGCGGTAATTTTTTCAGATTGCAAATTCCAACTGGCTTTTTAAAGGGAATGGGAGATGAGACCAAAACACACCCATTACTCATTAAAGGTGACCTAGATTAAAAAATTGAATTTTAGCTCAGCATAGTTAAATAACAAGAGTTCAGTACATGGAAAAGACGAGTCTCAGTGAGTCTCAAACTCCATTGTTTCCTCCTTCTTATATAAATCTCATTTGTTTAAAAGACCTCTGAAGAACAGGCGAATCTCAACATAACACTGACTGTTACGTAACAGTCGGGGTGTGCGCCCCCAATATTTGCATATGCCAGCCCATGATCAAACATTATGAAAGGCATTAGACAAGGGCAGGACGTCTGGATGTGCACAGCTGAATCATCAGACTAGGTAAGCAAGCAAGGATAATAGCAAAAAATAGCAGATGGAGCAATAATAACTGACATGATTCATGATAGCATGATATTTTTAGTGATATTTGTGAATTGTCTTTCTAAATGTTTCGTTAGCATGTTGCTAATGTACTGTTAAATGTGGTTAAAGTTACCATCGTTTCTTACTGTATTCACAGAGACAAGAACTGTCGCTATTTTAATTTTTAAACATTTGCAGTCTGTATAATTCATAAACACAACTTCATTCTTTATAAATCTCTCCAACAGTGTAGCATTAGCCGTTAGCCATGGAGCATAGCCTCAAATTCACTCAGAATCAATGTAAACATCAAAATAAACACTGTACTTACGCGATTAGACATGCTGCATGACAAACACTTTGTAAAGATTCATTTTGAGGGTTATATTAGCTGTTTGAACTTTTTTTTAATGTTGTTTAAGGCAAGCGCGAGCTCTTGGGGCGTGGAGCACCAGATTTAAAGGGCCACACACCCTGAATCGGCTCAATTCTAATTATGCCCCAAAACAGGCAGTTAAAAAAAATGAATTAAAAAAAAGGGGACACCTTAGACTTATATTACATCTTTTAAAAAAAGTTCTAGGGCACCTTTAAGAGAATAGGAACAACCCTTTTAGACCAAGCGCGCCAAACTTTTTTCTAGTTGTTAAACTAGCAAAAGTGGATTCGGACACGCCCCAAGTGCACTTGCACCGTGAGCTTTAGACCATGCTTAGATTGTTAAAATAGGGCCCTAAATGTTCGGACAGGAATGTTCTTCCAGGTTCAACAAAATATGTCGACCCAGGAACATGTCTTACTTTGGCAAAATCACAGGGACCATGCCTCCTTACAGTGTTCTTGGTCATTGAATTAACATAGCACAGTTAATCAGACATTAACATTCTGTTTTATTATATTAAATGTAGCATTGTGATTGTAGGATCTTGGACTTAAAGTGAAGATCTGGCATGGGACTGGAAACGTTTAATACGGAAAGGTGAGAGGTCATGTGAGGGAACCTGCCCCATGGCCAATTGAGAGAGCACCTTTCCTATGATGGGGCCGAACTTGAAGCCATGGCCTGTGGAGAAAGAACGAGAGAAAAAAAAAATCATATTTACTTAGAGGTGAATCATCATAGGTAGGAGTTTACATTCATTCAATCCACTGAGGTAAAAGAACCTCACGGGAATGTACAACAGCCCTCTATAAATAGCCATAATCTGTCGTCCACTGTCTGACTCAGAAAGCCTTTGCATGAGAGAGCATAGAGGAAAAAAACAACCCAATCATGCTGGCACCATCACACCTGCTGTCATAGGACATTTATTCTTTTTTGGGTGGGTTTTGGCAAAGTGCTATAGTAAATTAAAAAAATTTGTCTCCTTAGAGAGAGGACTATCAGAGGCTTCATTATACAGCATAGTTCTGTACATGTTAAAGAGCTTTAGTTTAAAATGAAAATTCTGTAATTATCACTCACCCTCATGTCATTCCATAACCATCTGTCATTCCGAAATTTGGAATAATGTACACTACTGTTCAAAGGTTCGGGGTCGCTAAGATCTTTCAATGTTTTTATATGAAGTCTCTTATGTTCACCAAGGCTGCAGTTAAACAGTAATATTGTGAAATATTATTACAATTTAAAATAACAATTTTCTTTTTTTTAAATGTAAATAATTCCTTTGATGGCAAAGCTGAATTTTCAGCATCATTACTCCAGTCTTCAGTGTCACATGATCCTTCAGAAATCATTCTAATATGATGATTTGATGCTCAAGAAACATTTTTTTTTTATTATTATCAATGTTGAAAACAGTTGTGCTGCCTAATAATTTTGTTGGAAACCAAATTACAGGATTCTAAAATGAAGATTCCAGGATTCCAAATTCCAGGATTCTTTATATTTGAAATATAAATCATTTGTAACATTATAAAAGTCTTTACTGTCACTTTTGGTTTAAGGTTTAAGCTTCTAAAAGAACTCAAAAGCACCATAGAAATATAATTAAAAAGTGGTCCATATGAAATATTCATAGTATTCCCAGTCTTTTGAAGCCATATGATAGTTTTGTGAGAGAAACAGACTGAAATTTAAGTTATGTTTACTGAAAATCTTGATATCCATCCTAACTCCCCTTTGTTAATGGGAGTAATAATAATAATACACTAAAAAATGCTGGGATAAAAACTGTTGGGTTAAATGTTTGCCCAACCTGCTGGGTAGTTTCATTTAACCCAACTATTGTTTGAAAATGACTATATGGCTGACGTAAAATTAATCTAAAATGAAATTAAAATGTTAATTTATTAAACATATTAATAAATGTTAATTTTCAAGATATTTTGGGTTCATTTTAAGTAAGCAATACTGTAGTTTTGAGTTAAGTAAAACTACCTAGCAGGTTGGGCAAACATTTAACCCAACTGCTGGGTTAAAACAACCCAATCGCTGGGTTTGTCCATTTTCAACCCAACTTGGGTTGTTTTTAACCCAGCATTTTTTAAAGTGTAATAACAATGGTAACACTTCACAATAAGGTTCATTAGTTAACATTAGTTAACTACATTAGTTAACATGAACTAATAATGAACTGCACTTCTACAGCATTTTTTAATCTTTGCTAATGTTAATTTCAACATTTACTGATACATTATTAAATCAAGAGTTGTATTTGTAAGCATTAGTAAGCACTGTGGACTAACATGAACAAACAATGAACAGCTGTATTTTTATTAACTAAAATTAACAAAGATTAACAAATACAGTAACAAATGTATTGCTCATGGTTAGTTTGTGTTAGTTAATACATTAATTAATGTTAACAAATTAACCTTAGTGTAAAGTGTTACCAGAATAATAATAATGGGCCCTATTTCAATGATCTGTTTGAAGTGCATGGCGCAGGTGCACTTAGGGCGTGTCCAAATCCACTTTTGCTAGTTTAACAACAGAAAAATCTATCGCGCACCCAGCATATGGTCCAAAAGGGTTGTACCTAATCTCTTAATGAGTTATGGGTGTGTTTTGGGCATAACATGCAACAAACCAATCAAAGTCTCATCTCACATTCCCTTTAAAAGCCAACTGAGGTTGCACCATGGCGGATTTGCTATTTACATGGCGGAATTTGCAAGTGGAAAGACTGAACCATTTGCCATTTAAACAATGTGGCATTGGATGTGAAAATGATAACTGCGTCGGGCTGAAACTAGCAAAAAACACTTGCCCCGCGCCTGGCGATGCATTGCGTCATGTGTATGATAGGGCCCAATATCTGATTCATGAACAAATAGTTTTTTTAAGTGATTTTCTTTTTAATAAATCAGCTGATTAGGTTCACAAAACTAGGCATAAATCAAACTGATGTGATTCTCAAATTCAACTCATGAGTGAATAATGATTCAATTTCAGTCTGTTCCTCACACAAAGCTATTCTATGCCCTATTCTAAGACATGGATTATAAAAACTAGTCATACAGACTGCTTTTAGAATACTTTTGCATATTTTTTGGAAAAGCTTCAGTCCCCATTTATTGTAACTGCATGGAAAAGAACCACCAGCACAATCAGAATTTCTCCTTCTGCTCCACAGAAGAAAGAATACAGTTGAGTAAATGATGACAGAATTTTCATTTATTGTAGGTGAACTATCCCTTTTAGAGTGAGATTGAGATGGAGCTGGGTAAGATGTTTAAAATGCACTGCATTCTTCTCTGACGCTCGCAGCTCTTGCCTCTGCGGATTGGGTGGCTGTTTGAAGTCTGCAAGGCTGGTCTGTGAGTGGATATGGCTTTGACCGGCAGATGTGCGTGCGGAGGGTCTTCTGTTCTTGCTTAAACCCCACTGATATGACTGGGTATCCATGGCAACCGGAGGGCCTTGAGCTCAGAGCTTGGCTTGAGACAAATTCTGAGTGGAAAGAAGGGCAACTTCCCACCCAGGCTCTATGGTCTGTGTGTTTGCCCCTGAAACGGATCCAATTCGCACCCTTTATTTTTTTCCAAGCCGCAAATACAACAGCTGCTCTGAGGGCAGGAGAGCAGCGGGAAGGCGAAACACTGTCATTATGGCAGACAATAAAATAAGAAGAGGCAGGGAGAGGTTAATAGTGAGCATTCCTCTGGTCCTATCAGAGTTGTAATGTATTATTAAGGCAGAAGAATATATGTCATAAATCATTAGTGTGCGATGTGCCAGAGCAATGGGATGGTAGCGGCACAGTGAGGCAGCCACACAATGCTTCCTGTGACACCTCCAGAGCAGCTCCTTTAACTGGAGACAAGATGAATAGCTACACAGTGCCGCCACAATACCGCTCAGCCGTACTGTTTTTCTCTTCCTAACCCCTACTTCCCACCAAACGTCACTATCCGCGCCCCGTGCTGCTAACCAGTGCTTCTCTGAAGTGATTACCAGCAGAATTTAATTAGCCCCATAATTAGTCTAAGGAGGAGGTGATGTGAACAGATGGAACAAATGCCAGGTGAACCCTTTGGCCCCCTGAGAGGCGGGTTCGGGAGCACGCAGGAGCCTGGGGAGCCAGCAACCGCCTTTAATTAAACGATAAAAGACCCCCGCACTGGGGGGTTTGCTTCCTGTCCTTCACCAGCACCCTGTTCCATTCCCTCATTAAAAAGTTAGGACACCTCTCTGAGTCCGTGTGCCTGTGTTTTACAGGGACGGGAGTGTAAAGAGTTCAGTAGAGCTCGTACTGACCTGAGAATCCAGCACCGATGATGATGTTGCCGTAGGTTGGGTGGGAATCAAGGACGAAGTGGTGGTCTGGTGTGACCTACAAACAACGAAGCAAGGGAATGTTAAACATCAAGACTGGATTGTAATTATTTCTGCAAATATTTGCCCTTTTCATACTCTGAACATGCAGAAGGCAGGAATTATGAGTGCTCAAATTTGAACTAAACTTAAAAATTAAAGATAAGCTTAAGAGATAAGCCACTACATGCCTTAAAATTGCTAATGAACAAATTGACCGATGAGTGATGGAGGAATGACTAACAATTATATTAAGTTCTTCGTCGGGACATACAGTACACTACCGTTCAAAGAAATTAAAGGGTTAGTTCACCCAAAAATGAAATTTCTGTCATTAATTACTCACTCTCATGTCATCCCAAACCTTTAAGACCTTTGTTCATCTTCGGAACACAAATTAAGCTATTTTTGATGAAATGTGAATTTTTATCCTCAATAGAAAGCACGAAATTACCACATTCAAGAAAAGAAAAGTAGTAAAAACATCGTTAAAATAGTCAATGTGACTACAGTGGTTCAACCTTAATGTTATGAAGCAATGAAAATACTTTTTGTGTGCAAAAACAAAACAAAAATAACAACTTTATTCAATAAATTCGTCTCTCCCTTGTCAGTCTCCTATGCAGTTGACGCAGTGAACACAGTACAACGCTTCTGTGTTTACATCTGTACGCTGGGTCAGTATTGGCCGGCTCCTGTGTTGGTATCACACCCATGTGTCGTGCTGCTCACGTGTACAGCGTCTGCCAATACTGAGTCTGCGTTCTGACAGAGAACCTGGTAGCGCTGCGACATAATAGCGTAGGAGAATGACTGGGGAGAGACGAATTAGTCATTATTTTTGTTTTTGCACACAAAAAGTATTCTCGACGCTTCATAACATTAAGGTTGAACCACTGTAGTCATGGTGACTATTTTAACAATGTTTTTACTACTTTTCTGGACCTTGAATGTGGTAATTAATTCAGGATAAAAAAACTTCTTCTTAATTTGTGTTCTGAAGATGAACGAGGGTCTTCCGGGTTTGGAACAACATGAGAGTGAGTAATTAATGACAGAAATTTCATTTTTGGGTGAACTAACCCTTTTATTCAGCAAGGACACATTAAATTGATCAAAAGTGATAGTAAAGATTTTTACATTGATACAGTGAAAAGATTTCTATTTCAAAATGTTCTTTTGAATTTTGCATTCATAAGAGAACGTATCATGGTTTCCACAAAAATATTAAACAGCTCAACAGTTTTCAACATTGATAATAATAATAATACAGTAAATGTTTCTAGTACACCAAATCAGCACATCAAAAAAATTTCTGAAGGATCATGTGACACTGAAGACTGGAGTAATGATGCTGAAAATTCAGCTTTGATCACAGGAATAAATTATATTTTAAAATACATTCAGTGGGTATATTTTACTGTATCAGATAAATGCAGCCTTGATGAGCATTTTGAACAGCAGTGTAAAAAAGTTTTGTTTCTAAAGAAGTTTTTTCCATTTTTCATCCTAAAATAATGTCATTTCTGATTACAACAAACAGAGACCAGTTCAGCAGAAATTATTGTTTTGATTCATTTCATGCCACTTGTGTATTTTTCCATTGAAGTATGAAAATAATCGATACTGTGGTTGGCTGACTAAGATGTTGTTCTGTAGATTGTATCGAAGGAGGCCGCTCTGTGCAGCATGCTTCTAGGTAACTGCTTTATACGGTTCCACTCAGTTTCTTGCTTTAATACTGAACTTTATCTCTGTGTGCTCACCGGCGTTCTGTGGATCTCCTGACAGGGCAGTCAAGGGCAGTTCATAAAGGATTTAGGTTGTGTCCTTTTCATGTTTGATGTGATTGTACCTTGCATTTGTAAGCTGTGTTTGTATTATTTTTTCATTTCAGCCATCTGGATGGAAACTTTGCGTGGCCATGCAGAAATTAAAAACTAAAAAACTGCTCAGAGAGAATGTACTTTTTTTGTTGTTGTTGCGTACCGACACTTTTGACATGTTGCATGTACGGAAGCCTGCCATGCCCTCCCTTTTTCAGGAATGCGTTTTGAACTGAGCATCGGGAGTACCGGCACTTTTATTTTTCCACTTCAAGCACTGTGCTCGTTAAAGGCACCAGTACACAGATATCCAAACAATATCCAAAAACCACTAGAATAATTTACTTTTGTTGAATTGTCCCATATATTTCCAACAATGTTTAAATCCAGAGAAATACGCAGTTTTAACCAGTGTACGTCCATTTCATTGCATCGCCTCTCAATGACATCATATCTGTGTTATCCTTGATTTTCTGTTTTACTTCCATAGAAACCATGGAAATACCAAAGACTGTTTAATATATTATGTGTTTTATTAGACAGGTGAGCAACTGTTTGGACATCTTTATCAACAGAAAACTAATTGTTATATAGCTCAACACGGTTAGTCTTATTGTTTGAATTTCTTGATTTACCATGAGTAACACGTTTTGTACCATGCCTCAGAGACAACGCTATTTTGTGGGTAACGTGGCATAATCGGAAAGAGCTTAATGTGAAGTAACAGTAATACAGCATTTTTTCTGTCATACTATATATTTTAGAATGAACGGATGGATGCCATTTAGCAACACAAGTCATCCAGCTTTTATTAATATGATATTCTATGTATTTTTAGTATGACTGATTGTTTTGACCAAGTAAAACAGTGTTGCATTACCTTTAATTTGTCTAATAAAGTGACATGTATGAGTGGTAATGCAGCAGTTGCAGCTGTTTCTTTAGAATTAAATAAAATAATGTGAATTTAAAGGAAGTTCAACTGAAATGTAACTGAAATTTCAAGTTCGGGGAAGAAGGAGGCAGGAACCGGCAAACGTTAAACATAACTTTAATCATAAAATAAACATAACCAGCAAAACTAAATGAGCGGCAGCGGTTGACTGTGGCATACAGTGCACAGCATAAATGAGTCCACCCCCTCTGAAACTTCTGAAAGTCAGCAATTACTCAATTACTTAGAAGACAAGTAAGGGTTCTTTAGATATATAATGTTCCAGCAAGTCTGCTTAATCAATTACCAAAGAAGCATGTCAAAATTATTCAGGAAAAATAAGATTATCTTATCAAGGTGATAAAATGTTGAGTAGAAAAAATAAGTACACCCTCCTAAAAGTTACTAAATAAAACAAAATTTTCTGGTGTAAGTTCAAGGCAATGTTTGATCAACAGGTAAGGATGTTGAATCAAAACATTTAAAGAGAAGTAATTTCTTGACATTTAAAAGTGTTATATAGCTCACTGAATCATTCTCAGACTTAATGCTGACAACAATAGAAGCTCTTGTGAGAGAACTGTCAGGAGACTGATTTCTTAGCACAAAAGAGGAGAGTAGTACAAGAGGATTGCCAAATCATTGTTTTGAGTGTGAAAATATAGCAAAAGTAACACAGAAATTAAAAACAATGGACTTGTGACAAGGCCCCTGAAATAATCAGGCCTTCATTTTAAGCTTTCATTTAGTGATGAGGGATTTTTTTTTTTTTTTTGCTAGACAAAGAGCAGGAGAAATACCAAGCGGGTGTCTCAGAGCCAGCAAAAGCTATGAAAAGAGTGACTTTTTATCTCACAGAGTAAGATGCAGCCTGCAGAAATGACATGCATGGATGTTGTTATTCTCACTGGAACTACCTACTGTAGCCAAAGCACAATAAAGTCAGTTAGCCATTTCCAAAGCCCATATTTACAAAATATAGATTCTGGGAATCAATACTCTGGTCTCATGAGACCAAATCAATCATTTTGGATCTAATAGCATCTAAAATGTTATGGTGTTGCTAGAGGAGGAGTACAGTGAAAAGTGTCTGGTTCCCACAGTAAAGTTCAGTGGTAGTAAAGCTCTTATATAGGGATGTATGAGTGCTGAAGTTGTGAGGGAGTTGTGCTTTATCAATGCTGTCATTAATTCCCACACCGCTGTGTAATTTAATGCACAATCTTGAAACAGAAGAGGTTACCCTTTCCTCATTCCCTGCATTGTTGGCCATTTTTCAACATGACAATGAGGATATGCATTCTCCCAAGGTGAAAACCCTTCCGTGGACATGTATTGCACTCAGTCTTAACACTCTTGAGCGCCTGTGGGGGATTCTGTCGAGACGAGTTGAGCAACACTCCCCATTAAAGATCAGAGCATTTAAGGAGCTCATCATCCAGGAGTTAAACAGGACAGATGTGACAATTTGTCATGAACTTGTACACTCCGTGCCAAGAAGGGTCAGAGCAGTATATTCAAAATTATGGAGGGCATACTAAGTACTAGAATATTATACATTTGTTGAATTAAATCTAGGGTGTAGTCATTTCTGCAATCCTTAATTTAAACAAAACAACTGGCTAATCACGAATCGCAGCCAATCAGAATCAATATTCCACCAGTTTTTTTAATTTCCAGAAGTTTGTGATGACTGATTCATTCATAATTTTAGAAATTTGCCAGTCTGATTTAATTTGGGATCCTTCTGAAGTGTGTACAGAGATGCAAATTATCTATTTAAATGGGTCGTGTCAAAGTGAACGTTTGTCATGTTTGTCCCGGGGCTTATGGATTGATAATGTAAAACTATTTGTCAATGTCTTGCTCGAGAGGCAGTTATATGCAAATGTATTCACCCATGTGACATCACAGACATGGGCCTTAGAAAAAGTAATCAAGCAAAATATCCACAAAATATCCCGTCATGGTAATTTCTGATTAGAAATAACTTTAACCACTTTTCACCATGTCAGGTCGTGTCAGATTAAGACAGCATAATTCCAAGTGTCTAGAAGTCCAGAACAAAAAAATCAATTTCAAACCCAAGTAGAACTGAAATAAATGGCTTGGTTCAATTCCAGCAACCATTCAATCAAATGGCACGTCAGAATAAAATATGAGACATGCATTCAAATATCTTTCTTCTCTCCTCAAATAAGAAAGAAAGTTTGGTCTGGGACACACAGTGGCAGATCAGTGACAGCACCTAAGGACGAGCAATGAAGTCACTCACCGTGTACATGCAGCTCTCCACCACAGCAGGCACTGGCACCAGCCCAGGGAGACAGCGGGTGACGTAGCGCATGAGAATATCGATGTCCCCTCTATCCGTCTGTTTATCTCGCTCATCCGGTTCAGTCTCGCTGCCCATGTGGTAACACACCTGCTCAGACACATGCGCGCACACTATGATCCATAAAGACAAACTGACCTATGATACATTACGGATCTGTGATCCGCTGCTCGGTATGCTTGGAGGAGCAGCAGATATATGTGCAGAAGCCAGGCTCCAGCGACTAGAGCAGACATAATGCATCTAACATGACACAGCCATCTGTGCTCTCCCATTCAGCCTTGCTAAGTGTGATGAGACTGAAGACTCCTGCTGGGCTCTCCCGCATGCTGAAACCGAGCCATTAGTACCGGGAGAACACAGACCAGAGGAGAGTGCTGCTTCCCTGCTTCTGTAAAAGCATCAAGGACCATGCAACCATTCGGAGAGCTATAGAATCACTGATGTACTCGATCTCTGAAAGCTCTCTGAGTGGGGATGTGTATTGTATTTCTACATGAGGGAATTGTGGATTAATTAACAAAGGAGGAAAACTATGGTGTTGAATCTACGCGGATTTTTATGAGATGTTGGCAGGCGGTTACATTAACGCAATGGTCTGTGGTACATATTGATATGGTGGTTTAGAATAGGCTATATCTATTGTTGCCAAGGAAAAGTGCTTTTTTAAATTGAAAAAAAAAAAAAAAAAAAAAAAAATGGGAAAAGTAAAATAGGGGCTGTTCACACAAAACATGTTTTTTTTTATGTTAAAAACTCGACACATGTTTAACTTCTTTAAAAAGTTGAACAACTTTTAACTTGAGCGCCATAGGACATGAGACACGAGTGCAATGGTCAAACACGTTCGTCTAGTGCATGTTTCCATAGAAAACAATGGAAAAGTAGTGCAGTGCAACGGAAAAACGCATTCTGTGTGAATGGCCCCTGAAGATGGGGTTTAAATTGTATTTTGTACATTTTTATCAATTTCTTTTTTAGTGAAACTTGGCATGGACAGTAACCAGGGTTATTTTTTATATTTTATATAGGTTTTATATTTTACATTATATTATATTTCTATTTAGCTTTAATTTATTTTCATTTCAGTTTTAGTGATTTCAGTACTTCAACAAACTTATCTTAGATATCTCACTAGCCAATTTTTGTCAAGTTTTTCAAGTTGTTCATGTCATATTTATATTTTATTTCAGCTATATTTCATTGAACGGAATCTATTATTAATAGTTTTAGAATCTAATATGTTAGTTTTATAACAACACTGACAGGATCCGGAATGACGCAAGCCAGACTTGCACCACAGGTTAGCTAACCACTTGGCCATGGCTCCAACTAAACCTGTTCTTTTAAAAACAACAACCCTCCTGTCACTCACCTTCATTAGTCCTGGATACTCATTGGACGGGAGGCCGTAAATGTCATATTCCCCTTCTTTCGGCTCCATCTGTATAAAACATGGAAAACGCTGGCCGACACTATAGGTGCCTGGGATCTTCTCCTTCCAGTAGCATACGTTAATCTTTACAACCTGCACAGAAAGAAATGATCCAAATTAAAGATAAAAAACAAAATACGAGCAATGTTAATTAAAAATGAATATAAACATTGATATTGAACTCACATCAGGGTAAATGTATTAAGGAGTAAGAAATTGGTAGCTCAGAATAGTCCAGCCTGCCTTCTCATTCAGAGACCATAAAAATTCACCAGTGCACAAATTCATTGCTCATATATTGTCGTGATCACCCAAGCGCAGACTTTCAAGCCTGTGCTATCCTGAAAAAATGCAATTCCAATTCTAGGTCCAATTCGGAGTTTAACTAACACAGAATACTTTTTCCATCACTTCTCTCATGGTGTGTGACACATAAGAGATCTCTGTGGACTGGAGACTCTGGAAGCTGTTTATAGGATTGGTGGGTGAATATAGGGTGGTTTCTGTACATTCACAAATAACTCACTTTTCATTCTGCCCAGGGGTGTAATCCAGATCAATCTATATTTGGCTGTGTGTGTTTCACAAGCTATGGCTGGTAGTCAGTATGTTTTATATATTCCCACGCTCTGTTTTCCAAACCCAAACATTTCACACTGATATATTGTTCCATGATGCATTGAAAGAAAGAAAGAAAGAAAGAAAGAAAGAAAGAAAGAAAGAAAGAAAGAAAGAAAGAAAGAAAGAAAGAAAGAAAGTGAAAAAAATTAAATGATGGATGGATGGAAGAAAGGAAGAAGGTGAATGAATGGATGGATTGAAAAAGTGAGTAAATGAGAGAATGAATAAATGAATGAACAAATTAAACAAAGGGGGTAAGTTGGTGAAGAAAGAAATATAACAAATGGATGGAAAGGTTTTTCATAATGTGATTAGGTGATTAATTGAAAGAAACAAAAAGAAATGATGTATATGTGAGAAATATTTAATGGATGGAAGGAAGAAAGAAGGTGAGAAAATGATTGGATGGATGAAGGGATGTAAAAAGTAAATAAATGAAAGAATGAATAAATAAACTGACAAAATAAAGAGGGTAACTAGGTGTAGAAATAAATATGACAAACAAATAGATGCATAGATAAAAGATAATGTGATCAGGAGAGTGGATGGATGAATGATGGATAGATGGATGAAGGTGATTAGGTGAATAATTTAATAATTCATGAATGCATGAAAAATGCATGAAAGGTGAATTATTGAAATAAAGAAAGTAGGTAAGTGAAAGAAAGAAAGATTATTAAATAAATGGATGGATGGACAAAATAAACGAAGGTAGGTAAGAAAATGAAAAAGAAAGAAGGAAAGAAAAAGAAAGAAAGAAAGATTATTAAATAAATGGATGGATGGACAAAATAGAAGAAGTTAGGTAAGAAAATGAAAAAGAAAGAAAGAAAGAAAGAAAGAAAGAAAGAAAGAAAGAAAGAAAGAAAGAAAGATTAGTAAATAAATGGATGGATGGACAAAATAAACGAAGGTAGGTAAGAAAAAGAAAAAGAAAGAAAGAAAGAAAGAAAGAAAGAAAGAAAGAAAGAAAGAAAGAAAGAAAGAAAGAGAAAGAAAGATTAGTAAATAAATGGATGGATGGACAAAATAAACGAAGGTAGGTAAGAAAAAGAAAAAGAAAGAAAGAAAAAAAGAAAGATTATTAAATAAATGGATGGATGGACAAAATAAAAGAAGTTAGGTAAGAAAATGAAAAAGAAAGAAAGAAAGAAAGAAAGAAAGAAAGAAAGAAAGAAAGAAAGAAAGAAAGATTAGTAAATAAATGGATGGATGGACAAAATAAACGAAGGTAGGTAAGAAAAAGAAAAAGAAAGAAGGAAAGAAAGAAAGAAAGAAAGAAAGAAAGAAAGAAAGAAAGAAAGAGAAAGAGAAAGAAAGATTAGTAAATAAATGGATGGATGGACAAAATAAACGAAGGTAGGTAAGAAAAAGAAAGAAAGAAAAAAAAGAAAGATTAGTAAATAAATGGATGGACAAAATAAACGAAGGTAGGTAAGAAAATGAAAAAAGAAAAAGAAAGAAAGAAAGAAAGAAAGAAAGATTATTAAATAAATGGATGGATGGACAAAATAGAAGAAGTTAGGTAAGAAAAAGAAAGAAAGAAAGAAAGAAAGAAAGAAAGAAAGAAAGAAAGAAAGAAAGAAAGAAAGAAAGAAAGAAAGAAAGAAAGATTAGTAAATAAATGGATGGATGGACAAAATAAACGAAGGTAGGTAAGAAAAAGAAAAAGAAAGAAAGAAAAAAAGAAAGATTAGTAAATAAATGGATGGATGGACAAAATAAACGAAGGTAGGTAAGAAAAAGAAAAAGAAAGAAAGAAAAAAAGAAAGATTATTAAATAAATGGATGGATGGACAAAATAAAAGAAGTTAGGTAAGAAAATGAAAAAGAAAGAAAGAAAGAAAGAAAGAAAGAAAGAGAAAGAAAAAAGATATTAGTAAATAAATGGATGGATGGACAAAAAAAGAAGGTAAGAAAGAAAGAAAGAAAGAAAGAAAGAAAGAAAGAAAGAAAGAAAGAAAGAAAGAAAGAAAGAAAGAAAGAAGGAAAGTAGCTGAATGAATGAATAAATGAATGAATAAATGAATGAATGAATGAATAAAAGGGTGGGTAAATGAAAGAAGGAAGATGACTGGATGTAGGAGTGTATATACTTTGAGCGGGAGCTGCAGTCCAGTGTGTGTCAGGAGTGTGTTTGCCCAGGGTCCTGCTGTGATCACCAGGTTTCTCCCTCTGTAGACTCCAGAGCCTGTGGTTACAGTGACGACAGCACCAGGCGTAATGTCAATCACTCTCTCCCCATCCTTTATCACACCCCCACTGGACTGAAAGAGCCTCTGAAAGAACACAAGCCGACAAACACCACACGCAGAAGCAGATTTAAGTCACTTCAATCTGACTACAGTATGTTCAACTTCTTCAAAACAGCTCATCTATGACAGAAGATCCTAATAAGAGCAGTGAGGAAAGCCTGGTTAAAATTTAACAGCAGCTACATTTGACACAGAGGGATGTCAACGGGGATCAGTTAAAACTGGAAAAAGCTGGTCAGATTTGGGCAACAGATAATAAAAGAGTTTCCTTAGTGAGAGCCAACAGGGAGCTTATCACTGCACTCTGTAGCTGCTGTAGGCAGAGCTTATTGAATCCAGAGAGGCATTGTGTATAAAAGTGCACGGCCATATTCCCTAGATAGGGTGTAAGGAGCCTTTAACAAGCAAGTTTGCAGCCATATCTTATCTTTGAGAGCTTTAAAAAGCACGGCGAAGGCGATTCTGAAGTACAGTTGTGTACATAAAGAACATTTCTCAATGCCGTTCTGACAGTGAACATTTAGGAGTCTCACACACTAAAGAGATTTATTTCCACACTACACTGAATTTCACACTACTTGAACTACTTTAATGGAGCTGAACACTATTATCTAGCAACACAAATAACAATCTAAGTAATTATAACAGCATTTTTCATTAAAGAGAATCTAATATGTCAAATAAAAGGTCTACCCAAAACTCATATGATGTTATTTTTTTATTTTTTTTTAGTCTGTATGCCTCTGCTACAGAGAGCTAAAACTGATCTAGTGGCTCCCATGAGGAGAAAATATCAGTTGATACTTCTATGAGGATGTGATAAAACACAGGCGGTCCAAAGCAGGGTTTGGGAATGGTTGCAAATGTATTCATTTCACATACATAATTAGATGAGCATCTGATAGCTTTGAGCTGCCAAGCTAAATATAAGATTGACGTGCGACATTCCAACAGCCTCCTAGAGATTTTTTTTAATAAATATTTTAACAATATGGTTCACTAAAACAAGAAAAAATCTCATTTTACACTACCGTTCAGAAGCCTGGGATCAGTAAGATTTTTATGCTTTTGATAGAAGATTTTTATGTGCATTAAGATTGAATTATTTAATTAAAAAATACAGTAAAACGGTAATATAATGAAATATTAAAGGGTTAGTTCACTCCAAAATGAAAATTCTGTCATGAATTACTCACTCTCATGTCGTTCTACACCCGTAAAGACCTTCGTTTCTCTTCAGAACACAAATTAAGATATTTTTAATAAAATCCGATGGCTCAGTGAGGCCTGCATTGACACAAGTTAATTTACACTTTCAAATGCCCAGAAAGCTACTAAAGACATATTTAAACAGTTCATGTGACTACAGTGGTTCAACCTTAATGTTATGAAGTGTAGATAATCATTTTAGTGCACCAAAAAAAAACAAAATAACGACTTTATTCAACAATATCTAGTAGGGGTGTGACGAGACAGGTATCTCACGAGACGAGACGAGACGAGACTCGAGACTGAGTTCACGAGACGAGACGAGACAAGATTTTTACACACTATTTTTAAGAAATCCTCAATGGTGAAATACATGACTAGAAAAAAATACTCTGCAGGTGTATTTGAAATGTTTTAACTAATCATCTTGTAATGAATGTCATTTCAGTTCTACTTTATGAGTGTGAATTATCATATGCAGTAAAAGACACTCAAGTACTGTAAAAGGTTTTGCCACTAACTCAACTGACTGACTTCTCTTCTGTATGATTTCAGTCTCTTCAGACCTTACTGTACATGATTTATGAGCTTCTACAACTTTTGACCTCCTAACTGAACTCCTTCCAAAAACTGATCATAGAAATAAAAACAGTATAAATAAAAATGGTAACAATAAGGTCTCATTTATTAACATTAATGTATTAACCAACATCAACTAACATTGAGCAATATATTCTATTTATTAATCTTTGTTTATGTTAGTTAATAAAAATAGCCATTCATTGTTAGTTCATAGTTTACAGTGCATTAACTAATGTTAACAAATGAAACCTTATTGTTTGTGCTTAATAAGATTAAGAGAAAACTGTTATTCGTTTTCATGGTAACACTTTACATAATCCATAATCTCTCTCAATATTCAAAGTGCAAATAAGACCAAATTTTTCTTTGATACAGAGCTAAGTGATGGTTACAACTACACTGCCCAGCCTAAAATAGCTTTTGTATTGAGAGATACTTGCATTCATCAGGGAGCCGCTTTCAAAATGCGGGGTATTGAAATCGCGTTTGAATGCGCGCTCGCGTTTACTTTCACTTTCAGCAATCGCGCGTACTCTGTAAATATGGCGCGGCGGCGACCATTATCCAACTGAATTAAATGTTTTTTATTTAAATACAAAGCACAACGACAGTGGAGGCGTAATGTAAACGTAGCGGTGGAATATTCTTTCCTAATCATCCTAACCACTCTGTCATGGCAACATCACGAGACTACTTTTCGCCTCGACGAGAAATCTCGTCACAGTCTCGTGAGATCTCGTGACACGAGATCTCGTCACACCCCTAATATCTAGTGATGGGTGATTTCAAACACTGCTTCATGAAGCTTCGAAGCTTAACGAATCATTTGCTTTGAATCAGTGGTTCGGAGCGCGTATCAAACTGCCAAAGTCACGTGATTTCAGTAAACGAGGCTTTGTTACGTCATAAGTGTTTGAAATTTCAATAGTTCATGTGACTTTGGCAGTTTGATACACGCTCCGAACCACTGATTCGAAACAAAAAGATTCTTAAAGCTTCGAAGCTTCATGAAGCAGTGTTTTGAAATCGCCCATCACTAGATATTGTTGAATAAAGTCGTTATTTTGTTTTTTTTTTGGTGCACTAAAATGATTCTCTACACTTCATAACATTAAGGTTGAACCACTTTAGTCACATGAACTGTTTTAAATATAACTTTAGTACCTTTCTGGGTATTTGAAAGTGTAAATTAAAATTGTAAATGCAGGCCTCAGTGAGCCATCGGATTTTGTCAAAAATATCTTAATTTGTGTTCTGAAGATGAACGAAGGTCTTTCAGGTATGGAACGACATGAGGGACAGTGATAAATGACAGAATTTACATTTTTTGGGTGAACTAACACTTTAATTTAAAATAACTGTTTTCTATTTTAACATATTTTACAGTTTATTTTTTATACTATGATAGCAAAGTTGAATTTTCAGCAGCCATTAGCCTCCAGTCTTCAATGTCACATGATATGTTGATTTGGTGCACAATCATAACACATTGTTTCAGGATTCTTTGATGAACAGAAAGTTCAAAATAACAAAATTTATTTGAAATTAAATCTTTTCTAACATTATAAATGTTTTACTGTCACTTTTGATCAATTTAATGTGTGCTTACTGATTAAAAGTATCTATTTTCCTTTAAAAAAATCCTTAACTTTTGTACAGTGTATATTATAATCAGCTGACCTGTACAGCTCGGAGGGCTCTGTCCGCATACAGCACGCCGGCAAGGGTGTCCATCAGCGCTCCGTTCCCATCAGTGAGATTCACGTTGGGAATGTGCTGGCTGAACTCCTGCTTCTCCAAAACCACTGTGGGAATCTTGTGCCTTTGCATAGTGGCCTTTAGGCATGAGAAACCCTTGGCATTCTCTGGACCCATAACCAGTAGGCCTGTGCACCTGCGAAGGGAAGTTCATAAGATGACTTACATGTCCATGTTGAACAGCTGAACCTTGATTTAGGTGGAAGTGCTTTGAGGCATGTGTAAATTTTGAAAAGTGCTTGTGATGCAGGTGTCTTAATCTGAGGAGTTATGGCACTATGGATGAGAGGTTGAGAACACAGGTTTTAAATCAACAATATGTGATAGATGGTCGTGCTGTTTTCTGTGGATACTGTTTTTCAAGGCCTACTTCATCTGCCAGCCATCATGATGCATGGGCAGCACGAGTTCACAGGTTCAAGTCATTCATCAGAGATTTTTATGACTGAATCCCCCACTGCGTGTGTGTGTTTGATTGGGTACACTGAAAGAAGGTCTCCATGTCACATTTATCAATGCGCTTGTCCCTAATAGCAACAGGGGTGGGTCACATCATGGTGGGGCAAGATCTTTTCTGAGGTAAATTAGTGTTTCAAAGATGTACTTTTACTTTGTCATTTTAAAACACGCATGGAATTTCCTTACACAACCTTAAAATTGCCTACTGCTTTTAACTACCTAGGGGGTTTTATCTAATCCAGTCTAGGAACGTCTGTAATTGCAGAATCCTCATTTATTTTGACCTTCGTTGCACACTTCAACTAAAGCTAAATTTATCATTATGCTGTCTGTCACAGCTTTATTATGAATTCTGACCTTCTTGGCAGCTCTCTGGGTACAATAACAGTTGGTGGTTCAAGCTGGTAGCAGCATCTCATCTGATGTAAAAAGAAAATTAATCAAAAAGACGAGTCGGAACAGCAACTGTAACAGTGATCGTAACCTTAATTAATTCAATCTCTTAATTATATGCATAATATTGTAGTATTTGGAAGCACCCTAGGCAAAGTGGGGTTTTGCACAATATCAGCATAAATTCATTATTTTGTGAGGACTTTGCACTGGTAAAGGACAACATAAACTATGACACTGAATTCAATACATACTATGAATAGGACTATTTATAATAAAGCATCTGTAAACTAATAATCGATAATCTCTCTGTCGCATCCAGTCACCGTAAACTTCCCTGTCAATCATCTTACATCCTCCACATTTTATTTAGCTAATTTCCTACCGTATCGGAGAGAAATGCAGCACAAAAAAATGACTGAATTTGATATGTACACCATTGAAAGGATTGGGGTCAGTAAGATTTTATACTTTTATTTAGCAAAGATGCATTAAAAAGTGTCAGATTTATATTTCAAATAAATTGTTTTTTTTTTCTATTCATCAATGAATTCTGAAAAAATTTACCACAGTTTACACAACAGTTTTCAACATTGATAATAATGACAATAACCAAAATCAGCATATTAAATTGATTTCTGAAGGATCATGTGACATTGAAGCATGGCTGCTGAAAATTCATCTTTGCCATCACAGGAATAAATTACATTTTAAAATATATTTTTTACATATAAAAACACTATTTTATATTGTAATAATATTTCACAATATCACTGTTTTTACTGTATTTTTTAACAAATAAATGCAGCAGTGGTGAAAATAAGATACTTATTTCGAAAAGATGAAAAAAATCTTACTGACCCCATTTCCTTTAGAGCTATCCTAAATTATCATTTAAAGTTAGTTCACCCAAAAATGATGTCATTAAAGGTGCCCTAGAATTAAATATTGAATTTACCTCGGCATAGTTGAATAACAAGAGTTCAGTACATGGAAAAGACATACACTGAGTTTCAAACTCCATTGTTTCCTCGTTCTTATTTAAATCTCATTTTTTTAAAAGACCTCCGAAGAACAGGCGAATCTCAACATAACACCGACTGTTACATAACAGTCGGGGTGTACGCCCCCAATATTTGCATATGCCAGCTCATGTTCAAGGCATTACACAAGGGCAGCCAGTATTAACGTCTGGATCTGTGCACAGCTGAATCATCAGACTAGGTAAGCAAGCAAGAACAATAGCGAAAAATGGCAGATGGAGCGTCCATGATAACATGATATGTTTAGTGATATTTGTAAACTGTCTTTCTAAATGTTTCGTTAGCATGTTGCTAATGTACTGTTAAATTTGGTTAAAGTTACCATTGTTTCTTACTGTATTCATGGAGACAAGAGCCTATTTTCATTTTTAAACACTTGCAGTCTGTATAATGCATAAACACAATAAATAAATCTCTCCAAAAGTGTAGCATTAGCCCGTTAGCCACGGAGCACTATCAAACTCATTCAGAATCAAATGTAAACATCCAAATAAATACCATACTTACGTGATTAGACATGAGGAACACTTTGTAAAGATCCATTTTGAGGGTTATATTAGCTGTATGAACTGTGTTTATGCTGTTTAAGGCAACCGCCGAGCTCTGGGGGCGGGGGAGCACGAGAATTAAAGGGGCCGCAACCTATATATCGGTGCATAGTTAATGATGCCCCAAAATAGGCAGTTAAAAAAATGAATAAAATAAAAATCTATGGGGTATTTTGAGCTGAAACTTCACAGACACATTCAGGGGACACCTTAGACTTATATTACATCTTTTAAAAAGATGTTCTAGGGCACCTTTAATTACTCACCCTCATGTCGTTCCACACCTGTAAGACCTTCGTTCATCTTCAGAACACAAATTAAGATATTTTTGATAAAATCTGATGGCTCAGTGAGGCCTGCATTGAGAGCAAGTTAATTTAACTTTCAAATGCCCATAAAGCTACTAAAGACATATTTAAAACAGTTCATGTGACTACAGTGGTTCAACCTTAATTTTATAAAGTGACGAGAATACTTTTTGTTTGGCAAAAAAACTAAATAATGACTTTATACAACAATATCTAGTGAAGGCTGATTTCAAACTAACCCTTTAAGATAATGCTGATTGCCATATGCAATCAAAAAAAGGAAAATCATTAATGTTGCTCTTAAATGACAATAGCAAGCCACTTACTACAAAAAATGATAAGGATTTATTGTCCAAAACCCCATTTTGCTTAAGAGTGTTTTTAAACTTTTGGAAGGCACTGAACGTTTACTCCAATGGGTTTTTTGACAGATGCATCCGACGTGAATGACTTTGCAAAACCCCCAACATTTACACAACAGACACTCCTACCCAAGTGAATACTAATCTTGACCAAACCAGTGATAACAACTGCAACCCTTTCGGAAATCAAGTGCCATCTATGTAGTGTACATTTCTATATAAGAAGAAAAGAACAGGACAAATCCAGCATTCTTCAAAACCTTCCACACATTTTTGACTCCCTGCCCAGCAGTCTCTGAGATGCTCAAGGGCACAGGTGGCCTCTCATCAGGACCCATCCGTCAGAGAGCTGAGATGGATAGCGGCGACTGAAAGAGGAAGGCGACTGATTCTGCATCAAGGCTGAGTGGGCTTGATCCACTTGTGATCCATTACACCTCTGGAAAAACAAGTGTGCCCCTCAGTCTGTGGATGATGCTCATGGACTAGAATGAAAATGCCCCTACAGAGTTATGATGAGGGCTATGACAAGTTTCTATGTATGTTGCATAAAGGGGATAGAAAATTTCATCATTCTTCCTTGGATGCTTACAAGCACTCACCTGTACAGCTCAACACCTGCTTCTTTCTCAAGCTGAGACCAGAGCTCATAGCTTTCCTGCATCATCTGTGCGTAGAAATCTTCCTCATAGGCTTTCCGGATGATCCTGGTCTGGCCATGAGAGCTCCCTCTGGAGTGGGGCAGAACAAACTGAGGAAAAGGGGAATTTCAAAGAACACTATAATACTGTATATGCATTGCCTTATTTTAATGAAACTACAACAGTCGATTCCACGTTATGCAAGAATTTTACAATTTTCTTACTGCTTTGGTGAGTATTCTGCCTTGATAACATTTGTTTTGTAATTTAGAATTAAGGGAATGAATCATAAATCTGCAAATCATGCTGTAACCGACCTGCTCCAGTAGTAGAGTTTTCTGCTTGTTTTTGGCCAGATGATAGGCAGTGCAGGACCCCTGGATTCCTGCGCCAATGACGATACAGTCGTGCACTTCAGACGACATTTCCAGCTCTCTTGTGAGATTCTTCTGACACACAAACACGATGAAGTTGCCGTGACCTACTTTTCGTATTAGTTCAAAGTTCTCCGGTTTCACTTATGTAACCATGATGTATGAATGTATGAACCGCCTTCTGGGTTAATAGCACACCGAAGTTTTCCCAAAAGTATCGTTAGCCAACTAACATCGCAAGTTCCGTCGTTACTAACATAGTTCAACGATTTGGTGTTTCCCGAAACCATCGTTCAAACGAACATTCGCAAACTGCATCGTGTGTGGTTTGAACAACAGCTCTCGAGCTGTGGTTAGAAGGACAGTTTCTTGTTTTTATGACATGTGGACTTAAATCCTTAACTTGAGCAAAATAAGCAAGCTGACATTAAGTACAATGTATATCTTTTATTTTGAATATATACAAATGTCATTTACATGTTTTAGTTTGACAATACGGCTTTAGGAAACAGTTGTTTGACAGTTGACAGTGACCTTAATTGATTTGTTCAACGCAACGATGCAGCCAGTTATGTCGTTGTATGGGAAACCCAGAGCCATACCTCTCTACATGGCTCCAGGGAAACCCACCCCAGTTCGTTTAAAGAACCATTATATATTAATATATTCATGACGCAATGACGCCCATTGCATCGAAAAGCGTCTTGATTGTATCGGGGAGTTAGAGTTAGTTCACCCAAAAATAAAAATAATGTCATTAATTACTCACACTCATGTCGTTCTACACCCGTAAAACCTTCGTTCATCTTCAGAACACAAATTACACATATTTAAAACAGTCATGTGAGTTCATAGTTCTACCTTAATATTATAAAGAATACTTTTTGTGCGCCAAAAAACAAAACAAAATAACGACTTTTCAATAATATAGTGTTGGGCGATTTCAAAACGCTGCTTCGGAGCTTTACGAATCGGATCAGTGAATCGAGTGCCAATGTCACGTGATTTCAGCAGTTTAGCCGTTTGATAGGGGATCACTGATTCGATTCGTAAAGCTCTGAAGCTTCATGAAGCAGTTTTGAAATCGACCCATCACTATATTGTTGAAAAGTCGCTATTTTGTACAAAAAGTATTCTCGTCGCTTTTTAATATTAAGGTAGAACCACTGATCTCACATGAACTGTTTTATGTTTTTAGTACCTTTTATGGATCTTGAGAGTTACAATAGCATTGCTGTAGAGGCCTCACTGAGCAATCGGATTTAATAAAAATATCTTAATTTATGTTCCGATGATGAATGAAGGTCTTACGGGTGTGGAACGACATGGGGGTGAGTAATAAATGACATTATTTTCATTTTTGAGTGAACTAACCCTTTAAGCGTTCCAGTTTTATGTGGGAAAAAATCTACATTCACAAGAAGAAATGGTCAGGATCCATGCCAAATTTAAAGGTGCCCTAGAACCAGTTTTTACAAGATGTAATATAAGTCTAAGGTGTCCCCTGAATGTGTCTGTGAAGTTTCAGCTCAAAATACCCCATAGATTTTTTTTTAATTCATTTTTTTAACTGCCTATTTTGGGGCATCATTAACTATGCACCGATTCAGACTGTGGCCCCTTTAAATCGCACGCTCCCTCCCCTTTACAAAGTTCACACAGCTAATACAACCCTCAAATGGATCTTTACAAGATGTTTGTCATGCATACTGCATGTATGCGTCGGATCATGTGAGTATAGTATTTATTTGGATGTTTACATTTGATTCTGAATGAGTTTGAGGCTGTGCTCCGTGGCTAAAGCTAACATTACACACTGTTGGAGAGATTTATAAAGAATGAAGATTTGTTTTTGCATTATACAGACTGCAAGTGTTTAAAAATGAAAATAGCGACGGCTCTTGTCTCCATGAATACAGTAAGAAACGATGGTAACTTTAACCACATTTAACAGTACATTAGCAACATGCTAACAAAACATTTAAAAAGACAATTCACAAATATCACTAATCATCATGTCAGTTATTATTGCTTCATCTGCCATTTTTCGCTATTGTTCTTGCTTGCTTACCTAGTCTGATGATTCAGCTGTGCACAGAACCAGACATTAATACTCGCTGCCCTTGTCAAATGCCTTGAACATGAGCTGGCATATGCAAATATTGGGAGTGTACATATTAATGATCCCGACTGTTACGTAACAGTCGGTGTTATGTTGAGATTCGCCTGTTTTTCAGAGGTCTTTTAAACAAATGAGATTTATGTAAGAACGAGGAAACAATGGAGTTTGAAACTCAATGTACTGTATGTCTTTTCCATGTACTGAACTCTTGTTATTCAGCTATGCCAAGGTATATTAAATTTTTGATTCTAGGGCACCTTTAATTTATTTTCTCCACGAGACCAAGGACTAGGCTATATCAATTTGGAGAACACTGTCAATAAAAAAGAAGACTTGCAATATTTTTCAAATAATAGTAGGCCTAGTTGATATTATAATAATAGTAGTAATACATTTTGATTAATGAATTATGTACACTCTGGCATTTTTGTGTATATGAATTTATTGTAATTTTAGTTTGTTGCAGCCATGATTTAACTAATAAAAAATAACTAATTTAGTTGTTGACTTTGATCGATTCGGTCAGAGGTTTTTGAATCAGTTTAACAGATTCATTGAAAAGAACGATTCGTTTATAAATCGGACACCGCAAGTTAATCTAAACGAGGGGGAGGCGTCGTTACAGATATGCTTGTTGTACCGACTGACTGTGATTTGTTATAGCAATTTTTCACTGTTTACCTCTTGTGTGTGTTCACCATATTATGTCTATGGAGTTCACAGCTGTGTTCTAAATTAGTAGAGCGCAGAACTGAACTGAGTTTTGTCGTGTGCGATAAGCGGCCATTTCGTTCGCACTCTTCGGAACAGGAGCAGGTTTTTCTCAGTCGTAAAACAGAAAACCTGGATGAAGTTATTGCAGAACAATTTCAAAAAAAAGAAAAGAAAAAGAGAATAATCTTTTCCAGAATGTCAGTGTGGTGACAAAGCTTGATTTTTTGGATTATTTGTTTGTCTGAAAGGTAGCCTTACTTAATCTACATTAATCAAATACTTTGTACATTAAACTGTTATATAAAGCAAAAAAACTATATGTGGAAATATGTATATTGTTAACTTTTAGAAGCAAATTTTGCTTGTAATATCAATTGAATGATTTTACAAATACTTTCAAGCTAATTGCTCAATTTTGTATCTTTAACAATGTTTTAAATAGTTTCTAACAAGGCGGATATATTAATAACAATTGTTTTATGGTTTACATGCCCAAGAAAAATGTAAACAGCAGTTTGTTTATTTGTTTGTTGTGGCAAACCTACCACAAACGGATTCATTTTGCTTGTGTTGAGAAGCAACTGACTATTAGTAGGCTATATTGAATATGTAATTAATGTTTGTTTGTTTTTTTACAGGTCAACAAAAGAAAGATGAGTAACAGGACAGAAGGGAAAGATGACATGGAGGTGAGAAGGTTTGAATGGGTCATTCTTGTTATACCATACATTTAGTTTGTTTTGTAAGTCTGCTTGACCAGATAGCTAAATATGCGATCAGGCCGAAGCAAAGAGAGAGTGCTGTGTCTGGCAGGGTTGTGACTGGGTTCCTATGTGTGTAACATGGCACTGTGGAGTCAGTTGCAGGCTGAGCAGATGGATCCTGTGGATGGTCAGGTCTGGAGAGGGTCAGATGGGCCTGTCCCCTGCCGCCGAGGCCTGTCATGGACAGATGTAGTCTGATCTTCCCCACAGACATGCTGGTACAGTGCCTTTTGTGTTTAGTATGCAAATAGGTTTACTGAAGATATAGTATATCTGTTTGTGGCATTATAGAAATGGTTTAAAAACAACCCAGTCCAATATGGCAGGTTCTGATGGATGTCTTTCCTTGCCAGTACAACAATGCTTGACTAATGTATATAATCAGATCAGATTTGATTTACAAATATTAGAGATATTTATTTAGCTTACATAATTAGGATTGGCTGACCGTAACTGGAAACTCGTGGCAGAAAGACATGTATCTGACAGAGAGCTATTGTGTTGTTACGCTGTCTCGGCGTGATCAAGACACCCCCTCAGTCTCATTCATCTTCAGTTGATTCTGTTCACTCTCCAGCTTTTGAAGGACGGCTCCAACATGCCAATTAACCCCTCTCTTCCCCCTCAGCTTGTTAGGCTGGATTTGTGCTCCATCAGACCGGTGCTCTCGCCGAGATGTATCAGCCTTCCGAGACATATCTGGAAGCTTATTGATTTTGGCATATTATTTTATGAGTGGGAGTTGGGAGGCTGTAAATGGTGAACAGGCTGTTTCGTTGTTTGAGCTGCTAAGCTGCTGTATAATTACATCGGTGACCGTAAAGCCTGCTGCTGACTGGGCCCACAGCTGGGCAAAACACAGCTAGTAAGATAAGTTGGTGCCTTGTGCTCTTTATGAGCCAAGGCCTTGCTGGGACCCCAGAATCACCATCTGTAGGCAGTGAAAGTTTATTTCCTTTTGTGGAATGGGCACGTACAATCTCCCTGTGACATGATGTATGACAGGCTTCTTAAGCATTTTTAGGGTTTACTGCCTGGCAGCAGTGTTTAAACTGCAGTGTCAGGACAATCTCATGAACATCACCATGTCTCAACATCAATAACTATTTGAGTGGAGAAAATGATGCTGCAAAGATTTTACTGCCTGTGGGATAAAAGTGCTGTCACACCACTTCTTGCGATGCAGACTCATCAGGGAATTGCAGTATTTTCTTAGCTCAGTGGAAAGGTAAAATCAAATTCCACACAGGGATAGGAAAACATTTGTTGACCAAAACTAAATAGTGATATATATATATATATATAGGCTGTTATTCACCACATATCTGTATTTTTACATCTGTGTAATCTATTAACAGAGTGTAACAGTGACTTTTCAAGCAGCCCTGGTTCCGGAAGTATTTTGCCCATTAATTTTTCTCATAGGGATTTTAAAAAGGTATTTGTTAAAGAGGTATAGAGTCATGAACCAAACCAAACACATACAAATAGTTATTTATATTTAAAGGGTTAGTTCACTCAAAAATGAAATTTCTGTCATTAATTACTCACCCTCGTGTCGTTCCAAACCCGTAAGATCTTCATTCATCTATGGAACACAAATTAAGATATTTTTGATGAAATCCAAGTAGTGTTGTCAAAAGTACAGACTTCGGTACCTATCGGTACTGAAATTTAAAAAATGTGACGCTTTGAGCTCTGTTGAGCGGATTCATAAACACCTCTGATTGGCCATTGTTTTCACAGATCAACTGATATTTCTGTGATTGGCTTCAATGATCAACGCACAGGAGCGTTTGAAAGCACACGAAAGTGTTTGAATTTGAAAGCGTTTTGAAAGTGGGAGCGTGAGCGTTTGAAAGCAGGTGTCTAACAGTGGATCTGTCCGCGATAGACGCCTGCTTTCAAACGGTCCTGTTTGTATCTGTGTAAGCGCTTAGTGAAGAGATTCATTGATGACTATTCACAACGTTTTTACAGCGTTGATCATTGAAGCCAATCATAGAAATATCAGATGATCTGTGAAAACAATGGCCAATCAGAGATGTTTATGAATCCGCTCAACAGCGCTCAAAGCGTCACTTTTTTTAAAATTTCAGTACCGACTAGGTACCGAAGTCGGTACTTTTGACAACACTAAATCCAAGAGGTTTTTTTTTAATTATCCCCAATAGAAAGCAATGTAGTTGCCTTCATTCAAGGTCCAGGAAATGACTGAAGACATTGTTAAAATAGTCAATGTGAATACAGTGGATCGAATGTAATGTTATGAAACGATGAGAATACTTTTTGTGCTCAAAAACAAAACAAAAATAACAACTTTATTCAACAAATTCTTCTCTACCCTGTCAGACTCGTATGCAGTTGACATAGTGAATGCAGTTCAGTGCAATCATTATTATTATACACATTATATATAGTATTTGTCAAGGCTGTTCACATGAGCAGCACGACGCATGTGTGTGAATAAAGTTGTTATTTTTGTTTTGTATTTTGTGCACAAAAAGTATTCTCATCGCTTCATAACATTAAAGGGTTAGTTCACCCTAAAATTAAAATAATGCAATTTATTACTCACCCTCATGTCGTTCTACACCCGTAAGAACTTCGTTCATCTTCGGAACACAAATTAAGATACATTTGATGAAATCCGATGGCTCAGTGAGGCCTCTATTGAGAGCAAAGCCACTGAACCTCTAAATATCCATAAAGTTACTAAAAACATATTTAAATCAGTTCATGTGAGTACAGTGGTTCTACCTTAATATTTTGAAGCAATGAGAATAACATAACTTTTTAACAATATCTAGTGATGGCAGATTTCAAAACACTACTTCATGAAGCTTCTGAGCTTTACGAATCTTTTGCTTCGATTTTGTGATTCGGATCTCCTATCAAACGGTTAAACTGCTAAAATCACGTGACTTTGGCGCTCCAAACCACTGAATTGATTCATAAAGCAGTGCTTTGAAATCACCCATCACTAGATATTGTTGAAAAGTTGATATTTTGTTTTTTGGGGGCACAAAAAGTATTCTCTTCACTTTATAATTTTAAGGTAGAACCACTGTACTCACATGAACTGTTTCAAATATGTTTTTAGTACCTTTATGGACCTTGAGAGGTTCAGTGGCTTTGTTCTCAATGCAGGCCTCACTGAGCCATCGGATTTCATCAGAAATATCTTAATTAGTGTTCTGAAGATGAACGAAGGTCTTACGGGTGTGGAACGACATGAGGGTGAATAATTAATGACAGAATTTTCATTTTTAGGTGAACTAACCCTTTAAGTATTTTGACTCTATTACTTCATTACTACATATAATGCACACTCACCCGCCACTTTATTAGGGGCACTGCTCATTAACTCTAATCACATGCCAGCAACTAAATGCTTTAGGCATGTGTAGACATGATCAAGACGATCTCCTGAAGTTCAAACTGAGCAAAAATGGGGAAGAAAGGTGATTTAAGTGACTTTGGACATGGCATGGTTGTTGGTGCCAGATGGGCAGGTCTGAGTATTTCAGAAACTGCTGATCTAATGGGATTTTCACACACAACCATTTCTAGGGTTTACAGAGTGGTCCCACTAATGACATATTAGAACAGAAACTGAAGCTACAATTCGCAGAGGCTCGATTTCTGCTGCAACATTCAGATGGCAGGGCCAGAATTTGGCCTAAACAAAATGAACGCATGGATGCATCCTGCTTTGTATAGTGGCGTAATGAGCTGCGTCTCATTTTGGAGCCTGCGTCCTCCAGAGGCCGCATTTGAAGGCTGCATACGTCATCAAGGATGTCTTGTTCAGGAAAAATAATCATAATAATATTGACTGTTATTCCTAGTGAGGTGTAAAATACTGTATTTTCTTTCTTACTTTGCAATCTAATGGTTACTTTTCTTAAATGAGACTGTCTCAATGACGTATGCAGCCTTCAAATGCGACTTCCAGAGGACGCAGCCTTCGAAATGAGGCGCAAGCATGGTGTGGGGGATATTTTCTTCACACACTTTAGGCCTCTTAGTACCTATTGAGCATCGTTTAAATGCCACAGCCTACCTGAGTATTGTTGCTGTCCATGCCTTTATGATCACGGTGTACTCATCTTCTAATGGCTACTAAAAACAAAATCAAGACTTTGTAAAAGGGCATAATTTAAAGGTTTGTATGTTGCTGTTAAAATTGAATATCCCTATTGGGATATTCTTTACTTCCAGTATCCAACTTTTGCACTAAATATAAGGAAGTCTTTCAGTTATATTCAGGACATTGACTTGGCTAACATGTGGACCTACAGCTCTATGGCCTGAGCCTATTGTTACTGTTTGACTGTGGAGAAATAACTCAGCCTGGGTCTGCTCGTATTTTATTCATAATTTTATTTATTAATGCTTTTTTTTTTTTACTCCCAAAGTGTTTCAAAAACCAAGAGAAAGAAGTAGCAATCTTGCATTGGAAAGGTCATGCTTTAGAATAACAACAGGCATTGGTAAGCAGCAGCACACTGAAACTAACATGCTGTGCTATTTTCTTGGCATTTACTTGCAGCGATTTATTCGACACCATGTTTAAATATCAAGTCTCCATTGTTAATATTCATGGTCTTCCACACCTACAGTATGGGATGGTGCCCAGTCTTGTCTAATGAATAACTTAAGACCTATAAATAATGCATTAAGAGTGGCTGCATTACTGTGGGTGCTTCAGGTTTTCCAGGTCTTCTTTGGAGAATAAACCGAATTGAATTTGGAGTTCTTGTGTGGTAGATCGTAGTCACGAGAGGTAATGTTTCTCTGAGCTCTTGCTGCCGTTTGTAATTGGCTTCCCTGCTGTTAATGCAGAGCTAATGACTTCATTTGACTGTGTGCTGTGTATGAATTGCTGTAGGATTAAACAATTTAATCTCTTCCTGGCCTCATTGAGGCCAATTTAAAAAGGCTGTGCTGTTGTGAGAAAATGTTGTGCCGTTGATCACCCAGGAAGAACGGGATTACCTTGTATCTTAACCGAAGAATTCTCTCTCTTTTTGTATGTATACATGTATTGAGAGAAATATAAACAAATATATAAATAGAGAGGTATGTAAATATAATTAATATTATAAAATTTCATAAATTAGATTTTATATAAATGAATGTGAATATATTAGACATTAATGTCTCTCCTTTTTATTAAATTTATTTTATTTCATTTGTACATTTGTACCTGTTCTGTTTGATCAAATAGATATATAATCTCTGTGCCGTCAACGTCCCTTCTTTTTCATACATCTTAATGTATTTTTTTTATGTGTATATGTAGGCCTTACATATAAATATTTAGTTGACTCACAGTGTACTGACTGTACATTTATATGTGAGGAATGCAGTGAAGGTAACATGATCCCACATACTGCGCTGCCAAATCCTTAAATGAAATGCGTGAGTGTCTTCAATTATTCAGTTACACACAGTCTCCCCATGCACCGTTTAGAAGCATCTCAGGGGTGAAATCACCTACTGCTCACACAACTACACCATCAGAGGATAGCAAGACTCCTGGACTTCCTTCCTTCTTGTCTTATTTTATTATCGCTTATATATAATGTTGTAGTATTTATAAAACATTTGAATTAGCTTTTATTTCACTGTCTTCAGTTTTAATTTTAATTTTTAAGTTTTAAAGGGTTATTTCACCCAAAAATGATAAATATGTCATTTATTACTCACCCTCATGTCGTTCTACACCTGTAAGACCTTTGTTCATCTTTGGAACACAAATTAAGATATTTTTGATGAAATCCGATGGCTCAGTGAGGCTTCCATTGACAGAAAGTTAATTTACACTTTCAGATGCCCAGAAAGGTACTAAAAACATATTTAAAACAGTTCATGTAACTACAGTGGTTCAACCCAGGGTTGCCATCAGTGATGCGCGGGTTGATCCAAAATGAGCGGGTGCCTGCGGTCATCCGCGGTCACCTGCGGTTACGAGTCATCCAAAAATATTTTTAATGATATTCGGGTCGCGGTCGGTCGGGCCGTTTGAAATAAAGATGCCAATTAAACCTTTGTAATTTTCAGTTTTACTTAATAAAGGTTTAAGTTTTACTTTCATGGGTATTTGTGAACATTTATTTATGGTTATTGTAGCCTCAGTCTTTGGCTTAGCCTACCTGTTTTTGTTCGTCTAAAATGCGTTAATAAATACTTTATTAACATATTCTATCCCTGCATTTTGTGCTTGTGAGAGCTTCAATTGGGCATTCACGTGGCGAAATAGCCAAGCCTACTAATACAAGTGAGAAATCCTTATTTAGCCTACCTTTTGAATGTTGAGCGTTATTAACTTTTGAATAAATGCTGACGCGGGACAAAATGTCCGATTTCCCAACACAATGAACTGAGCAATGAAATTGTACAATTTTAATAGGCTACGTTACTTTTAAACGCATATAGCTCAGTAATGTCAGTTTTATGTATTTTCTAAGAGGGGGCGGGATTTTTGTTGGGAAAGTCGGGGGAGAGACGCGCACTTCGATTAGACTGGATAAACACATGCAGCATCTTAATTGTTAAGAAAATGAAACGAAATAAATGAATAAATCAAGCCTTTATTACATAACACTACAACATTCAGAAAAAGAACGGTTTGCGCTCATAAGGGCTTTCACACTTTTCCAAAAGTGGGCCTTCTCTCAGTTGACCTGCTGATTAGGCTAATTCTTTAAGCAGGGTCGAAACATAAACATCGCATTCATCAATAATATGCATCTGACAGCTGAAATGAAAAATGATGGGCCGCCTCAAGAACTGCCTGCTCTCACCGCTGCACCTCTGAGGGCACCACGTCAGGTCCTGAAATATTTCTCTCCTCCACAGGCCGGATATTATTGGCCAGGGAGGCTGATGGGGGGTTCTTACGTCTATGGCCCAATGACGCTACAATGAGCATTTACTGCTTTTAAAAAAATGCGGGTCAGGAAGCGGGTCGGGTACAATATTTTCTTCTTTTTTTTTTGCGTCCGAGTTGCGGGCGGGTTAGTTGAAAACGTCGGTCGGGTGCGGGTTGTTTATACATTGACCCGCGCATCACTGGTTGCCAACTCTCACGCATCTGGCGTGACACTCACGCTTTCAGCATCAATCTCACGCTCTCACGCACACGCAAGAAATGCCACGCCAAAATCCATTCTTCTCCCCTCTCAATCCGTTACTTTCTGTTGATGACTAGACCACAGCGTATTAATGACAGGAGAGGAGTTTAAGGCCCACAGCTGTTACATCTCCTTACAACGTTCTCACTGCAGTATTCTCTGATCGTTGATTGGCTGAAAACCTTGCACGTGATACGTCAGTTGCATGTGAGAAGTGAGAGAGAGCCCCGGCCGCGCGCGCGCACTCAATATACAGAGCAGAGCCAGTGTTGCCAGATTGGGCGGGTTCCGATCAAAGATGACCAAAAGCGCCGTGAAATTAGAATCGCTGCCTATATTGCTTGTCACAGTTCAATAAATGCGGTGGACGATTTGTCAGACATTTTGAAAGATGAGATGGGAACATTCCAAATGCACCGGACAAAGTGTACAGCCATTATCAAATCTGTCCTCGCGCCACACTTTAGAGAAGAACTTGTGGAGGATATTGGGGAGTCTCCATATTCCCTGTATCTCGATGAAAGCACTGACATATCCGTGAACAAACTTCTTTGCATTTGTGTGAAATACCACTCAAAAAAACACAGCAAGTTTGTAAGTACATTTCTACCAGAAAGACTCGGGAAGCAAAGAAACGTTTGAATACAATTTATTCAACAGTATGAATGTAAATATCAAATAAATGATAAAGTTCTTTGGCGTAGGCCCCGTCCATAGTACAATCCGGAGGGTAGCAGACGTTTGCAGATCCTGCCTGAAAATGAAGGCAGGGGCGGAGCCTACCCCCGATGTAAGGACAGGGACCGACCTGGTGGTGGTGGGGAGGATGGGGGTGAACGCCGGCGATGGTATCTGCGAACACGATAGTGGGTGGGAACAGAACTTATATACTCAGGTGACGTGTAATGATTGGTTAGAATATGAGCAATGACGTGCATTAGAGTCTTCCGGGTAGAACTTCCGCTAAACGCTCCCATTTCTACCAGAAAGACTCGGGAAGCAAAGAAACGTTTGAATACAATTTATTCAACAGTATGAATGTAAATATCAAATAAATGATAAAGTTCTTTGGCGTAGGCCCCGTCCATAGTACAATCCGGAGGGTAGCAGACGTTTGCAGATCCTGCCTGAAAATGAAGGCAGGGGCGGAGCCTACCCCCAAAAGAACTGGGAATGTGAATGAAATACGCACCAGTTGGAGGATTCTTTGAATACGTTCCTAAATATTACCAAAGAGAAAGAGATAATGAATGCACAGACATAAATGAATGTTTAATCATTAACAGAAAGAATCATTATGTCACAGCTTTAATGATGTCAAGAATGCCGCATAACCCATAACATTGCCACATTAGGTCGAGCATAAAAGCCAAGTAGGCCAATAGGCCAGCGTATAAACATGCCATGTAGATCATGTATGATGCCACGACAGGCCATAGTGAGGGGAAGACAGAGTGGATGAATGAGATACCCCGATATGCCGAATAAAGCAAGTCATATAGATGTAAATAGTAGGAATAGAAACTGACACCGTAACAGGTAGTTTGTCTCAATAGGATACTTACCACGGAAGATTTAAATATAGGATTTTATGATAAGCTATAACCTTACCTAATGCTTGTTATAAACATAACCTTGGTAATCCTAGATTAACAAAAGAATACCAGTGATGTGAATAGTGATTTGATGCTATGGTCAGAAAGACAAGTTAGTCTGCGATACTAGAAGACTGCGTATGAGGACCATGGTCCATAGAGATAGCGTTCACTTGACCCTGAGTGAGTATAGGGAAATCATAACGAGTGATATTAAATCGTATGAAGACACCACCACCAGTAGTTTGCATTAGTAACGTACTAGTATTAAATTATGACGAATAAATGGCATACGTAATGAATAATATTGACTGATAAGGATATGGTCTTTACATGTAAAGACCGCAAAGGTCCTGTACCTTGAAGAGTCAATATAGGCCAATTCGAGAAGACCTTGGAGTTACATAAAACAGACTTACCTGGTGGCCATGACAGGTTTTAATTATATGAAGAGCTAAGACAGGCCTTTGTGTAGAACCACAAGATGCCATTTGATGCAAAAATGAAGACCATTTAATGTGAGGTAATGAGCCATTTGAAGTGATGGCAACGATATGCCCAATGGCAACTATATGCCCGATGGCAACGATATGCCCGATGGCAACGATATGCCCGATGGCAACGATATGCCCGATGGCCGACGGCAACGATAAGCCTGATGACGACGACCTGTCATGATGGCCATTATATTAAACCTTTAATGTTATAGCAGCAATATTCCATGTAGCTAAAAGTTATGATTGCCATCAAATGTGAATGCAATGAGAGGCCATACAATGTAAGGTAATGATAGGCAATTTTATGAGATGTCAACAGTAAGCCTGATAACAACAATATACCTATAATGCTAAGAGTCAAAGCAATAATAGGCAATTTAGTATGATACTTCGATATATTCTATGTACCGCAAAAGTCATGGGACCATTCCAAGCAAAGCAACAATGTGCTATGTTACACGAAACCATGATTAGGCTGTTATAAGTAAAGGCCACGAAAGGCCCATAATGAATACTGATTAAATGTCACGATAAGCCAATGATATAAAAGGTACACATTTGTGAAGACCGAAGCTGAAGATAAAGTAGAAAACAATGACACCATCGCTAGTAACTAGCAACCAATAATCGACGTAATGCGATTACAATGAGTGAATGAGCATGAGTCATTTTAAGTAAATAATGAAAAGGTATATATGTTTTCTATAGGAAAGACTCATTCAACATGCTTAGGCGTGACTCCCGCTCACGGCTAGATAGAACTAAGCAAAGAGAACTTTGTCTAACTGTCAGAACCTGCTAAGAGAACCCCCAAAGAAATTAAGTTTGACATGACGTAAGTACTTAATGCATGGGGCAGATAAAGATTGAGAAGCCTTGTTGTACAATGCCCTTGCAAAAGGGAAGCACTTTACTTGACAATGCTGAACCTGGCTGAAGCTAGCAAACCTTTTCAAAAGTATAACACCATGAGCATCGTTGTTCAATACCTTAGTAAAGAGAAAAGAGATATTCGGGAGTGCCCTGCACAGAAGGGGCACAATGAGCACAAGTGAAATGCTTATGGCCAGGCAGGTGTGGAGTAACCTACGGAGCACAGTAACTGTGATGTCGATGTGTAGTAGGCAGCACAATATATAACTTTAGATATGTCGCGATGTGCGCATCCACAAGTCATGAAGCAAGAATAGTATAGTTGCACATGTTTAGGTCCTGTCAGTTTACGCGCTATTCTGTGTGCGCACACGTTGAAGACGAATTGCTTTCACTATGCATCCATTTTTGCCTGGATAGCCACGTACATGCAGATTTATGTCAAATGTCCTTGTACACCGTGCATATGACTTAGGTAACGTGAAGAAGAAACTGATGTGTATCATTATAGGGGTTCCACACATTCGATCTTAACTTACAGCAGGCTTGCTGCTGTCTGTATCATGCATGTTAACCAACAAAGTACAGAGAAATAACTTTGCAGCTTTAGAGATGATATGCAAGATAAAATGATAATTTTTTTTTTTTTTTTTTAAAGAACTGCAATTCTGCATTATCCCTGGATTCTTATTGTACTGCGAAGTAATAAGTCCCTTTAAGACAGTCATTTCACTCAGTGGCCATCTTTGAAACACCTCTCGGGCCGTTTCTCGATTCCAAGAACGCAGAGTTGCGGACTTGCGTTCTTGTGGAGTCCGGTCTTGCCAGCGACCTTGAAAGAACGAACTCGGAAGGACACAAGGACACAGAGCGTATTGTTTAAGAATTGAGATATGCTGCAAACTTGTAGCTCAACTGACCGCCCCAGGATATTATAAGTGGCTAATGCACAATAAATCCAACATAACATCACAAACAAATGTTATAACCTATTAAAAGATTTCTTTCAAATTATTATAGACATTATTTACATATCATTTTATTTCTTTTTATTTCACCGCGTTTATTTATTAAAATTAGTAGCCTTGGTGTTACATGATTTGTCAATGTTAAGATTTTATTTTTTTTATTTTATTTTTTTTTTTTCATTAAATATTCCAATAGAAATACTGCAGGCTTCCTTCAGGTTATCACTTTATTAAAATTAAGCAAAACGAACGGTTTACTTTCACAAGCAGTCACATATTTGCGAGCTTGTAGCGGGAATCTCAAAAGTGAGAATGAGACTTTAAAGCTTACAGCTTCCGTATGTCGACAGCCGCAGACCTATGCGCGTCTCGTGCCTCCTTTCTGAGGCACGCGTTTGACCGTTTCTATAGAAACCGGTGCTTCTAAGAGGCGCTGCTGTGACGTGATGACTTTAGCAGTCAGCGATTGGACCTTATTTAGAAGGCGGGACATATTCCGCCATATTGCGCAATACACTTTCTCCCATTCAAAACAAAACGAGTGACACGACTTGTTTTATTCTATAATCTTTGATAGTAACCGTGGAAACAGGTATTGACAGCTGCGTGATGTTTAGTGGCACGCGGTTTCATCCAACACTATGGAACATGGCAAGCAAACTTGGAATAAGAATTGGAGCGAGGATCAACGTCAGCATGGCGTTTACGAAATGCAGCAGCTTTGCGACTAACTCGACTCAACAGATGCAGCTCAAGCACATTACAGGGTTCCTACACATTTTCCATTTCAAAATTCCATACTTTTCCATACTCAAATTTCCAGACCTCCTTCCAAACGATTTCTGCCATTGGTGAGCCTCGGTCTCCTTTTCTATGTTTTTTGGCGCACCAAAAATATTCTCGCCGCTTTATAATATTAATATTGAACAACTGTACTCACATGAACTGATTAATGGATCTTGAGAGAGATTTATGTATTCAATATAGAAGCACATGTTAAGTACAAATACAATGAATATGTAATAGCCTATAGAGCATATATTTATCAAAATGCTCCTCTCAAAGTTCATTTTTGTAGCTAAATGATGAGTTATTGGACATTGTAAGGCTTTTCTGAGGTAGGCTAAATGTGACATTTTTACAAGCTGTTTTATTGACGCCTTTCTGCGGTTGAAACGCTGATTAATCGATTGCATGTGACATGACAGATTTTGGTAAGTTGTACTGTATCTTTCAACATACCTTCAGATTCTCAATCATTTTGTGTTGTAACTAGTAAAGCCAAAGAGATGGCTGGTTCACGAGCGCTACAGCGATCTGTCACGCCACAGAGCGCCAAGAAAGATCGTGACTAACTCCAGTCTATGGGAAAGTAGTAGCCCATTTGCAATTCTTATGAGAATCTTGTGTCACACAGTCACTCACCCCGAAAAAATACCTCTTCGGATGTAAACGATTCACATAAATGATATATTTTGATTCAAAACTGCTAATTTCGCCACAAAGTGACTAGTTTGCAGGTATAATAAATTAGAAAACTGAATAGAGGCAATAGTCTGGAAACACAAATATTTTTCCAAACTCTGATTTCTTTTTTCCATACTTTTCCAGACCTGGAAAAAACTCAAATCAAATTCCATACTTTTCCATACTTTTCCAAACCGCGTAGGAACCCTGACATTAATAGACAGGTGAGCAAAAGTACACAAGATGAATTAATGTTATGTAGCTCACCATAGATGGCTCAACACGATGGAATGTTGGAATATCATGCTGTTGATCTTGCTTACGGTCAGCAGACTAATAGAATAGCAGTCTACAACTTTAACACTCAAGTGCAATTTAATGTGATAGTGTAACGTTAGACCAAGTTAAACAGCGATGCGTTACCTCAGTTTTAATTCATAAAATAAACTTACCTGTATGAGTAGAATTTAAGCACTTGCAAGTAGGCCTACTTCAGTAGAATGAATTGACTCGTTCCTATTCCTGGAAATGCAGGCTGTGACTCGCGTGTGGCACTGAAATCAGTCTCTCGTTGCAATCGCGCCCGCGATTCCGCGCCGATGAGATTGTGCCTCTGAAATGTGTCAAACACCCTTTATTTCATTTAAATAACCCTAAATGTTCTAGAATTAGGCTACTTTCCGAAAAGGGTTATTCAAATAATCTTAATTTGTCATATCACGATATATGACGTTAGTCGCAGAAAGATAACGCAATAACTATGGAATGAAATCGACTGTCCCTCTTTTGCACAAAGAAAATCTGGTGCACGTGCATGAAGCTGAACACACAGGACATAGACGGAGACTTTAACTGCAGAAAGTGACACGTACAGGTAATTTTTTATATACAGTATGTAAATGACATAGCCTTATTACCGCACAGGACATGATGTTTCTGCCTCTAATGTTACAAGGGAAGTCACTCGACACTATGCGCCATGCATACCCAAGTTACAAAGCTTGTCGTTCTTTCTGCTGTTAGACGAGTCCAACTCCGCTTTAATGCGGATCATTACGACATGCTATGAATGTAACAATGCGAACGATCACCGTTCCGTCTCAAATAAATGCGTGCTACTGCACTGTACGGCTCTGCTGATGTATGTAAAGAGCAAAAGAGTATGATTATACACCCAACGACATCAAAATGCATAACACGATGAAAATACTTATCACTGAGATGAAGTGGCTGTTAATGACGAGAGAATATTGAAGATTGCTTTGATGATAGCTAGGCCCTTTGATGATATTGCTGAAACGAAATTCGAAAATGGAATCCGCGGGTGGACGTGCACACTTCTGAATTTTGAGACGGTGAATACGATCACTCTCATAGTGCAACCGCTTCAATTAACGTTCAAAATAATAGGCTAACGTGAACTTAAATGACGCTACAGCATTATATCCCATCTAAAATAAACGTTTTCACATTGTAGTACATCGGGCTACCGCTAACATTGTCTGTGTGAATATTTAGATAATCACAATAATGCGTCGCGTGGAACGTCAACTGCGAACTGAACGCCGGCGATGGTATCTGCGAACACGATAGTGGGTGGGAACAGAACTTATATACTCAGGTGACGTGTAATGATTGGTTAGAATATGAGCAATGACGTGCATTAGAGTCTTCCGGGTAGAACTTCCGCTAAACGCTCCCATATCTTGGACTTGTGGAGCTGACAGATGCTGATGCTAAAGCCATATCAGACACTGTTGTCGCTTTTCTATCAAAGAACGGTCTCCAGATTAAAAACATGATGGGCATTGCCACAGATGGTGCCAGCGTTATGGTTGGAAAAAACCACTCGGTTTTCACCCTACTTAAACAAATACAGCCAAACCTGCAGCTTATTCGCTGTGTTTGCCATTCACTTGACATTGTTGCAAATAAAGCAATGCAGCTTCTTCCAAGCAACATAGAATACATGGTTAGAGAAACCTACAACTGGTTCGCACATTCAGCAAAGCGGCAGTATGAGTACAAGAACATATACGAGACTATCAATAACGGGGGCTGCCCCTTGAAATTAATAAGTCCAAGCTGTACCCGTTGGCTTGTGATGGCTGACTGCATTAACCGCATTGTGGATCAAAAAGATGCCCTCACACTGCATTTTAACATGGCTTCAAGTACAGAACATATAGCAGTGCACTGCTCGGCTTTTAAAGGAAATGTACAATGACAAAACTAATCTCCTTTACATGTACTTTCTTCAGCCTGTTCTGATGGAAATCAAAGCTGTAAATAAATGCTTTCAATTAGAAACAGGGAACTCTCTCGGTGTGTTTAGAGACTTGGAAAGGCTGTACATGACAACTGTGAGACGCATTCTCAAACCGAGCGTCTTGCGTAATCACAAGCAGCTCCGTGAACTTGACCTCACACAGTCTGGCATATTCCTATCCCCTCTGGATGCGGACCTGGGTACCACATTTATGGACAAACTGGAGGAAAGTAGGCTAGCCCCAGACATGAAGGAGAGAATTTCTTCGCGTTGTATGGTACTGCTTTACAAGTTCTTTTAGAAAATCCAATTGCGTTTACCTGATTCAATGGAAATCCTGAGCAAACTGGAGCTCTTCTGCCCGAAATCTGTTATGTCCACTATAAATAGGCCTGGAGTAAAGGACTTGCCAGCTGATCTTTTCTCTTGCCCCATTGGTACATTAGAAACGCAGTGGAGGAATGTGGCAACCGCAAACTTCTCTGATGATCAGGACATTGACAAGTTTTGGCTCGAAGTCGAAGCGTTTAAAGATGCAGGGGGGCACAAGTGTTTCCAGGAATTGGCACAAGGTGCCATAAGACTTCTTGTTCTGCCTGTTTCCAATGCCCATGTTGAGCGGGCATTTTCCCTCGTCTCGCTTTTAAAAGATGACACTAGGAATCGCATGGGACTACCTTTACTCTCCAGCATCATGGATGTGCGCACTGACCTGGTCAGAAATGGGTTTACCTCGGCAACATTCAAACCTCCCAGGCAGTTGCTGGAGAGATTTGACTCAACAATCTATTAATCAAACTGGTTGTGACTGTACAAAGTTGGTCCTATTATATAGTTCTAGAATTGTTCTATAATAAGGACATTTTCATCAGTTCTGCGGGGATTATCTACGTTAACTTCATATTAAAAGGTAAGCGTGTTTATGCTATTAGCCTACAGTTTTTACAGTTCTGATGTTTGATCATTTCTGAAACGTAATAGCTGATATAGTGTCTAGTGACGATTCAGTGTATCATTCAGTCATTATTTTATTTAAAATTAAAAGAAGGAAAAAACGAGAATTCATGTTGATTCGCCCAGTGGTCTATAAGTTAAATAATAATAATAATTTTAATAATGATAATATAAAAAAAATAATTAGTTGGTAATTAAGCACAAATTTGTAAGTAGCCTACTAATACAAAAAGAAAAGTATAATGAAATGATTTGAGAATTGGCCTATTAGAAAAGAACGTCTCGGTTACGTATGTAACCCTCGTTCCCTGAAGGAGGGAACGGAGACGTACGTCAGTAGTGACCGACGAATTGGGATATCGCTTAGAGAGCCCTATCATCTTCGTGTAAACTAAAACAAGCCAATGGAATTGGCGTGCGATATTTGCATAATGCGCACCGCCCCCGACAGGTGTATATAAATAGGAAGCAGATGCAATCGCACTCTGTTTTTCGCTGAGGAGACAACTGGTGTCCGCACTACAGCGAGGGTACAGAAACTGTGGCGACGGGACGTACGTCTCCGTTCCCTCCTTCAGGGAACGAGGGTTACATACGTAACCGGGACGTACGTCTCCGTTCCCTCCTTCAGTCTTGACCGACGAATTGGGATCCCAACTAAAGCGCCACAGTTACGAAACCCCTTCCAGTGCCCAGCACAAGCTCAGCCGCCCATAGCACCGGCTGGCGGTGAAAGGGGCGAGCTTACACCGAGAGAGTCTACTGCTGTCTAACCACTACCCACTAAGTAAACTAGACACACTGGGGAAGCGAACCCGTAAGGGACGCTGTGGAGACCACTACCTACCCAATGGGGGAGGAGTTTACGTGGGAAATACACACATGGACTGGCCCGGGGGGGCAGTACGCATATGGAGTCCCTGGGATGGCTCCACCTGGTAGGGGGAGACTCATCTGACAGGTGACAGCAGAGCTGGCTCTGCTAAGGGAAAGACACGGACTCGGCCCGTAGGGAGTTTTAAACCGTGGAAAATACACATATGGGACCGCTCACGTAGAGGGGTCATGACATATGGGCCCCAGCCAACAGACAGCGTCAGCGACGGATGTAGGCCTGGCATCAGACACTCCGCAATGTCCGAGCCGAAGGGGGAGGCGTAGGAACTCGACAGGGTTCGCCAAGCGGGGAACGCGACTGGAGTGAAGGTATGCACGTATCCGGCCAGTGGCGGGAATGGCATTGCAAGCCGACACTTAGAGTGGGTACAACACGTCTACCGACTAGTGGATGCGAGTACACGTGAGGATACCGGCTCTACACGTAGGCTATAAAACCTAGCGAACGTGTTTGGTGTCGCCCAGCCCGCAGCTCTACAGATATCTGTCAGCGAGGCGCCATGAGCCAGCGCCCAGGAAGAGGCCACCCCTCTGGTGGAGTGGGCTCTCAACCCGAGCGGGCAAGGCACGCCCTGGGATTCGTACGCCAAGGCGATGGCATCCACTATCCAGTGGGCCATCCTCTGCTTGGAGACAGCCTTTCCCTTCTGCTGGCCTCCGTAACAGATGAAGAGCTGATCTGAGGTTCTGAATCTTCGCGTTCTGTCCACGTAAACGCGCAGAGCGCGGACGGGACAGAGCAAAGCTAGGGCTGGGTCTGCCTCCTCCGAGGGCAGCGCTTGCAGGTTCACTACCTGATCTCTGAAGGGAGTGGTAGGAACCTTGGGCACGTATCCAGGCCGGGGTCTCAGGATGACGTGAGAATCACCGGGCCCGAATTCTAGGCACGTTTCGTCGACCGAAAATGCATGCAGATCCCCTACCCTCTTCAGGGAAGCCAATGCAACCAGAAGAACCGACTTAAGAGACATTAGTTTCAGGTCGACTGATTGCAAAGGTTCGAAGGGATGACCCCGGAGAGCTGTGAGAACCAGGGTCAAATCCCAAGAGGGTACGGAGGAAGGGCGAGGAGGATTCAGTCTCCTGGCCCCCCTCAGGAATCTGACGATCAGATCGTGTTTCCCCAGGGACTTACCCTCAACTGCATGGTGATGTGCGGCAATAGCGGCAACATACACCTTGAGGGTGGAGGGAGACAGCCTTCGCTCCAACCCATCTTGCAGAAAGGAAAGCACGGATCCGACCGAACATGATCAGGGGTCCTCTCGGCGAGAGGCGCACCATTCGACGAACAGGTTCCACTTCAACGCATAGAGATTCCTAGTGGAAGGAGCTCTAGCGGAAGTGATGGTGTCTACGACCGCTTGCGGGAGATCACTCAGAACCTCCGCATCCCGTCCAGGGACCACACGTGGAGGTTCCACAGATCGGGACGCGGGTGCCACAGGGTGCCCCGTCTCTGAGTCAGGGGGTCCTTCCTCAGAGGAATCGGCCAGGGAGGTGCTGTCGCGAGGAGAATGAGGTCTGAGAACCAGGTCCGAGTGGGCCAGTACGGAGCCACTAACAGAACCTGCTCCCCGTCTTCCCTGACCTTGCACATGAGTTGTGCGAGAAGGCTCACTGGGGGAAACGCATGTTTGCGCAGACCCGGGGGCCAGCTGTGTGCCAGGGCATCCGTGCCGAGCGTGCTGCCGGTCAGGGAATAAAACCACTGGCAGAGGGCAGTTTCCGGGGAGGCAAACAGGACTACCTGGGCCTCGCTAGCAACTCGAGGCAATTGGTATGCCAATGCAGCTGAGGCCCCGTCCAAAGACCTGTCACTGCATGCCCGTTGTACGTGGCCCCCCATCCCGTGGCAGAGACAACTGTGGAGACCACAGCGTGCCTGGACACTCGTTCGAGGGGTACTCCGGCCCACAGGAACGAAGGGTCCAACCACCGGACAAGGGTGCGACGGCAGCTCGGTGTCACGGGGACACGGAGCGTGCCGCACTGCCACGCCCATCTCGGGACCCAGCCGCGGAGCCAGTGTTGAAGCGGTCTCATATGAAGCAATCCGAGCGGCGTTACCGTGGCTGCAGATGCCATATGCCCCAGGAGCCTCTGAAAATCATTCAGTGGAGCCGCTGTCCTGCACTTGAGCGAGCTCAGGCAGTTCAACACCGACTGGACGCGCACCTCGGTGAGACGCGCAGTCCGTGCGACTGAGTCTAGCTCGAGACCGAGACGAGATCCTCTACCCGGGGGCGAGTTTGCTCTTGTCCCAGTTGACCTGAAGACCCAACCGGCTGGGAGCTACAACCATGTCGGGTAGGACTTTGTACTGACATGCCCGACCCTCGAACGCAGACCGACCTAGGAAGGGTCTGTGTCGAGGCAGAATCGAGACATGAAAGTACGCATCCTTCAGGTCTATTGCTGCAAACCAATCCTGGGGACGGTCCAGGATTGACCGTAGCCCACCGCCCTTTTACGGTACAATGAAGTAGGGGCTGTAGAACCCCGACTTCACATCGGCTGGAGGGACCGGCTTGATTGTATCCTTCGCCAGGAGGACAGCAATCTCCACCCGGAGAACAGGTGCACTGCCCAACGACACCGGAGTGAAGTGGACAGCCCTGAAGACCGGGGGACGCCGGGCGAACTGTATCGCATAGCCGAGTCTGATAGTACGAATGAACCAACTGGACAGGCTGGGGAGCGTGATCCACGCTTCCAGACACTGAGCCAGCGGGACCAAAGGCACCACAGACGCACCGGGGGTGGGGCAGCAAGGCAGAGAGGGACCCGACCCGGACGGCTTGGGGGCGGCCCGGAGTGGGGTCGGACTCTGCGAGGCAGCAGTGTGCATGGGAGACAGCGCACGGGACGCGGTCTGCACCATCACACTGCCACCTGCTGGCGAATGGGGAGGGAGCTGTCAGCGGCGAGGCGGAGCCTGGGTACCGCTGGACTCCGGAGAGCCAGCGGCGGTAGATGGACAGCCGCCACAAAATCCCCCCCGGCCCTCCTCCGGGGGTGGGAGAGCAGATGGAATACTCTCCCAAAGGGCAGGAACCTTCCGCTCCAGGTCGCCCGTCTCAGGGCCGAGTTTTCCCAGACCGCTTGCCACCTGGCTTGGCAGAGACGGACTGGGCACCACGTCCGCGACCGGCACCCTGCCGACGCACAAGGCGGCCCGGGAGAGCACAGCCGTAAGCTCGGGATCCGACTCGGGCAACGCTACCGTCCCGGGCGGCAGCGCGTCCGAATCTTCCCCCGAGGACTCAGGCTCACCTTCCGATGCAGCGATCGACATCCGATCCACCGCCGGCACACCAAAGGTAACGGCTGGACAGTCCGTAGAGGGCCCAGCGGAAACCAACGGTGGCACAATGGGTTGCGGTGCTGATGAGGTGGCAGGGGCCCGAGGAGCGTTTCCGCTCGGCGGGGGAGCCCTGACCGTTATCCCCAGGCCGCCCTCCCTATACAGCGCCGTACCGTCATTCCGGTTCCCGGGGCCGGAAAAAACGGTCGTACGCGGCATAGGAGAGGGGACTCCCGCTTCCTGAGACTTCAGGAAGGAGAGCCTCGACCTCAGCACTGCGATGGTCATGTTCCCGCAATGGTATATGAACCATCCACAAAAGCTGCTTCAGCGTGCAGAATGCCCAAACACGAGTGTGGCGAGGGGGGCGTGGTTTAGCGGGGTCTGCGGCAGGAGGGAGTGTCTGGGGATGTGCGGTGATTGAACGGGTTGAATGTAAATCACGAACACCTGTTTCTCGTTCCAGTAACTGGCGTGGAGACAGGATAAAACGCCAGGAGAAGCAGGAGCGTGTGAGAGAGAGAGGGACTGCTGACAGTCGGACTAAGTGAGCTGTGCTCGTGTCGTGGAGTGAAGCCCGTCCTTGGATGTGGAATTATTGAGTGTGCGTTGCACCGTCTTTTTGTTTATGTGTTGGATATTTTTTCTCTGGTGAGAATAAAGACTGTCAGCAGCCCTAAAGCCGATTCCTGTCCTCTTCCTTCCCATTACACAAAGAACCTTCGTTACACTGGTGCCGAAAACCCGGGAAGGAAGACGGAAGCCGCCGCCATGCAGGCATCCCCCGCCGCTGGAAAGCCGTTTGCGGACATCATTGCATCCCTCGCGGTCCTGCATCAAGAACAACATCGGGCCCTGATGGATCTTCGGAGTGACCAGGAACGCCGCTTCGAGGCGATCATCCAGGGCCAGCACGAGGACCGTGAGAGGTTCCGGAGCTGGATAGACCGGGAGGTTCCCACGGCGACCAGCGCGGCAGCTGCTGGCCCCTTCCAGCTGCCACTGCAGAAGATGGGCCCGCAAGATGACCCGGAGGCCTTCCTGGACCTGTTCGAAAAGGCTGCTGAGGTCTCAGGTTGGCCCCGGGACCAGTGGCCCATGCGGCTCGTCCCGCTGCTCTCGGGCGAGTCGCAGGTGGCAGCACAGCAGCTGCCCGTCCAGAACCTCCTGGTCTTCAACGACCTCAAGAGGGCCATCCTGCAGCGGGTCGGCCGCTCCCCGAGCAGCACCGTCAGCGCTTCCGGTCTCTGGAGCTGGGGGAGGCGGGCCGACCCTTCGTGTTGGCCCAACAGCTCCGGGACTCGTGCCGCAAATGGCTGATGGCCGACGGAGGCGACGCGGAGCAAATGATCGATCGCGTGGTGCTGGAACAGTTCACCACTCGGCTCCCAAAGAAGACCGCCGAGTGGGTCCAGTGCCACCGGCCCACGTCGCTGGATTCGGCCATCCAATTGGCGGAGGACCACTTGGTGGCGTGCCCAGGGGTCGGCGAATCCCTGCCATCTGTCTCTCTCTCTCCCTCTCTTCTTCCCCTCTCTCTCTCTAAACCTGTCCCTCTACCTAGGTCCCGTCCGCCCGGCCCGCCCGTGTTCCGCCCCGAGGGCGGGGTGGAACGGATCCTCGGCAGTTCGTGGCGCCAAGAGCCCCGCCCAGGGGGCGGGACTGGCCACCGCCGGGCTGGACCCCGCGCCTGCTTCTCCCCTCTCTCCACGCCAATCATTCGGCCCGTTCTCCGCCACTGGAGCGGCGGGCAGGTCTGGGCCGGCCTGTTGGCGTTGCGGGGACCCGGATCACTTCATAGACCGGTGCCCAGTGATGGAGGTGGGGACATTGATCCGGGTCCCGGACGACCTGCAGGTCGCCCCCGGTCAGGCTGGTCAGTACCAGATACCAGTGAGTATCAAGGGGGGTACATATCAGGCTTTGGTGGACTCGGGTTGTAACCAAACCTCCGTGCATCAAAGCCTGATTTCATCCGGGGCATTGGATACAGGCCGCGTGGTTAAGGTACGGTGTGTGCACGGGGATATCGCGAGTTATCCGTTGGTGTCAGTCGGGATTCTATTTAGGGGTCAAAAGCATAGTGTGGAGGTGGCAGTTAATCCGCACCTCCGGCACCCGTTAATTTTGGGGACGAATTGGCCCGCATTTAATAAATTATTGGGGCATTTATGCTCGGGTGCCTCTTGGAGTAAGTGTACGCGGGGAAGGGAAGTGCGAGTGCAGGCGGGGGAGACTGACCGGGGACCAGTGGTGACTGCCTCAGGGGAACCGAGCGGGATCGGGAGACTGATTCTCTCGGACCGTGATGATTTTCCCCTGGAGCAGTCTCACGATGAGACGCTGAAAAATGCGTTTGAGAGGGTCAGTACGATTGACGGTCAGCCTCTCCAGCCTGGACGACCACTAACTTATCCCTATTTTGCGATTATTAAAGATAGGTTGTATCGAGTGACCCAAGACACTCAATCAAAGGAAGATACAACCCAGTTGTTAGTACCAAAGAGCCGCAGGGAAATGCTTTTCCATGCGGCTCACTCCAACCCAATGGCTGGACACTTAGGACAAACAGCGACACTAAATCGCCTCATGACCCGATTCTTTTGGCCGGGCATTCACGAGAACGTGCGCAGGTGGTGCGCGTCTTGTCGTGAATGTCAGCTGGTAAATCCTCCGGCCACTCCAAAAGCGCCTTTGCGCCCCCTTCCATTAATGCAGGTCCCCCTTCGAACGAATTGGCATGGACCTCATCGGGCCATTAGAGCGATCAGCGAGAGGGCATCGTTTTGCATTGGTCATTGTGGATTATGCAACACGATATCCAGAAGCAGTGGCTCTCCGCAACATTTCCGCTAAGAGTGTTGCGGACGCCCTCTTCAGTTTAATCTCCCGAGTGGGGATTCCGAAAGAAATCCTCACTGATCAAGGCACGGCGTTTATGTCACGTACGCTACGCGAACTGTACGAATTGTTGGGCATTAACTCGATTGGAACCAGCGTCTTTCACCCACAAACGGACGGGCTGGTCGAACGTTTTAATCGCACGCTTAAATCCATGATTCGTAAGTTCGTTCAAGAAGACGCCAAAAATTGGGATAAATGGTTGGAACCCCTGTTGTTCGCTGTGCGAGAGGTCCCGCAAGCCTCCACGGGGTTTTCCCCCTTCGAGCTTCTCTTTGGGCGCCACCCCCGCGGGGTGTTGGGTGTCCTAAGAGAATCTTGGGAGGACGGACCGTCTCAATCAAAAAATGAAATTCAGTATGTGCTGGACTTGAGAACAAAACTCCACACTTTGGGGCGGCTATCTATGGAGAATTTGTTACAAGCCCAGGACAGACAGTGCCGGTTGTATAACAGGGGAACTAATCTGCGTAAATTTGCACCGGGAGAGAAAGTGCTCGTATTACTCCCCACATCAAGCTCAAAATTACTGGCGAAGTGGCAAGGACCATTTGAGGTCACACGGCGAGTTGGTGATCTCGATTATGAAGTAATACGGTCCGATAGGAGAGGGGCACGTCAAATTTATCACCTCAACCTCCTGAAAAAGTGGAGTGAGGCGGAATCAGTGATGCTGGCGACGGTGATTAGCGGGGAGGATGATCTCGGGCCAGAGGCGAATGTAAAAAAACAATCCCTCGCTCTGGCCCCGGGGGGAGATCACCTTTCGCCCTCACAGCTCACTGATGTTTCCAAATTACAGGCTGAATTTGCCGACGTGTTCTCTCCCCTACCGGGCCGTACTGACCTCATTCAGCACCACATCGAGACAGAGCCGGGCGTGGTGATTCGCAGCCGGCCGTATAGGTTACCTGAACACAAAAAAAAAAGTGGTTCAGGCAGAATTAGAGGCAATGCTTGAAATGGGGGTAATAGAGGAATCCAGCAGTAACTGGGCGAGCCCGATAGTTTTGGTCCCCAAAACAGACGGCTCAGTACGGTTCTGTGTGGATTATCGCAAGGTGAATGCAGTGTCGAAATTCGACGCGTATCCAATGCCGCGTGTGGACGAATTGCTTGACCGGCTCGGTACATCTCGCTTTTATTCGACACTGGACTTAACAAAAGGGTATTGGCAGATCCCCTTGTCTCCATTATCCAAAGAAAAGACCGCTTTCACGACGCCGTTTGGATTACACCAATTCGTGACCCTTCCGTTCGGGCTGTTCGGGGCACCGGCTACCTTTCAGCGACTCATGGACAAGATCTTACGGCCCCATGCTGCGTATGCGGCTGCCTATCTGGATGACATTATTATTTTTAGTAATGATTGGCAGCGGCATATGCAGCATTTGAGGGCTGTCCTGAGATCGCTGAGAGGGGCTGGGCTCACGGCCAACCCGAAGAAGTGCGCAATTGGGCGCGTGGAAGTAAGGTATCTGGGCTTCCACTTGGGATATGGACAGGTGCGTCCCCAAATTGATAAGACAGCAGCGGTTGCAACCTGTCCGCGTCCCAAGACCAAAAAGGAGGTAAGACAGTTCCTCGGGCTGGCGGGATATTACAGAAGGTTTGTTCCTAATTATTCGGACCTCACCAGCCCGTTGACTGATCTGACTAAAAAGGATGCACCAGATACGGTCCAGTGGACGGAGCTGTGCCAGCAGGCCTTCACCCAGGTGAAGGCTGCTTTATGTGGCGGGCCGTTACTTCATTCCCCTGATTTCTCTCTCCCCTTTTTGTTGCAGACAGACGCGTCGGACAGAGGGCTGGGTGCGGTCCTGTCCCAGGAGATAGAGGGTGAGGAGCGGCCGGTGCTGTACATTAGCCGCAAGCTCTCTAAGAGAGAGGCTAAGTACAGCACCGTGGAGAAAGAGTGTTTAGCCATCAGGTGGGCCGTCCTCACCCTCCGCTATTATCTCCTGGGGCGGGAATTCACCCTCTGTTCGGACCATGCCCCTCTGCAGTGGCTCCACCGCATGAAGGACACCAACGCGCGGATCACTCGTTGGTATCTTGCTTTACAGCCTTTTAAATTCAAAGTGATCCACAGGCCGGGTGTTCAGATGGCTGTGGCCGACTTCCTCTCCAGAAATGGGGGGGGGGCTGCACGCCGGGCGGCCCCCCCGGCCTGTGTGGGGCGGGGGGGGTATGTGGCGAGGGGGGCGTGGTTTAGCGGGGTCTGCGGCAGGAGGGAGTGTCTGGGGATGTGCGGTGATTGAACGGGTTGAATGTAAATCACGAACACCTGTTTCTCGTTCCAGTAACTGGCGTGGAGACAGGATAAAACGCCAGGAGAAGCAGGAGCGTGTGAGAGAGAGAGGGACTGCTGACAGTCGGACTAAGTGAGCTGTGCTCGTGTCGTGGAGTGAAGCCCGTCCTTGGATGTGGAATTATTGAGTGTGCGTTGCACCGTCTTTTTGTTTATGTGTTGGATATTTTTTCTCTGGTGAGAATAAAGACTGTCAGCAGCCCTAAAGCCGATTCCTGTCCTCTTCCTTCCCATTACACAAAGAACCTTCGTTACAACGAGATGCAGCGATTGTGCCCATCAGCAGGGACCAGGGAACGACCGCACCCAGTAACGCACAGACGAAATGACATACTGTCAGGGTTCGTCTGTAAAGCTCTTTTAGAAGGGGAAGTCAACTCACTCGTGCTGAAGCACCCAGGGAGCGACGCGATGTGTCAGGTACACCACTCCCTGACACACCGAGGAACCGGCCCAAATCGCTACACACACACACTCTTTGTGTTGCTGTGAAAACAGCAGTTTTAGAGCTTATAGCTCAGCTCCTCGGACACTCGCGACCTCACTGAACGTGCCCTCTTCACCAGCACTGAAGCTCGCTGTAATCCTCTTCTGAGGCAATGTTTTAGAATAAAACAAACGAAGAAAGGAGTCTTCTAAAACAGGACACCAGTGAATGGCTCCGAAGCGAAAGACAGAGTGCGATTGCATCTGCTTCCTATTTATATACACCTGTCGGGGGCGGTGCGCATTATGCAAATATCGCACGCCAATTCCATTGGCTTGTTTTAGTTTACACGAAGATGATAGGGCTCTCTAAGCGATATCCCAATTCGTCGGTCACTACTGACGTACGTCGAACGTGACCGACTGAAAGGGAACTGTAGTTCTGACAATAGTAGCACAAGAATCCAATCTGGCAACACTGGCCAAAGCACAGAACGTCTTCAGCACTCCCGGATCATGCACACTCCGCCGCTGGCCAGGCTGCTTCTGCTTTACACACCATGGCCGTTATTTTCTCGAGAAAAGGAGTTTTCTCATAGCTTCGCAACGCAATACTCGTTCCCTTATCTCTCAGGGAACCGAGGTTACGTAAGTAACCGAGTAACGTTACGTTATATACGTTTTGTTATATAACAACCGATATGACAACTTTAGCACATTTATCAGCTATACATTCATTCAGTGTTTTCCATTAAAGGTACAATATGTAAAATTTTTGCAGTAAAATATCCAAAAACCACTAGGCTAGTGTTATATATTTTGTCCAGCTGATTACTAACAATATCTCTAATGTTTTCAACTACTTGTTAATCATGAGAAAATTCCCATTCTAAACAGTGACACGGGGCAGTGCAGTCGCCTGTCAATGACGTCAGTTACCTTTGTTACCGCCTTTACTGACGTAGAAACCACATGACAACAGTGCCGTGGACAAATGCGGAAGTAGTGTCTAGCGTCCAGCAAACCACTAGCTTGCTTCAAGCAGTTCCTTATTTACTTCTTGCACGTTTTTGTCACGGAATGAAGGAAGGATGCAGATGCAAATTAAATCTCTTTAATAGAGCTTCACACCGAAGGTAGTCAGATTCAACATACACAAAGAACATATAACAGTCAGCAGGAGAGTGGTAACACAGGGACGTCGATGGGTGGTGAAGATCCGTGAAGAGTGATGACCGAAGAGCAGTGTCCGTGAAGTAATCCGTGCGTGAAGTCCAGAGAGTAATCCAACGAGAACACGAAAACCAGGAAGCAATGAATCAAAGTCCAGTCCAGGGAAACACACAACAAGCAACACAGGAAACAACACGCGGACACCGTACAACGATCTGACAAACAAGAGACGAAAGACAAGGCGTTATATAGGCAGATGGTAATTGCTCACAGCTGCCGCTGATCAACAATCAGCGGCGACGCCCACACAAAACAATCAGGTGACACACCCACACCATCACACAGACACCAGAATGAGACAGCGGATTCATGAACCGTGACAGTACCCCCTCTCCTAGGAACGCCTCACGGCGTTCCCAGAACTCCTTACCTGCCGATTGTAATCATCGATAAGGGAGTGATCCAGAATGTCTCTAGCAGGAACCCAACTTCTCTCCTCCGGACCGTAACCTTCCCAGTCCACCAAGTACTGGAATCCGCGTCCCCTCCGCCTCGAGTCCAGAATGCGATTAACCGAATAGGTTGGTTCCCCGTCTACGAGCCGCGGCGGTGGGGGAACCGGAGTAGGCGGATTAAGATGCGAGTGAAAAACAGGCTTAATTTTGGAAACATGGAAGGCGGGATGAATCCTCCTGTACGCCGGAGGCAATTTGAGTCGGACTGCCACTGGGCTAATAATCTTAGTGACAGGAAACGGGCCAATGAATTTGGGAGCTAACTTATTGGCAACGGAACGGAGCGGAATGTTCTTGGTAGAAAGCCACACTTTTTGACCCACGACGTATACGGGAGGCTTTGACCGGTGGCGATCAGTCTTAGCCTTGGTGCGCGCCCTCACTTGCAACAGAGTCTCGCGGGCTCTGTTCCAAGTGCGGTGGCACCTCTGGACAAAGGCGTGAGCAGAGGGGACCGCGACTTCGGATTCCAGACTGGGAAACACAGGTGGCTGGTAACCTAAACTGCATTCGAACGGAGAGAGGCCCGTAGAAGACACTGGTAACGAATTGTGTGCGTACTCAATCATAGAGAGTTGTTGGCTCCAGGAGGAAGGATTCTTGGACGCCAAACATCGCAACATACGCTCTAAATCTTGGTTGGCTCTCTCGGTCTGTCCATTGGTCTGGGGGTGGAACCCAGAGGAAAGACTAGCCGTCGCGCCCAGCAGTCTACAAAACTCCTGCCAAAATTTGGACACAAACTGGGGACCCCTGTCGGACACCACATCTACCGGGAGGCCATGTAACCGAAAGATGTGGTCTACGACAGTAACCGCTGTCTCCTTGGCAGAGGGCAATTTGGTCAAGGGAATGAAATGAGTCGCCTTCGAGAACCGGTCCACTACGGTCAAAACGACCGTGTACCCCTGGGAGGGTGGGAGGGCGGTGACAAAATCTAGAGCGATGTGGGACCAGGGTCTCAAAGGGACAGACAGCGGTTGGAGTAACCCATCTGGAGGGCGGTTGGACGTCTTACCAGTGGCACAAACCGAGCAAGCCAAAACAAAACTGCGGATGTCCCAAGCCATAGCAGGCCACCAGAATCGTTGCTTAACCAAAAATCTGGTTCGATTAACCCCTGGATGACAAGCCACGTTGGAACAATGCCCCCACTTGATGACGCAGGACTTTAACTCCTCCGGCACAAACAAACGGTTCGGTGGGCACCCGGGCGGAGGCATTACCCCTTCTAAGGCCGCCAGGACCTTCGATTCGACCTCCCATGTAAGAGTGGAGACTACTAATGTCTCAGGAAGAATACACTCGGGAGTGGACGGGCGCTCGGATGGATCAAAAATACGAGATAAAGAATCGGGCTTGATGTTTTTGGAGCCCGGGCGGTACGATAGAGCAAAGTCAAAACGTCCGAAAAAAAGTGCCCACCGAGCCTGCCTAGAGTTGAGTCTTTTGGCCGATCGAATATATTCTAGGTTCTTGTGATCAGTCCAAACGATGAAGGGCACCCCCGATCCCTCCAACCAATGACGCCACTCTTCCAACGCTAATTTGACTGCCAACAACTCTCTGTTACCAATGTCATAATTGCGTTCAGCGGGAGACAAACGATGAGAAAAATACGCGCAGGGATGCATCTTCTCGTCCGAGGGCGCCCGCTGGGAAAGAACTGCTCCTACCCCCACCTCTGACGCATCGACCTCCACCACGAACTGACGCGAAGGATCAGGGGCGATAAGAATGGGAGCCGAAACGAAGCGGCTCTTCAGTTTGGCAAATGCAACCTGAGCTGCATCTGACCACCTGAAGGTCGTTCGTGGTGAGGTCAAGGCGGTCAGAGGCGCGGCTAGCTGGCTGAAATTGCGAATAAAACGCCGGTAAAAATTGGCAAACCCCAGAAACCGCTGTAGGGCCTTACGGGAATCTGGACTTGGCCAATCCACCACAGCCTTAACCTTGTCAGGATCCATGCGAATTCCCTCGGACGAGACGATGTACCCTAGAAAGGAAACAGACTGTGCATGAAATTCGCATTTCTCCGCCTTGACAAAAAGCCCATTCTCTAGCAGACGCTGGAGCACTCGTCTGACGTGTTGAACATGTTCCTGGAGAGACGACGAAAATATCAATATGTCATCCAGGTAGACATAAATGAACTGATCAACCATGTCTCTCAACACGTCATTGACGAGTGCCTGGAAGACCGCGGGCGAGTTGGAAAGCCCGAAGGGCATAACCAAGTATTCAAAGTGCCCTCTAGGGGTGTTAAAAGCGGTCTTCCATTCATCCCCCTTCCTAATGCGGACCAAATGATAAGCGTTCCTCAAGTCCAATTTAGTGAAAACGGACGCTCCCTGCAACCTCTCAAAGGCTGAAGACATCAACGGCAAAGGGTAAGTATTCTTTACCGTGATGTTGTTCAACCCTCGGTAATCAATACAAGGTCGCAGAGATCCGTCCTTCTTCCCCACAAAAAAGAACCCCGCCCCCGCTGGAGAAGAGGAAGGGCGGATGAACTTAGCTGCCAGAGAATCAGAAATGTATTTCTCCATGGCCTCCCTCTCGGGAACAGACAGAGAGTATAATTTGCCCTTAGGCGGAGACTTACCCGGAACTAAGTCTATGGCACAGTCATAGGGACGATGCGGAGGGAGAGAAGCAGCACGGGACTTACTGAACACTTCCTTCAGGTCCAGATACTCCGCGGGCACGTTAGACAAATCCGCAGCCTTTTCCTGTAACACAGAGACAGACACAGTGGGACAAGCAGACTTAAGACAAGACCTGTGACACAAAGTGCTCCACTCGGTGATGGTGTTGAGTTGCCAGTCGATCCGAGGATTGTGCTTGGTGAGCCAGGGGTGTCCGAGAACTACGGGTGCTTGCGGTGAGTCCAAAAGCATGAACTGAATCCTCTCGTTGTGGTTACCGGAGGTGGTGAGGGTGACGTAATCCGTGATCTGAGAGATGTTAGGAAGACGTTGACCGTTGAGTGCGTTGACTGTAACCAGGTGAGTAAGTGAAGAGATGGGTAGTCCATGCTGTAGTGCGTAACTGGTGTCCATAAAGTTCCCCTCAGCCCCGGAGTCAATGAGTGCATTGCAGGTGATGTTGTGAGACGCCCATCTCAGTCTTACCGGGAGAAGAGGTGATGGTGAGGACTTCTCAGCGGAGATCCCGCCCGATAGTAGCCTCGAGTTTACTATCGGGCTTGGTCTTTTACTGGACAAGACCTGAGAAGATGTCCCGATGCTCCACAGTATAGGCATAAGCCCAGGGATCTCCACCTTTCTCTCTCCTCCCGGGAAAGCCGAGCTCTCCCTACCTGCATGGGCTCAGGATCTGTGGCGGGACCGACCGTATTAGCAGCGCTGGCCGTCCGGCCCTCCGCTCCCTGTAGTCTGGTGCTGGGGACCTCCAAAAACTCCAGTTTCTGGAGGCGGGAATCCACCCGTAAAGCGAGATCAACCAGCCCGTTGAAAGTCTGAGGAAGGTCCAGGGTGTAAATCTCGCGGTGAATACGGCCGGCCAGCCCATGCAGGAACACATCCCACTGCGCCTCCTCGTTCCAACGGCACTCCGCCGCGAGGGTGCGGAACTGGATGGCATAATCCGCGACCGTGCGGCTGCCCTGCTTGAGTTCGGTAAGCTGTCGAGCGGCCTCCTTTCCTGCCACCGCACGGTCGAACACCCTCTTCATCTCGGCGGAGAGTGCCTGGAACGAGGAACAACATGGGTCTTTATTCTCCCACACCGCCGTTCCCCATAAAGCCGCCTTCCCAGTCAACAATGTAAGGACGAACGCCACCTTGGATTCCTCATGCTCGAATGTACGAGGCTGCAGAGAAAAATGCAGGGAACACTTATTCAGAAAAGCTCTGCAAAACTCTGGCTCACCGGCGTAACTCTGGGGCACAGGCAGGCGGGGCTCCGGTAGATCGCGTCGCTCCAGCGACGCGGGGGGAACAGGCGGTGTGGGTGGCGCAGTGGGAGCGCGAAGTTGTTGAAGTTCCCGGGAGAGCTCGGACACCTGTGTTACCAGCGCTTGGACAGCGCGTCCGGTGGAAGTGATGCTCTCCTGCTGCTGGTCCATGCGGGAGATGCTGTGGTTGATGAACTCCGTTAAAGCTGCTGAACTCGCTGCATCCATATTGGTCAGATCGTTCTGTCACGGAATGAAGGAAGGATGCAGATGCAAGTTAAATCTCTTTAATAGAGCTTCACACCGAAGGTAGTCAGATTCAACATACACAAAGAACATATAACAGTCAGCAGGAGAGTGGTAACACAGGGACGTCGATGGGCGGTGAAGATCCGTGAAGAGTGATGACCGAAGAGCAGTGTCCGTGAAGTAATCCGTGCGTGAAGTCCAGAGAGTAATCCAACGAGAACACGAAAACCAGGAAGCAATGAATCAAAGTCCAGTCCAGGGAAACACACAACAAGCAACACAGGAAACAACACGCGGACACCGTACAACGATCTGACAAACAAGAGACGAAAGACAAGGCGTTATATAGACAGATGGTAATTGCTCACAGCTGCCGCTGATCAACAATCAGCGGCGACGCCCACACAAAACAATCAGGTGACACACCCACACCATCACACAGACACCAGAATGAGACAGCGGATTCATGAACCGTGACAGTTTTATGGTGGATTGTGTTACTTATTTATGGAACATAATTACTGTTTACCATCTGCCGCTGGTTCTGTCGACAAGGACAGCTCCCGTAAACTCATGACCGGAAAAGCGGGAGCGGCGCCAGCGGCTGTGTCATAATAAAAGTCCCGCGGCTCGTGAGGCGTGTGTTGATCAATCGCTCCAGCTCCTCGTTCAGCTCCCGCAACACTCGGTCCTGCTCTGCTTCATACTACAGTAACGTTAATAATCGCATCCACGAACATGAGTTCTTCCAGACTCCAATCCCTATTCTTTTGCACCGTCCATTGAGATGGAGACCACATGTCCCAAGTTTCCGCTCTAAAACTTGGCGTCATCAAACTACGCCTTTGTTTTGAATAGGCTTCTAGCGACCTCTAGCGGAAAAAAATATCACAAATTGTACCTTTAATGACCCTCTGCTGCCGCCACTGTTTCATAATGAACTGAAAACTTAAAACATACTACGTTTGCCAACGAACTAAAACTGTGATATGGCTTTGTGCCTTTATAAAACAGCAAAAGACGGTGATTAAGTATATATACAGTCTGTGTGTGCTGCGTGTTTTAAAGAGAAGAGCGCGCATTTGTGCACGCGATCAGCTGGTGATCAAAATAAAACCGCAAGGATATCTTTTAAAAAGAAATGAGTACAAAAGTATTGTAAAAAAAAAAAAAAAAAAATGTTTGAACCCTTTTTAATGTCCAGGTACAAGTCAATTCTGTTTCTTTGTTCAATTTGCACACTGTACATGGGTTGAAGCTCTTAATTTTGAGTTTCCAGAGTGCACCAGATTGATGCATTTAACCTTAAAATGTACAAAATTTTCTTCCGGGGGGCATACCCCCGGACCCCCCTAGCGGAGGTACATCCAACAAAGTTTTACAAATTACAGTGTCAAATAATGTACATTTTCATACGACAACAAAAGCGCCTTTCATGTCATTAAAGCTATTAATAGAAAATTTAAATGTCTTTGGACAAATATAGATTTGGAATAAGCCCCTCCCTAATGTTTACAATGTCTGGCTCCGCCCCTGTCAGGTAACAAAACTGACAAAAAATAAAATAAATTATTTCACCCCAATGATACTAAGTAAACATGGACTGACATTGATTTTTAAAATTAGGGTTACCAAACATTTTCTCCGCGCACACGCGCAAACTGAAATTTTTACAAAGTCTCACTCCAGCCAAAGTCCCAAAGTTGGCAACCCTGTTCAACCTTAATATTATAAAGTGACGAGAATACTTTTTGTGCACCAAAAAAACTAAATAGTGGCTTTATTCAACAATATCTAATGATGGGCAATTTCAAAACACTGCTTCGAAGCTTTACAAATCTTTTGTTTCGAGTCAGTTGTTCGGGGCGCCAAAGTCACGTGATTTCAGTAAACGAGGCTTTGTTACATCGAACATAGTTTTGTGTTTCGAAATTTCAATACTTCACGTGACTTTGGTAGTTTGATACACAATCAGAACCACTGATTCGAAACAAAAGATTCATAAAGCTCAGAAGCTTCATGAAGCAGTGTTTTAAAATCGCCCATCACTAGATATTGTTGAAAAGATGTTATTTAGTTTTTTTTGGCACACAAAAAGTATTCTCATCACTTCATAACATCAAGATTGAACCACTGTAGTCACATGGACTGATTTTTTTGTTTGTTTGTTTGTTTGTTTTTTAGTTTTAGCAATTTAAGTACTTCAACTTAAATTTGAATTAAGTGCCAAATTTTGATCTAATTATACAGTGCCTATAGAAAGTCATTATGGAAATCTTTACCTTTTATCACATTACACCCTGGAAAATAAAATAAATTAAGTTTAACTTTTTTGAGCTGTAGATACACATAACCCTCATCATCAAAGTGAATGAGTGTCATGACCACCAGTTGGAGTGCCCTTGGTAGCCACTAGAGGGCACTCCAACACAGATTATCGTCTCCCCTTTTGAACTTAATTTTCCATAACCCACTTCCCGGACTCATTATCACTTCATTGCACCCAGCTGTCTTGTATTATGTTATTAGTGTTCTGTCTATTTATACTGAGTTTGTTTCTGCCTTTGTTATCGTGGTTTTGTTGTTTGTCACTGGATTCAATGTTTGTTTTCTTTGTTTTATATGGACTGTTTCTCTGGAGTTTGACCATTGCCTGTTTGGATTGCGTTTTTGGTAGTGATGGGCAGATCGAGGCTTCATGAAACACTGAAGCAGCTGAATCAAATGTGCCGTAATGATTCGAGGCTTCGAAACAATCTGACACCCGTCTCCACGGTGACCCCTAGTGGTCAGAGCAGTGCAAATGCAACAAAACTCAGGCCAAACATGCATTAAAAATACACTTTAACAAATGTATTGCAAAAGTTTTATTTAAAGTAAAATCAATTAAATGGAATTAACTAATCATCTAATAAGATTAAATATAGAGTGTTTGTATAATTTGTGTTCTTTTATCAATTTTAAAGGCTTGTTTCTCTGTTTCATGGCTCAAGCTAAACAGGCCAATAAGAGATTAATAACTACCATTATTCATTTTAATTATTCTAATGTATAATTAAAACATGTACAACTGTATAAAACTGATCGGAGATCAGGTAAAACCATAGGGTAAAGCCCTAGACACTTGTTCAATAGTTCTCAGTGAATCTGCATTATTCATGGGCTCACTTTATCATCACTCTCTGTTGGTGAACCATTGAAATTTCGAACTGTTTCGAAACAGTGATGACGTGATGAAGCCTCGTTTACTAAAATCACGTGACTTTGGTAGTTTGATACACGCTCCAAATCACTGATTCGAAACAAAAAGATTCATGAAGCTTCGGAGCTTCATGAAGCAGTGTTTCGAAATCGGCCATCACTAGTTTTTGGATCACCCCATTAAAGCTGCACTTGGATCTTACCTTTTTGTCTCTGTGCCATACGTGACAATGAGATACTTGGTTTGGTAAAGTCATCAGACCCTTAAGCCTGGGATACACTGCACGATTTTTGCAATCCTATAAGATCATTACAAATCACACTGTGCGACATGGATCTATTAAACTTGGGTACGACATGCGCGAAGACTGTACGATGGTGACTCCTATTGACTCATAGGCTACGATGCAAGTTTCTATAGAAGAATAAAATGTCATTAACATGCACTAGTGGTAAACAAAAAGACCATGTTGAATCACACTTTCGCAGTTGTAGTTTTTATGTGTGCTGAAAAAAAGGAAGCGGCGAAAGAAGAAGGGAAAAGAGCTTGTGGTAAGCAGTGTATCGTGCAGTGTATCCCGGACTATAGAGCATACCATAATAAACTTGCTTAGGTCTTGCAACTAATCAACTTCCAGATAAAACACCAGGCTAATTATCTAACCCACCTGACATCAATGGTATTGGTTTTGATTACAACAGAATAAAACCAGCGGTTTCTTGAAGCTTCCACTTTCTTAATAGTACATGGTACTTCAAAGAATTCATCATGGTTGGGAAAGTGCTTTCAAAATACCTCCAGGTTAAAGTTTTAGAAAGGTACAAATTAGAAGGCTACAAAAACATTTTGAAGGCTTTTGCTATCCTTCTGAGTACTGTTCAAAGCATAATTAAAAAGTAGAATGCGAATGCCACTACCAACACATTGCCTAGATCAGGCCATCCACCCAAACTGGATGACGGAGCCATGAAGACGTTGATCAGAGAAGCTACCAAGAGGCCAAAGGCAACTTTGAAGGACTTACAAGGCTTTATGGTTGGGACTTGTCAGTCTGTGCATGTGGCAACTATCCCGCAAGCTTTACTCAAAGCTGGCTTGTATGGCAGGGTGGCAAGAAAAAATCCTTTCCTGAAAAAGTGCCACACTCAGTCTCAATTGTGCTATGCAAAAACACACCTGGAAGACTCCATCCATCTGGCAAAAGGTGCTTTGGTCTGAATTTACCTTTTTTGACTGAACTCCAAGCGCAATATTTGGCGAAAAGCAAACACAGCACACCACCCAAAATGTACCATACCTACTGTGCAGCATGGTGGTGGCAGCATTATATTGTGGGGCAGTTTCTCTTTAGCAGGGACTGGGCAATTGGTCAGGATTTAAGGGAAAATGGATGCTGCCAAGTTCATCCAACTTCTTGAGGAAATCATGCGTCCCTGTGCTAGACAGCTGAAGATGGGCATTTCCATCATGAAAATGATCCTAAACATACTGTCAAATGAACAGTGCAATGGCTTAAGGATAGGAAGATGAATGTTCTTGAGTGGCCAAGTCAGAGCCCCCTTACTTAAATCCAATCCGTGTGGATGGACTTGAGAGAGCAGTCCATTGCCACTAACCACAGAATTTGACTGAACTTGAGCAATTCTGCAAGGATGAATGGGCCAATATTCCCCAATCCAGGTGTGCAAAGCTAGTACAGATAATAATAATTGTTTGTTTCATACACCGATATCTCCAGTTCCACTAGTTTATATTGTCAGCTTCATCCTATAGTCTTTTCAGATAATAGACATTATCTAGGTCCGACTGACCTCAGAGGCCAGAGGCTACTTTTCGGGGACAGTCCGAAGCTCTGTCTTCTGTAGAATATGACTATTACATAGGCTGAGCAGTGAAAGAGCGTGTCTGGTCCTTTCACCCCGCGGCACTCCTACAGTATCTGCTCTGCTGAGCGTTGGCCTTTAACTTTTGATGTGAGGTTTATGTGTCTTGGTGCATTGCCGGCTGCAGTGTAAGGAGCTTAGGGTCACTATCTACTCGCAGATGTATTGCTTGAATAAATAGGGACTCAGAGGAAAAGCAAAATATAGTCTTCTGACAGTTCAATAATGTAGGCCGGAGTCTGATGGGTTGAGAAATACAATCATGTAGTGCAGTTTATGTTCTGTTTTCCACGCTCTTATTGCAGCCCCAGGGAATTTTGACTGAATTCGTTACACTCAAATATTCATACACTGAAATTTCTAAAAAAAAAAAAAAAAAAAATCAGCTTAATGTTGTTTTAGGTAAGTTCAAAGTGCCAGATCTTTTTGTGAAGCTTTTGAGTTCTAAGACAGATAAAAGGATTTTCTGAAGCATGATAGTCTGTTTCTGCTTGGCGAAGCAAGTTTAGGAATTACTATATTGAAGTATAGGACCTCTGTAAAACACATGCGTTAGTGCTCTGAAGTTGCAGGTTCAGTGATTTTTCTTTTTCTTTCTTTCTTTTGCTCTCCATTTAATTTCCTACTAGCAGTGTTTTGTTGACCTTTTTTTTTTTTAAAGTGGTCAAAAACATGCAGAAATGCCACTTTTCTTTAGGACAATTTTTCTTTAGGACAGATGTCACCATGGTGCAAGGGTTTCATTTCCCCTCAAGCCAAAAGCTTTATGCTTGCCCCTGCACTTATGTGTGAGAGCAAGCACGCAGATGGACTGCTTGATAGATCCCTGCCCAGTGGGGCTGAATGGCCGCTGGGTCTTGTGTTCTTTGTAGCCCCAACCAAGGCTCCATAGACTGTCTAAGCTGCGGTGACTGGTGAAGCCTCAGTCTATACTGTCTGACGTGGCCACTCACTGCGACACAGCTCTATGGGAACTACCAAAGACCACAAAATGCTACTTAAGGATGATGAGGCCGCTGAGCACTTACTGTAGGACATATACAGTGAGGCCTTGAAACCACCATGTTAATGTGTTTTGGTCTTTTATGTCCTATAGTGTACACTTCTGTTCAAATGTTTTTGAAAGAAGTCTCTTAGGGTACGTTTATTCGACACTGATGAAAAGTTTTTCCTTTGTGTTTTTCGCATATAGGCAACAATGCTGTCAAAATGACCCCCATGCACACGGATTCATGAAAATTACTAAAATCGCTGTATTATGCATGCCAGGTCAGTAGTTGGCGATGTCAGCTTGTAAAGAAATACTACGCACCTATAGTCTGAACTAACATGGAGACAATAATGTTATCATTTTCAAAAGTTTGCATTTTTTAGGTCTTCAAAATGCCCATGTTGTGTAAATGAATGGCCAAAACTCTTAAAAAGTTTTCCGTTTTTAGTTGAAAACGGTGATTGTGTAAATGTCCCCTTACACTCGACAAGGCTGCATGTATTTGATCAAAAAATACTCAGATCAAAAAATGTTTAATATTCTGAAATATTATTACAATTTAAAATAACTGTTTTCTATATTTTAAAAAGTAATTTATTCCTGTGATGGAAAAGTTTCCAGTCTTCAGTGTCACATGATCCTTCAGAAATCACTCTAATATGATGATTTGGTACTCAAGAAATATTTCTTATTATTCATCAATGTTGAAAACAGATGTGCTACTTCAAATTTGGACCCACTTTATATTAAGTGGCCTTAACTACTATGTACTTACATTTAAATTAATCATTTGATACAATGCACGTATAGTGTACATACATGTTTTTACATTGTACTTATATTTTAAAAACACCTGCATGTAATTACATCTGTAATTAATTTCTGTAATTACATTTATAATTACACTGTTGACCCATCCCTTAACCCCTACCCCTACCCTTAAACCTACCAATACAACCAAAGCTTTCCCTAACCTTACTCGTGTTTTGCAATTCAATATGAACCCAATAAGTACATAGTAGTTAAGGCCACTTAATATAAAGTGGGACCTCAAATTTTTGTCAAATATTCTGAAGTAAAAAAAAAAAAAAAAACTTTTAGACATTTATAAATGTCTTTAACGTCAGTTTTAATTCATTTAAAGGGATAGTTCACCCAAAAATGAAAATTTGATGATTATCTGCTTACCCCCAGGGCATCCAAGATGTAGGTGACTTTGTTTCTTCAGTAGAACACAAATGATGATTTATAACTCCAACCGTAGCGGTCTGTCAGTCGCATAATGCATGTCAATGGGAACTCCATCTATAAGAGTCAAAAAAACATGCACAGACAAATCCAAATTAAACCCTGCGGCTCGTGACGACACATTGCTTTCTCCCACAAACCGATCTTTTCGTGTCTTAGGACATCAAACAGTATTTATATAATTTTTTTACCTCTAATATACTACTATGTCCAACTGCCAAAAAGAGCATCTTGTTGGTGAGGTCTGAAAACGTGCTCTGATGCCGGAAATGATCTGTCACATGTATATGTCTGTGAGTGCGAGTGAACACTTCCGGCATCAGAGTGCATTCAGACCTCACCCACACAGCAGGAGACTCCTAGGCGGATCCGCATTCAAGTCGCCAAACCCACGTGACTGTCACATTCGTTTTGGCGCTGCCCAGAGGATCATCTCTGCCTAAATTCTACTGTCAATCAGTGGATCCTGAGCGGACCAATGTCAGACCCGCAGATGCGCACGCGCCTTTACTGTAATGGTTGTATCAATTTGCGGGTCCCAAACGGACCCGCAGCGGAGATAAGCTTTTAATTGTGGATGCTGAGCGGATGCAGCGCGGAGCCACAGGGGGTCCTTGATCCGCCTTTGTTGCGGATTCGTCACTGCACGCAAGTGGACGCCGATACGGGTCCGTTTCGCAATACGTTCCGGAAGCCGCGATACCTCCGCAGCCGATCCGCCGCGGAGTCCTTTTGCTGTGTGGGCACACACCGGATGCTCAAGGCAGTTGGACATAGTGGTGTATTAGAGGTAAAAAATGATATAAATACTGTTCAGTTTCTCGCACAAACCGATCGTTTTGTGTCTTAGGACATCAATGTGTCGTCACGAGCCGCAGGGTTTAATTTGGATTTGTCTGTGCATGTTTTTTTTTTACTCTTATAGATGGAGTTCCCATTGACATGCATTATACGACTGAAAGACCGCAACGGTTGGAGTTAAAAATCATCATTTGTGTTCTACTGAAGAAACAAAGTCACCTACATCTTGGATGCCCTGGGGGTAAGCAGATAAACATCAAATTTTCATTTTTGGGTGAACTATCCCTTTAATGACTGTTTAAAAAACCCCACTGACATTAAACTTTTGAACGGTAGTGTATGTGTGTATGAGTTTCGCAGATTCATGCGCTCTTATGTAAAATGTATTTATGTCCTCAAGAGATTGTATTTTTTTTTAATTTAAAAAATATAAGGTACAGTGCCTTTTATAATTAATGTTTTATTTAAAAATTTACTTTATATTTTTGAGTCTTTTCGTAGTTTCAATCCAGGCTCAAAACAAAATTATACATTTAGATAGTAGCCACTGGAATTATTATTTCCATATGTTTTGAATGTGAGTCATTCCATCAGCCTCAGGATTCACAAGCCAATAATAGTTTACAGAATGCAGATGCACTCAGGGTTGTGTCTCATAAACAATGAGAGAGGCCATTTTCTCATGGCATAAAGAAAGAACAAATATTCAAAGAATCACACTGTGTATTATAATGCAAAAAACAAGGTCTTGAATTGCAAGGCTGTTTGTATTTGGTTTTGTGGCTTTGCCAGATGGCTTGTGCGGGAAGAATTACCTCATCACGAACAAGCTTGCAATCGTCTCAGTTAGTGGTATGGACTCTATGTCCTACAAAAATTGAGAAGAGAAATCTCTGCTTTTTGCATGAAATAAACCGAAAGAGTTTGAAGACACACATTTTAAATAATTTAAATAGCTCAGCGACTTTCGACAGAAAGATCTGGTGGTCAGGCTTGATGAGAGTTGATTGCTTGGTGAAATGAAGGTGTCTGAAGATGCTGGGATTGTACAGAACCGTAGTGCACTGACACTTCAAGATCCTGTTCTCAATTATTGTGGCAAGATCAGAAACACAGATTTCATTACGATTGAAGTAGAAAGTACATTATTGCCTTTCTCAGCCCGGATGATAAAAAGATGATTGAAGTTTTGTTTTTGCAGCATGTCGAGACAAGCTTTGTTGAACAGGAACAAAACTAGATACACTATCTATGCCAGAGTAGTTCTTGAGTTATTCTCTAAATAAAGTGATTTACATCTTTTGTAATATATATATATATTTTAATCTAGGATTTTTAGATATTTACAGTTCAGAAAAAAGGGAATTGTCAAGTATCTCTCATTCCTTTTGCGTTGACTCATCTTTTTCGCAAACAGTGGGAGGTGTTTAAGCTGTATTCAGACCTTGGCCCTGAATGACATGGTGATTGGCAGGTGAAGAGCAGGCAGGAAATGAGGCCCACATCCTATCTGGCTTGGCTCAGTGGCATAGAAAAGACTCTTATTAAACTCGTTTAAACACTGAACTCTCCAATTTGTTTAGCTATAATCTTGAAAAGCAAGCATTTATTTTTGAAGGGAGGATATATTGTTTTGTAGCATGTGACCCAGCTATTAAAACTAAATCACACACACACTCACACAAAGTTTCCAAGTTACTCTACCATCAATGAAGCAGATAAACTAGAAAAAAAAACAAGTCTGAGCATATTTTCTCTGAAGTGGTGTGACTGAGGTCCAGAAATACGGATGACGTCTGAACTGCAAACAGCAGGCGAAGACAATTACTTCTGAGCAGAGAGAACTCACGTCTCACACTTGTGTTAAATAAGTCACATGCTGGCTGCTTACATTAGTTTGCACATTTGATGAGTAACTTTCTATCCTGATAAAGCTCACAGACACTAGCATGGACATAAAACCCCATTCAACAGCTGTGGCTAAATATAAACCTCCAGACGGCTTTGATGTTCCCCTGAAGCCATCCGGAGCCCATAAAGCCTGACCTCCTCCTTGTCTTCCAGCTGCGTGTGAGGGCACAGAATTGCTTCCCTTTGATGACCTTAATATTTAATTTGCATGCATTATTGTCCAAAGTGGACATTAGTGCGAGTGTGTTTGGCTTCTGTTCTTGAGTTAATTTAGATAAATGCAAAATGTTGTTGCTTGTGATTTATAGCAGGAGGTGAAATATTAATTAATACGCCTAGGATTTTAAATAGTTTTCATTATATGTAACCCAGAAAGCAGTTTCAGAGCCATCTATCGATTTACAGGTGGTTTTCATTTTTTCAGCACTTACCCGAAGAACTTACTGTAGCAAATTATATAAATGAAATACTACTTGGATAAATCTTTTATATGAATAGAACATGCAAAAAAAATCTTAGTGCTCCAATTTATCTTGTAGTTCTGACAGAATTATTTAGATAATTTTATATGGTAAAATCTTATGTTGTTGTGAGTCGTATGTTATTATAGTATGTCTATCTTTCAGTAATGCTGAATAGCTGTGAACCAGTTCTATACAGGTTCACTGTATCTGAATTTTACTACTGCCCTACTATATACTGTTACACTCTTAGAGGTGAAGTATGTAAGATGTTTTATGTTAAAATGAATTCTCTTAACCCAGTTTAATGCCATTCATGGGTTTATGTCCCCAAAAAGGGTAAACATTGAGCCTCCCAGGTACCTTCAAAACATTGAGAGCCGTCCGCTCAGATCTGTCAATCTCTTTCCAGCTCAGCCTATCCACCTTTTTTTTCTGAACGTGGAAGTCTCGCCTGACTCACAGTGGAATTATCCTTTACAATGTCCTCAATATGAAAAGAGTGCACATATACCTTTTATGAGGACTATTTTACATGCTCATTTTCCCTTGTCAGTCTTTGGCATAAAATGCAAGGCATATGGCGCTGTATTTGGACATTCTTTTCAGATTTGCTGGTGCTCAAAACACACATACTTTCCAGGAATTTCTTCAGTTTATTGCTGTTGTTGTGGCAGTCAATAACAGCACAGCTTAACCCAGTGCTCATTTTAATTTTTTAGTCATTTTCAAAAAGTTTCTGTTTAATTAATTCAGTCTCTCTTTTTACCCCTTTTTAACAATGGGTTCCTATGGAGACCGGACAGGACAGCATCCAAACAAAAGTTAGAATCCATCATGGCGGCGCTCATCATTTGTTCATAAAAAAGGTGGATAGTGAGAATTTGGGGGGTGGCTACTGTAGCAGGTGGAGCCAAAGGGTGTTAACCACTTTGGGACTATGGGCCCTATAATACACCCAGCGCAAGGCGCAGCGCAAGTGTGTTTGCTAGTTTGCATCCGGCGCCATTCCCGTTTTCCCGTTCAGCGCCACGTCCTTAAATTAGTAAATGCATTTGCGCCAGTTAGTGCGCCCATGGGCGTGCTGGTCTAAAAAAGAGGTGTGTTCAGGCGCATTGCCGGCGCATTGCTATTTTAAGGAGCTGAAAATAGACTGCGCCATAGACCAAATCAAACCTGGTCTAAAGTCTAAAGTCAATGGCGCAATATTTTTTTGTTAGAGCGCGTTGGTAGAAACTGCGCCTCTGGGCGCGTCCACAGTGCGCGTTGACTTTGCTTATTACACACAGGGATGCGCATCATACAAACATGCCAAATATTAAAAACAAAAGGATTACAGTGTAAAAGAATATTATTGTGTAGGCTACATAAATATAAAAATGTAATGATGAATAGTCATTGCGTGTATTAGAATTAGGCTACCTATTTTCAATTCAGCCTATTACTACTTATGATTAGGGCTGGGTATCGTTCAAAAATTTTCGATACCGAGACGATACCGATACCTTGACTTCGATACCGATACCTAAACAATACCTTTTTCGATACCAATTTTATAAAATCTGTTTAAACAAGATTACATAACCTCAAAAAAAAAAAATTTGGTTTTATATTTTCATTTTGTTGACTTTTTTCAGACTCAAAGACTCATCTCCTGAGCCACTGCGGGGAATAAAAAAAGCACAAATTAACTAAATTTACCCAACACAATAAATCAGTGCAAATAGTTTTAATAAAGTTTAGTTTTCAATGCAAAAATTCAGTATGTGAGGCTCTTTTTAAATCACTCAGCAATTGTTCTTCTTCAAAAAATTAATTATTATTAACAAGATCAAAGCGGAAGTAAGAGTGACGCAAGTTCGTTGAAATAAGAGTTCTGTGTCTTTATTAAAATCAACACATTAATGATTCATCTCTCATCCACCCGCAATTAATTTGAATGTTATTTTTTATTACTTGGCCCGACCCGCAGATTATCCGCAGTATCAGGAGGACGCGGATACCCCTTTTTCAGCAGAATTGTTCGCGTTCTGGAGCCAGAGGCAGAGCCTGTGCTCGTGCAGGCGAACGAGCCTGTCACGAACCGGTCGCGTGTTTCCATAAACTTGAGGGAAGAACGCTGATGTAAAGCTGCTGTGTGTTGTACCTGTCCATAACTAGTCTAAAAAACATTGCGCGTTCCGCTGTTTCTGCAGGCGGTGCGACACTTTTGTTTTCTGTTAACAGTATCGGTCTTTGTCAGGTGACGTCACACTCGTGAAAACCGAAGTGCATTATGGGTGTCGCCGCCATTTCTGAGGTATCCAAACAATCTCTGTATCAGTGCAGAGTTGTTTCTTCTTTGGCTACTTTTCATTGTAAAAATGGCACACTTTTGTTGTGTGAAAAGCTGCAATAAAATGTCCCACGATAGAAAATGTCAAAAACTTTACTACGAGATTAGATTTAGTCGGTTTCCTACTTGAAAAAAGGCTGTACGGAGAGTATGTAGAGGCAATAACAGAGGCGCCGGATCGCACGGGTTGCCGCGGTGAGACGCAAAACATCACTTTCGTCAAGATATCTCCATTCATGTATGTTTGCTTTCTACATTTCACAAAGGTAAGTTAGAGGTTTCTGTTTTCTAAAGCAGAAAACGTTATAGCAACGCATTGTTTTGGATTGTATGTGCTATGAAACAAGTCAATTTAAACTGAATCCCTTTACTTGAATATGTCTACATATTCTTACTTTTCTTAATTTTGCTACAGCATTTTTATACTTAAGGTACGACATTTTTGCTCTGTATCCATATACTGATTCTAATTTTCTGACTACTTTTTACAGCTGTGGTCTGTGGACCTTTTCATTTCATTGCAGATCAGCCTGCTTAAAGATTATGGAGACTGACCCCAACTGGACACCTTCCCTCCCTACATTAAGGCCACATCAGCATTAAACACAGGCTATGTCTCAATCAGAGACACATAAACAGCCGTTTCTCACCCGTCCATTCGGAGATAAACTGAAAACGAAACCGTTGATTCACTCGCCCTCTCGCACATAGGGTCTCTCTCGCGCGTATAGTTTTATATATTTAGATATAAATAATAATGTAGCGCAACGTTACTTGCTCCTCAACGAGACAGCGAAAGCATTTCTCCGCCCCTCTACTCGGCTCCATTCTGAGGTACCGAAATTTGGTACCGAATGACAAGACACTTTTCGATACTCGATAGTATCGAGGCAGTTCGATCGGTACCTAAAAAGTATCGAGTTCGGTACCCAGCCCTACTTATGATGATGAACGAAATTGGCTAATTAACTGAACAATCGTGCCAATACACACACTTATATATTAACTGACTCATCACCAACAAATTCCGCCAGGTAAATACCCAGATAGCACAGGTACGTCGCGGAGACGTCTGTGAAAGATCGTAACATCTGGTAAACATCGCGTTCGATCGACCGTTTTTAGTGGTTAATGAGCCGTCGTCCTTACCTCTATACGACGTCTATACGATGAATCTTCAATATTTGAAATCCGTCTTCCATCTTCCGTTTTTAGTGGATAATGAGCCGTCGTCCTTACCTCTATAAGACGTCTATACGATGAATCTTCAATATTTGAAATTACGTGCTGCCATGCAGCGCCGGATCAACAGATCAACAGATGTCTGCATGGACGTGACAAAGCGGTGTCTATTCTTTAATCGCATCGCGCCGCACGCGTCCAGTGTAGTCACGGAAATAATTACATACAATTTGACAAGCATCGAATTCATATTTGCGTTGCATTTTCCCCAACGAGCAGCCTACGTAACTTGTAAACAATGTACAGTAAGCCTGAAGATTCTGCATTGATAAATGCAGTCTCACTGATACATTTAGTTTTACATTTTGCAAGTTTACACTTAAAAAGCTTTTTTGCTTTTGGCTCAGAATTATCAAAAAGGCACTCATAAACACTGCATTCATGGATTTAATTTTTAAAATGCTTTAAATGATTTGCAAAGGGTGCTTCTGGTTACAAATCAGAATATATAAATTAAAATACTAATAAAAATACAAGCTCTAACCCATAATGTACAACAGTTTGTTCATCTATCCCTTTGTTTGATCCCTCATAATAATAAAAAAAAAAAACATGCAAAAAAAATTGCCAGCGTAAAGCTCGTTTCAAGCTAACTGTAATTCTGCCTGCTTATTGTGGTTCACATAATTTCGTTATGCAGAAAGCATGAATTTGACCCCTCATAGCCTACCATGCTCTGTGTAAGGGGGTGATCCATGGCTTTGTGTCAGGTGGTTCTTCGACTCTCTGCCATGCACTGAAATAGTGTAACACCGAGCCATTTTCATATTTTGTTCCAAATAATGATGCTTACAAACTCCAATGAGCAAGCCAAAGGTGACCCTTTTTGATGTTTGAGGAATGAGAAAGCAGCCTTTGGAGGAAACACGCTATACAAATATTCATTTGATTCCAAGCACCTTACAGAATTAATGATACTAACTTCCCAGAGTTGATTATGTCCCAAAGTTGATTGAACACTAAAGCAATATTTCAATAATAAAACAAATTTGTAAAGCAAAGAACGATGCTCTTTGATATAGCATTTATATATATATATATATATATATATATATATATATATATATATATATATATATATATATATATATATATATAAAAACCACTACATTCTTCTATTGAGAATGTAGTGAAACGCTATGGAGAAAGTCAAACATGATCTCTAAAACAGCCACTAAAAGAGGGGAAAATGTCATCATGCAAGCTTTTCAAACTCATGATGACCACATCTACTAGAATTTATCACATTCTATTGTATTTATTGTGGTAAGTTTAGACTAGTTTTTATAATAGATGATCTGTTAGGGGAATACATTTTTATACTACAACTGTGGCATGATGTAGCTATAGTTTCTAACTGTGTTGCTATTTCTCATAAATGCTATAGATAATTTTCTTTCTTTTTTAACATTGCCCTAGGCATGGTAATAAGGAACCATTAAAAGTCTTACTTGTAATTAAATACTTATTGAAACAAATGCTATAGTTAATTACAAGAACTATGTTATTTTTAAGGCCAAGTACAAGTTAGAAAGAGCTTTAAAATATAGACCTTCTTAAATTGACTAAACAAATGGTTTTGCCCATTTGTATAATATTTTCAGCTAATAATGACAGATATTCCAAGAGATAACAGGAAATGGCAATAAGCTTTGTGCTTTGTTACTTTTGATATGAAACAAAGTCTCAGATGTGTGTGTGACCATAACTTGTTAGAAGCCTTAACCCTAATTCTAGAGAGGAGCATTTTGCTAAATATATGCACATTCATTATAATTTATATAATTTAAATATATTACACATTCATTATAATTTTAATGTTCTTCAATATTTAACAGTAGGGCTTCAATCTTCAGCTGGCTGTCAGTGGCTGGTGGTAGCTGCAGTCTGATTCTGGCAGGTTGGTGGCTGGCAGAGTGTAACATACTCCTTATCACTATTGCTACATGTAGATACATTATTATTATAAATGTATTCTTATGACTCTTCTTTTGTATAATTGACATTTTAGGTGAGTTTATTCCAATTAAAGTGGTCAAATGAACGTGATCCCGACTGGTTGCTTACGGACGCTCAGTCCAGCCAGCCGTGGTGAATCAGCGAACTATAAAGCATTCTCTATTACTATTGCTGCATGGTAATACAGAGTATTAATTTAATTTTATAGTGCGAGTGATAGAGAACGCATAAGCAACTAGTTGTGATCACATTCATTTGACTGCTTTAATTGGGATAAACTCACCTAAAATGTCAATCATACAAAAGTATAGAGTAATAAGATTATATTCATAATAATAAAATAATGTATTTCTTGCAGCGATAGTGATAGGGAACACATTATACTTACAGCGCAACTGCAACTGAGACTGCCAGCCACTAGCAGGTCACGTGATCTGCCAGAATCAGACTGGCAGCTGCCACCAGCTGTCAGTGGCAGCTCCTGACAGCCAGTTGAAGATTGAACGGGGGTTTTATTTAATCTCATATTTAATGCATGTTTGAATAAATCCGAAGTTATTATGACAGCCACCATTTAAATAATGTATAAATAAGTGATATTGGATCGAATCATATTTAATCGGAAAGCAAGCTTGTGAATCTAAATCGAATTTTAAAATTTCTGTCAATACCCAGCCCTATTACTTACTAATTCATTAACTACACTCCTTCTACAAGAATCACATTTTATATTTTGGCTTCAAAAAGACTAAATTGTGGAACTTAGTTTTAAGATGTAAAAATTTTATTTTCATGTCCATTTTTGCTCAGAAATCTAAGGGGACCCATGGTTTAAATGGGCATGATGCCTCTGACCATACTATAAGTAGAAGCGTAGACTATGAAATTCATAAAATTCAGTTTTACTTTTCCCAAATTCAGTTTTGTGTTTTTTTCTTTTCTGGATTCTCAATCCAGTTTAATCATGGAAACTGTGTAATCAAATGGATACAAGTTAAAAGCTTCAGGCATTAACCATATCTTTCACTACAACAACATTTTTATAACACTGTGTCTACACCAGACATGACTTTTATCACGTCGCACCACAACAGCAACAGCTAAAAGCTGTCTACACTGAACACAACAAAGCCTGGACAATGTCAGAAATAGAACAGGAAATTTGTTTACGGGAATTTGGGATGTCGGGAATTTGTTGCGGCGCATTCAGTCTAGACATTATCACTAATTATAATGTGTGCTATTGTCATGGTGTAAGTGTTGTTTTTAAGACATTTAAGAGCTTTTTGTGCTTGCAGGTGCTTCTGGTGTGAGACGATGGAGCTGCATCACTGATCAATGCACACGTACGATACATTTAAAAACTAAACTTGTAAAATTCTACATTTTATAGTTTAATAAAGATAAAGATAAACCTACCAGATAAACCTACTGTATTGCAGCTGTTGAGAGGACAATTCTGGAGACACTAAATGAGCTGGACATGAAGATCAATCACCTGACTTCAGTGGTCCAGTCACTTGTAGGGAACAGCCGTCTCAATGCTCCAGTGCTGGTGGTGGACAGTGAGGATAATGTCTTTCCTATCACGTCCATGGAGGAACTGGACAATCTGGAAAGAAAATTAAGTGAAAGAGGGATGATGCAAAAGATGGTAAGAATCATTGACCGTTGTAGGTAGTGAAGTCATTTGTGTCCAGTATATTATATGTGTTTTGTTTGTAATGTTTTGGTATTACCTTTTATTTAATAGGTGAGCAGATTGTCCATCAGTGGAGGACACACTATGAAAAAAACCATATGGAGAATCTGCTCCAAAGTCTTTGGTCCTGTAGCCAAAGAACTAAACTGGTGCGGAAGGGGAGAAAAGAGGGGCATCAGAAAAACAAATTTAGGAGCACTCCTAATAGGTACATCCAAAATGTAATTTCTCACAATATACAGTACATGCAATAAATGTTTAAAATGAAACCGTCGATACACATCCAAAGCGTCATTACTCCTCATGAACTTTTCATACAGACTTAAACATATAAATCCATATTCCACATGCTGTGTAAACAGTGTACAATGTTGTTTTATAGACACAAGAGTGTTTTAGATATGGAGACATTTGCTTTTAAAATTACGCATTCATGAGGAAACAGCTGCTATGCTAAGTGACGAAGAACCGTTGAATTATAGCACGTTTACAATAGTTTATACGTAATATTTAACAGCAAGTCTGTCGTCGATTATTACTCTTTTAGATTTAAAAAATATTTTGTCAGAACTTAAAGTACACCAATCACTTCAACAAACCACAAAATCAACCGTTACCGTTAACGTTACTTGATTAAACCACAGAAACTCACATTCATCACGCAACCTTAATTAAGTTAATACCGTATATGTTAAATTTATTTGACTGACCACACATATTAATGACAATTAATAAGATTAGCTACGTACCTTAGCTTTCCCGCCGGACGGACTAATTGCCTTCCACGTGTGATTGTCATGATCTTTGAAAGCACATGCGCAGTATTGGGAGTTGATTTTAAAAGAGTCGATTCCCTGAATCTGACTAGCCCAATTATCGGAGGAGACTCTAGCACGATATATATATATATATATATATATATATATATATATATATATATATATATATATATATATATATATATATATATATTCTTTTCACAAAACAAAGGGTTTCTTTTTATTATTTATTATTATTACAGGACGTTGTGATCATCTCAAACCAATTGGCGGTGAACTTTCGCACCTCTCTTTCATTTGTATTTGCCAATAAAATAATTAATATTCGACACACAAAAATTATTATATCCGAAACTGATTATATAAAGACAATAGCGAAGTGACTGAAAAACTGAAAAACATAATGCAGCATTTCAGCACCACTTAAAATGAACAGCGACCAATCAATCTATAAAGCATATGAACGTGAAAACGCTTTAAGAGGCTTAATTTACTAAAACCAAACCTAGTAAACACCATACTAATAAAGCATGTACAGAAAAGCAGTTGAGCCCATAATATGAACGCAACATGTTTAATTAAGCATTTTCCTCCCAATAATGAAAACGCTTAATTGACATTAAAAGACCTAACTTAAACACTATACTAATAAAGCATACTGTACCGAAAAATTGGTGTGTGCAGAATTTGATCTTTCAATATCACTTTAGGCTACATTAGCTTAAGTTTTTTTCCTTAATGGGTTTCTGTGAGGAAAAAGCTTAAATTTAAACGTGTTGCGTCATTTTTGAAAGGCCAGATTGGCTCGACGTGCTCTTTAGCTACATAAGCACGGAAAATATGCTCGTAAGGACTAATTAGAGATAAATTAATTGATACTGACACGTACACAAATATTATGGCTAGTGTAGTCTGGGACATAGCCTATGTTGCTAACATATTTTGCCCAAATTCATAAAAATCCAGCTAAATAAAATCTAATTCAATAAAAAAAAAAATGATTTATTTGTTCAACTTATTCTAGTTTTACCTTTTTAACATTCAGGAGCAGCTATGAAGAATCCGGTGCTTCCGTCGCCAACCGAGGCAGAGGCTGAAAAGCACATAAAAGATTACCTCCGCTTGGCCCCAGGGAGAATGTAAACTGATTTGTTCCTTTTTTAATTCTGTTTGTTTGTTTGTTCGTTCATTTGTTTCATAATTTTAAATAATATAAATAAATTATTTTAAAGTTCTTTGCATGTTAATAAAATAATTCAAATCATTCTACATCGTTTGTGTCTTTCATTCTGAGTGGAAAATACTTGGGTTTAGTTATTATATATGTAGTAGCTGTCGTCAATAGCAGTAAACGTGAGGGAATGTCTAAAATGTCTAATTAAAAACGACGTCTATGCTACATAAATCAGATGTCGCACAGATGTAAGATTCTAATCGTTAACGTCTTTAATACGTCCACTAGACGTCATTCGAACGTCTGAAACGGACGTCTATGCGACGTCTTCCAGATGAGCAAACGCCCTAAAAAATACGTCTTCCAGATGAAAAAGCGAACATCAAACAGACGTCTCCGCGACGTATTTGTGCTATCTGGGTAGCAATCCGCCATGGCGCAAGCGCATCTCGCTCTTAAAGTGAAGGGGAGATGACACTCTGATTGGTTTATTGAACGTTACACCCATTACTCATTAAGAGAATAGGGACAACCCATTTCAAAAATGCGCCCGGCACACGGACCGTTTTTCCGTCGTTAAAATAGCAAAAGTGGATTTGGACAGGCCCTGAGTGCACCTGCGCCGTGCGCTTTACACTTTGCGTTTAGATCGTTAAAATAGGGCCCTATGACTGACATGTTAAAATTCCAGTTTATAATGTTTTACAAAACTGCTCTGAATCACAGGTTGAAGATACAAATGCAGCTTTTATTTAGGGTAATCCACAGTCGTATTCCAAAAACACGGGAAATCAATCCAAACATAAAACAAAGTCCAAGAAACACAGGCAAACAAGGTAATCCAAAGAATAGGCAAAAGATCAAAACCATGAAACCGGGAACCAAGAAAGAACGGTTGCAACACAAACAAGACTGTGCAACGAATGAGTGGAAACACAAGGCTTATAAAGGCAGAGCTAAGCAAGGTACAGTAATAAAAAACACACAGCTGAACATAATCAAACATAATGAGTCAGGCAATCAGTACTGGGAACCATAAAGTAGTAGCAAAGGAGAAGGAAGGAGTGCCCTCTGGTGGCGATCTGGGCACTCCTGCTGGTGGATGTGACATATGTTTACTTTGATGTGTCCAGTGTAGACAGCCTCAAACAGTGAGTCATGTCAAAAAATATGCCTGAAAAAAAGTCTTTTCACAGGCATGTATTTGTGACGTTTGAGTTGGGGGAGGCGCAATGCGCAAGGTTGTTTGCTTTATTTTTGTAATTCCGCTAGTTTCTATTATAGCAGAAACTACATGATTTCACCTTTAAAATGTAAAAGTTCTTAATCAACATCTATGGTTCCATGAAGAACATCAAAGAAACCTTTTCAAAAGGTTCTTTATAGTGGAAAAAGGTTCTTTAATTTTTTTTTTAATGTTCTTCCAACTAAGAAAAAAGAACATTGCAGGTTGTCATCTCATAATTACAGTAATTACAACATGGCATAAATGAAGCATAAGACCATCTCTGGTGAAGTGACACAACTGTCATAAGATACATTACAATGACAACATGGCGGATGTAGAACATCTGAGTTTCACTAGACATACTATATAGAACATACTTTTCTATGTTTAAAAGCTGATTTCAGGTGCTGCTTTTGTTTCTGGTGTTTATTATAGAATTAATAGGATAGTTCACTCAAAATTGAAAATTCTGTCTCGTCATTCCAATCCTGTGTGACGTTTATGGAACACAAAAGAAGATATTTTGAATTTTTTTTTGTGCATGAAATTAGTCAATGGCATTTGATTTGTTTTGGATCCTGTTGACTTTCATATTGTATGGACAAAAACAAATGAAATATTTTTCAAAAATCTTCCTTTGTATTCCACAGAAGCAAGAAAGTCAAACAGGTTTGGAATGAATGAAATGAGGGTGATTAAAATAATAGCAGAATTAAAATTTTTGGCTTTAATATCCCTTTAAGCACTGACACGCAGAGATGATTTAACCTCAGGACACTGACTGGTAGGCACAGGCAACCTTAATGCTTCAGTGAACCCCGGCCCAGTCTAGCTGCAGGGAAATAACCCCGTTCTTGTGAAACATATGCATTCAAAATGACAGAGTACAGTGTAGCTGGTTAAGACTGCACAATCAAGAAATCAGTCATTTTCTCTTTGTTAAGTTTGTCTAAACAGGTTGTAATTTCAGCATTCTTACTTTTGCAGTGTGCAATCATAATTACCAGTTCAGTCTCGCCACTGAGCTTGGAATAGTAATTATTACACAGACAGGCAGGGAACATTTCCACATAAACACGAGCGGGCTTAGAGGGAAATATGGTGAAATAAAAAGGTGATGATGGCTTCCTATAATTCCAATAATGGCCAGCAGATGAGGACTGCATTAACATTTGGTGGTTAACGTTCATAACGCTCTGCGGCATCACTTAACATTTCTATATTATTGCCACAAAGTCCTCTGTCTCACCTCATGTATATTTCATGAGTGTTGCTCTTTTCCTTACCATTTAGTTCTTTGTGGAGTGCAAATACTGGGAACTGATGAGCAGGTCATTGTATGGGTAATTTTTAGGAGAGGCATGTTTTCAGATTCTCATTTATCCCCTTTCCACTCTAGATTCCTTTAAATTATCCCTATAAATGGAGGCAGTTTGCTTATAATTAGATGTTTTTATTCACCAGAATGACCCATTTTAGAGGGAAAGAATGCAGCAAAACAACAAAAGTCTTAACTGTGGCTCTGTTGCAAATATCTGTGATATTGCTGTAATTGGAAAGTTATTATTTAGAGACAGGTAGAACAAGTTGTGTAACCATGTAACCAAAAGGTACTAAAATACTTTTCTTACACTTTGAGTAATTGTTATTTTTAAACAATATTACTACTTTCTGAGTCATGTACATCCAAGATGCTTTCTTGGAATTACTCCATTTGACGAACAAAATGGCTTTTCAAAGAAAGGTCAAAATATCTGGATTTTTGAGTCTTGAAAATAACATAAACTTTTTTTTCTTTTTCTTTTTTTTTGTAGAATTACACTTTTTGACCATACCAGAAGATTTTTTTAATCTTCTTTAGAAGTTAATTAAATAAAATGCAATTTATTATTGTGCAAAAAATAGAAAACACAAGCTTTTTTGTCAGGTTGTTATGTTGTAATGCTAAATATAACGTTAGAGTTGTGTGTATTACGACCTGCCTGGACCCGTTGTGAGATCCAGGAGGTTCCAGAATCTCAGTAGATTTTTTTTGATTGGATAAAATGAATGGAAAATATATTGTGTTTTTCCTTGGGTGCTTGAGGGCTTGATTATAATGTGTTCTATTTGCTTTTAAGGCGACGCTCGCTGTTACCAGACTAAATGCAAGTGGGCGGAGCATATAGTGATGATGTAAAACTATTTGTCTATGCTCTGGAGGCAGGCAAATGCATCATCATAAATCCCACAGTACCTAAACCAGCCATTTTTGGAGCTTGATTAAATAAATGCTTTGTTTATAATGAGGACTTTTTAACCTATGAAACTGCAGGATGTTTTAATGGTACAAAAAACATATATGTCAAAAGATCAAGGCAAATCAAGGTTTCTCATGTCATGATCCCTTTTATTCCTGTGATGGTAAAGCTGAATTTTCAGCATCGTTACTCCAGTGTTCAGTGCCACGTGATCCTTCAAAAATTAGAAATCTTTCTAATTTGCTGATTTGGTGCTCAAGAACCATTTCTTATTTTCACTGTTGAAAACAGTTGTGATACATTTTTTCAGGATTCTTTGATTTGATTAGATTTTTTTTACTGACCCCAAACTTTTTGAATGATAGTAGTATGTATGTATGTACGTATGTATGTATATATATATATATATATATATATATATATATATATATATATATATATATATATATATATATATATATAAACATAGTGATACTGACACAGAGGTCCTTTCTTTTGTATGATTTTCTTGTCCCATGAAAACAAAATGACTTTCATGTTGGCTATGACTTTGATTAGGCAGTCAAAAGTTTGTAAGCATTAGGCCTATATATTATTTTTTCATTTATGAAAGATTTTTGTTTTTATGAAATTAAAAAAAAACATACTTCAGCCTCTTAATGACGCTTTTCCTGTTTCAATCTCTACAGTTATACACATACTTTTTTACGCTAAGCCCCACAGAACAAAAACAAAAACATGTCTGTATAAAACATGCATTTATTAAATATATATTTGACTAACTCAATAGAGCAAAAAAATGTGCACACAATTTAGAAAGGAGTAACCTGTTTATACCGAGCACTTTGATCTTGTAGAGCACAGTCGACCACTTCCTCCTTTCGCCTCGGTTAGCAGTTGAAATGAAACACAAATTGTAATACTCGAGCCATTTAATCGAGGGCACTATTAGATTATGTACGGTACAAACTTTGCGCGAAGCCTGAAGTTGTTCCAGTTGCTGACGCTAGGAGCTGTCCGCGGTACTGAAACGGCTCGACTCAGTCTGAGAGGTGCTGACAGAAATTGAACATTCTCTCGCTCTCCTCCGTTCACAATTATAAATCTGATCAGAGCTCCCGTCTCGCGCAGCGACCTCGTTCCTCACGGCGCGTGCGGCGGAGGTCTCGCGGAACGTTTCTGTCCTGCTCCCCTTTAATTATTCGGAAAGTGTTTTAATACAAGGACATATTCTGTGATAGGAACCCACTGCCGCGAGCATGAACTCGACAAGAAATTACAAACCAAACATGGTAATTCTGATTCTGGCTGTATTCGCTGGCATGGGGATGGCACGAGGGCAAGGTAAGAATTTACATTTAAAATTCTAAACATTAGAAATACTTGTTCTGCTGTCCACGCGATTAGCGGATCGGGATACGCGCAGCTCCACAGACCCCGACGGGTAGATGATGTGAGCGCGAGACCCATTCCTCACTGTATTGTACATTTGTTGGCGGAGAAAAAAAAAACTCCGGTTTGAGAAAACATCTTTGTGTTGAGGAGGCTATTTTAGACGTTTCACTAGTACTTTGGTAGCACGCGAGCAGAAATGTGTTCTCTCATCACACATTGCACAACAGATGTACTCGTAAGTCACAAAGTCATCCGCGTAAAGCACGTATCTGGACAGCACAGCGCGTGACAGTGTATTTTTATTTGCTATACGCTCTGATTTCATATTTATTTAACGCATTGAATTATTTTTATACGAGTCAGAGCTTATTAGGTTTCAGTCTCTCGTTTTCATTTTCCATTTTTCATGTGTAATAGCTGTTTGTTCTCATTCAGTTTTATATGACGTAAAGTTAGTACACATCCCAGGGCTTTGGTTGGTCAGTATATTATTAAATGTGATTATGTATGACAAGGTGAAAACTTTGAGGTTCAACAGGTTTTTAATTTGGGGATCGCAGTGTGGTGAGACTAAGGAACATTATTTATCTACACTGATTTAGAAGTGAAATATCCTTTCGGAGATAATAAAGATTGGATCTGCACCTTCATTTTTCACTGTAACTGTCACTGCAAATTGCATTTTACATAAAGGAAACAATCCACACATAGTAAAGTAATCTTATTTAAATCTCTGAGACTAACATTTTATTTTTTATATATATATATATATATATAGAGAGAGAGAGAGAGAGAGAGAGAGAGAGAAATATGTTAAACAAAAGCACAAATGTTTGAAACGGAAGTATAATGTAGTTCTAGTATAAGCCTGCATGTTTCTGATAGTCTCTTTACACCACACCATTGATAGAATAAGTGAGTGACATCTTCTGTACAGTTTACAAGTTTCATTTCTAGTATTTGTCACTTAAATGTTGGGACTAACACACACTTTGCCATTTGACATTAGTATCTCATGGCTTGCATTGATTTTGAAGGTTGTATCTGTAGAGTCCTACCTAGTGCATGTTCATCTTTAAAACATTGATTTAAATTCACACAATACATATAATACTAAACCTTGTAGCTCTGCAGTTTGCTAGCTCACTGAAACCTGCTACATTTATTTTTCACGCACAGTGTAGTCCATGTTGCACTTCATTTTCACTCAGAGCTGATGTACAGCGCTACCTCCGAGCTCTGTGTTGTTTTTAGCTTTTGTCTGACAATTCCCCTCACTCTTTTTGTCTTACTGTAAAAGCTTGGCGAGCAATACAAGGGATAATCCTGTATTATTTGTCAAGAGAAGCTCCATGCAGTATACTTTTGAGGGATACGCAGCACTCTATGTTCTGTGTAAATATTCCTTCTGGTGCCATTTTCTTTTAAAAATGTAAGAAACAACAGGAATTTGATTGCATGTCAACCAAATTATGTTTTTAATTGTATACATAATTTCCATCTTGAAGTTCTTCCGATTCGAGAGTACCTTTACACTTGTACTCACCTGTTAGTTGCTGCTACAGAGACACTCGCAATGCAATCATCTCACAAGCTCCTCATCATTCGGGAAGAATCTTTCATTTGCAAATGTGATATGTTTCATAGTTTTAGATGGCAGCATATAAATTGCTCTTTGTAGTTGAGACTGATGAGCTTTTTCATCCTGTCTCTTGTCTCAGACTCATCTTGTCTGTCTTGACTAATTACGTCTCGTGCTGTATTAATTATATATTGGTGATTGGATCACTGACCTTTTTGCCATGAGTGTATGAGTCAGTGTTTTCCGATCAGTCACCTTCAGGACGGGTGTGATGAGGCTTCAGGGCTGTGCGTTGAATGGCTCTTACCTTGAAAAGCACTCTGACTAATGCACAGCTCCATCATTCCACATTGAGCACAGACAGCAGGCTAAAAGCTGGGCCCACCACTCACAAATGGATGATGGGCTATACAAGAAACGCAGGAAGGTCAATGGTTCAATTTGCTCGGGTCTGCGCTGTCCTGCTGTGATAGACGCAGATGTAAATACATATTTAGTGCCTTTGCACCAGGAAACGCACACAGGAAAAGACTAATGTCAATGTGTATAAAATATGTGACTCATGTTACAGATGTTTTGAACAAAGAAAAGGTGCATTAGCAAGTACAAATGTTTTTAAACGAGATTCACTGGTGTATAACACCCTCACGGCTCCCTCGTGGCATTGTGAGCAAATGATATAGCAAATGATATAGCAATTTGTAATCTAGTTTCTACACTGCATACAGTAGTAGCTCATCTAAGCATATGGTGCATTTACAAAGACTTTTTAATATAGCATTGATTTGCATGCACAATGGACAGAAAGCTAGTGTGTGATTATTATGACAGATATGCTGGTGTAAAAATGGTGTGGGAACCTTTACCAGCTTTACCAGCTGCTTCACTGTAATGCAGTGTTAAGATTCTCCATTCTAGAATCTTTGCAGCAGAGTGGCTTTTCTTATTTTCAGCAAATTTACACTTTTACAGAAATCTCTTAATCATAATATTGGAACAGAGCAAAGAAAAGACGCAATGAAGATAAAAATGAAGGATGCACAATGTATCTGCACCTTTATTTTTATTAAAATATGCTCTGTGTAACATTACTTTAGGGGACTTTTATTTTTTGTTCTACAAAATAAATTTATACTGCACCTCCAACATGAATTTTGAAGTTGTTAACAAGTTGCTATATAAGGACTACAACGTTTTTTTCATTCATCAAACATACACTTACATGCTGTTGTCTATATTGGTTATTGATCGGTTTATTATTATTTTTTTCCTCAAAGTAAGTTGTTATCGGTCAGTATTGTATATTCATTTGTGCATGCTCATTTCCCTTATTTTTAAATGTAGACTACCTTTACTATAATCTTGCACTAAGAATTTAATAACAATGTTAACTGTAATCTTTAGCAAATCTCAAACTTACATAATGAATATCTGTTTTTCATAATGTTGTGATGCCTAAATTCACTTTCAGCATTTAAAATGATTGATTATAATTTTTGTTTTATTTATTTAATTTTATTATACAAAATACTGTAGAATTGTAATATTATTTTTGGTTATTGGACATAACATAAAAGCAATTATTGGCATATTGGTATCAGCCAGTATTTGTATCTGCAAATTTGTGCATTTCTAATAAAATTATTAGGTAACACTTTAGTATGGGGAACACATATTCACTATTAACTAAGACTTTTCCCTCAATAAACTCCTAATTGACTGCTTATTTAATAGTTAGTAAGGTAGTTGTTAAGTTTAGGTATTGGGTAGGATTAAGAATGTAGATCATGCAGAATAAGGCATTAATATGTGCTTTATAAGTACTAAAAAACAGCCAATATTCAAGTAATATGCAAGCTAATAAGCAACTAAAAGACCATAAAATAAAGTGTTAACGACTGAAATAGTATTCTCTTGGTGTACACTTTATTTCGATTAGACATTCTACTAATTATAAGAAACTTTGTAACTAAATTTCAACTAATTCTCATTAGAGTATTAGTAGACTGTTAGGTGTTAGGGTTTAGGTAAATAGAATAAGTTGAATCTAGTTGCATAGTTACTTATAGTTAGTAGAATGTCTAAAATGGACCATCGAAATACTTTTCTTGTAAAACATACTCCAATAAATTTTATTTACAACTTTTTAAAAAACATTTTTAAGTCCTACAATGGTTGTCTCATTCATCAAGCATGTAAACTCACATCCTTGTGGTAGCTGTAGTCAATATTTAGCCACTTGTTAGCAAACACAGCAGCATTAAAATCATTTGAGGAATGGCTGTAGTGCCGAATGGTCTCAGAGCAGCCCAAGTAACATATCTTTGTAGTCTGAGCTGCTTTCGGTGCTCTGGCAGTGTGTAAGATCAGGCCTCCACCGAGAGAATAAGAGTGTCAGTGATGGGTCGACTTGAACACTGTGCTAGTCAACCCAGCCGAGATCAGCCCTCGAGGTGGGTGAGTTCCACAGCCTGACTCTATTACCTGAAGCACCAGGGGGAGGGTTCGGCCACACTTCCTCCCAACGCAGCTCATCGTGCTCCAAGAAGCCATTAGGTTCGTACCCTGTCTTTTAGGATCAAGCAATATCACTCAATCAGCAATTTATCAGTGCCCTGTGTCGGCCCAGGCAGTGCTGGAGAAGAAGGATGGAGGATGGAGTGATTGTCAGCTTGACCCCATGACCCCCACACACACTCGGTTCAGCAGGAGCTATAAGGTTGAGCGTCTGCTCTCCTAGTCTTTATTACAATCCTGATAAATGAGTCAGCCGCCCGGCTGGATGGCCTCCTACGGCCACACTGGCAGACCTGTCACTCCTGTAATGCTGATGAATGTTCAGTTGGGACAGCACTCAGCAGACAGTACTGCTGGGAGAAATCTGGACTCTGCCAGGGTGCCCAGCCTCCTGCTGTCAGCACAAGTGGCACATACGCACCATGGCCATTTCCACTGAGGAGGTACGAGAGACAGTGCCTTCTTTAAAATTTGAACCGGTGTTCTGACGTACAGTAGAACCTCTTTACAACATGAACAGCGTAGGAGACTGGCGGGGAAGAGAAGAAATTGCTGCTTAAAGTCATCATTTTTGTTTTGTTTTTGTGCACAAAAAGTTCTCACGCCTTCATAACATTAAAGTTGAACTGTAGTCACGTGGACTATTTTAATGATGTCTTTACTGCCTTTCTGGGCCTTGAAAGGAGCAATGACGTTGCTGCCAATGTGTGGTTCAGATACCGAGAGGATTTCATCAACAATATCTTAATTTGTGTTGAACAAAGGTCTTACGTGTGTGGAACGTCATGTGAAATATCATTTTTGGGTAAACTAACCCTTTAATGCCTTTGTCTGCATGACCATATTCTACGTCCCTTAATCCTAGCCAATACCTAAACTTAACAACTACCTTACTAACTATTAATAATTAGGAGTTTATCAAGGCAAATGTTGTATTTTATAGTTAGTTAATAGTGAGAATTGGAGCCAAAACTAAAGTGTGACCATAAAGTTTATAAGCAAATGTTACTGTCCAGTGTATGAGCTTTGGGTTTGGTGGAGAATGAATGAGGAAAAGTCACATGAGAGGAAGCAATGCCTGAGATTTGATGACTGATGATCCAAAAATAAGTTGAATATTAAAATGAACATCAGTTCACATATAAAATGTATGTGAAATTTGTTACCGTGTTTTATAATTATTATTTTGGAATAAATGTAAAAAAGCTTAAAAGTAAAGTAAAAATGCATAGAAAACATTCATTACTTTGAAAATGTAAAAATGCATTTTTTTTTTTTTTGAAAGTGCAAGTAAAGTTATTTAACCTGGAAAATGTGTCAACATTAAATGTAACTGGAACATTAATTTACAGTAAAATATCACATGTAAAAAAAAAAAAAACAGTGAGGACTTTGCCTCCTCCACACCACTGCATGCCACTTACATGCACACACAATACTTACTGTGCTACATGACCTGCTCTTACCATCATACAGTCAGTAACTAACCCACTTAAAGAGCATTTGAAGTACTTTTGTAGTGGCTACATCTGAACATCTTGTCATCTGAGATGATCAATGATTTTGTCAGGCTTCCAGAGGCCAGATGGTAAAGATGGAAAAGTAGGGAGTTCAGATGTAGAGATGGAATTGAAATAACGTGATTGCCTTACTGAACTCATCGTACTATAATAGATCTGGGCTATATACAGATGAGAAAAAGGCATAATGTAGCCCAAGAGTCTTGACAGGCTTGAGTCTAATTATAAAACTCATATTTTTGCAGTCTAGTCTTTATGTTTGCTCTTGACCTGAATATGCCATAGTCTGTATCCTTTCCTAATGATTCCCGTGCTGTTTTGCAGTGCAACATTGTGCCCGCATGCACATCGTGCTTGCTTGACTCAAAAAGGATTGAAAATGTTGTTGCCCCTTTTTGCTGTTATTTCCAATAGCCCTGATAAAAATGGAAGACCTTGCTGTGGCGCTCTCGTCCTTTAACCCACGCTGTATGTGTGTTTGTCTTTACGGCCTGTTTTAATCTCTGGCCAAGGCAGGAGCGTGAGGTGTAATGGTGCTTTATGTGCTTGTCCTGCCCCTTCCATAACTCAGCCCGCCCCGCTTCTTTACATCACGTTCTACGATATTCTAGGAAGCACATTATGGTTTATAATTTAATTCAATCTTGTCCTTCTTCAGAAAATGAATGGGTGCAAATTACCGACGAGAGCATGTTTTATAGATTAAACCTCTTATTAAATAAATCCAGAGTCTTATTCGTAGCTGATTGAATTTACGGACCCCCTCCCCCAGCTTTTATTATTCACACACGCTTATATGTCAATGATGGCGAGATTATGTTTGTATATATTAACCGCTGATGGCAGATGTATTATGAGACAGATGAGGACAGATTTAAACTGAAATAATCAGATACATAGATTTTGCAGTGTTATATTAGATATCATGTTAGGTATCAAATACTGTGCCATTTGTATTTATGTTTTGGTCCCACTTTATGTTAGGTGGCATTAACTACATTTCAATTAATCATTTGATACAATTCAATTATTGTGTACATATATGTTTTTTATATAGTATTTATATTTTAACAATATCTGCATGTAATTACATTTGTAATTAATTTCTGTAATTATATTTTATAATTACACTGTTGACCCATCCCGTTTATACTTTACCCACCCATAAACCTACCCATACCAACAAACCTGTCCCTAACCTTACCCATATCTCACCTCAATAGCAGCAAAAGTGTTTTGCAATAGGATAAGAACACAAAAAGGACATTGTACTTATTTTTTATGTAAGTACATAGTAGTTAAGGCCACGTAATGTAAAGTGGGACTGCAGTTCTTTTACTCGAGTCAGTCAAAAGTTTCACAAAACAGCCTTTAAGTAGCGATTTGGACTCGTTGGTGAATTATTATGTTCACAACTGACTATTTCACTGAGTCATTTTTATATTATGTTTGATTCTTGAAAAAATGACTCTTACAAACCAATGAGTAAGTCAAAATATTTTACATTAAACAGCTTTTAGTTTGCAGTTTGAATCAGACTTCTTTTGTGAATCATTAAAAGGTATTCACAACTGACTCTTTCTCTAAACTACGAATCATTTGTTGGTTATGTCTGATTCAAAATTCAAAATTCAAAATTATTGGTTATTGTTAGTACATAAGGTCCAATTGTAAGGTTGAATCAACTGTAAGGGAGACATGTTGGAGTCATAATTTTAATAAAAAAAAATAAAAAAAAATCTCTAACAGACAGAATGAATAACCTTCTTTATTGAGTGAATCTGTAATTTGACTCCTAAATGTTTAATTTTTAGAAGCCATTGACTCCATAGTCATTTTGTTTTTAGTAGAGCCGTATAAAATATATATTGCAAACACGTTCAGAGACTTCAGTTTGACTCCAGTATTTCCTCTCTGTTTGAAAAGTGACCTTTGAATGTGTTTGGGCTTTAGACGTAAAATATGTCTTTACTGCTGTTCCAAAACCTAGCTGAAGGGCCCCCAAATGTTTTGAGCCGCTGATAAACGACAAACTCCCTCTATCCCCCCATCACCCCCACCTCCGCCTGTCTCTTCTGCCGAGGAAAAGCAATTTGCTCTTGGTGATCCGATGCAATCAGTTGTGCTTCATGGCTTTCAAAAAAAGTCTGAAAAAAAGCAAAAATAAACAGAAGGGAGGAAAAAAAACTTGCGAGAGAGAGAGAGAGAGAGAGAGAGAGAGAGAGAGAGAGAGGGACATCATTATTAATTAAACCGCACGCTCCCAAGTTCTGATGATCATGTGCAGGAACTGCAAATATTCAACACCTGTTTTTTGATTACCAGTGATTAACCTATGCAGTGTGCCTCAGACTCTCATCAAGAGCCATTCAGCACATGAAGACCCTCCTTAAACCCTCCTTTTCACAGCGCTCGCATGAAAATGAGTGTTATTGTGCCTGTGCGTCTGCCCCTCCTTTAGGACAGAAGTTGTGAATCAGGCTTTGACAGTTTCCAGGTGCCGAGGCGATGGTAATGCTTTAAAACGCACTCTCTCTCTCTTTCTTTCTCTCTGCCATAACAGTCTCTGAGGCATGGCTGACGGTTCCACAGCCTTGTGAAGTGTGTATCCCAATTGCTTTTTTCCCCAGCGCCGCTTCTCTCGGGTTGTGTTTGTTCGCTTCAGAAGCCCTTTTGCGTTTTGCCATGTGTGTATATATGCCTTTTCCCCTTTCGCTCCTGCTCCTCATCTCACTCAAGAGCTTGTCTGATGCGCTAAACATCTGCGGCGCTCAAAAGCACCTGCATGCCCGCTCAGCCTCTGTATTCTGACAAGCTTCCACTTCATTTAAACTCTACTTCCACTGTTTTTTTGTTCAAGCCCGAACTGTATATTATTGAACTAGCAGCTCACGTCGTCAAATGATTACGCTTCTCCAGTAGGGCAGGTTATGAATGGCCACCTCCCCATCTGCGGCAGTCTTGATAGCAGGCAAAACGCCATCTCTGTGTCAATACCACTTTTCAGAGCCGCTGCTGTGCTTTCATTTAGATTTTTTCCCCTGTCCACCAAGACACACAGCTGGGGTTCCACCAAAGCCGCCGGTGACGCCTGTAAGTGGGCTGTGGGACATTAGTGGGATGCTATTAATGTGTAACTCCACAATAAAGGCTTTCAGCCCTCTTGAGGGGAGGAAGGAAAGCTGGTGGATATTCATTACAAATCAATGAGCCAATCTCCCACGCCATCGGCTGGTGTCCACCACTTTGTTTTTCAGCCCATCTCCGTTTGGCTTACGCTGGTGATGAATTGCGCTTATAAATTTTGTGGTTCTTTGCTTCTAGGTTTTATGTTAGCAGTATTGATGGACTGGCGGAGAGTTCGCTGATCTCTTCACTATCTGTGAGATTGATCCAGACCTTTGTTTCACCTCTCTCCTTCCCCCCCCCCAATTGTGCAAAAGAAGCATGGTAACACTTCAGTATAGGGAACACATATTCACTATTAACTACAACTTTTGCCTCAATAAATTCCTAATTTATTGCTTATTAATAGTTAGTAAGGTAGTTTTTGTAGCATTTAAATTTAGGTATTGGGTAGGATTAAGGGATGTAGAATATGGTCATGCAGAATAAGGCATAAAAGGTGCAGATTTCTGAGAAACACTGTTGATATTTGAAATCACCAAAACAAACATGCCCCAACCCAAAAGGATCACACCCCTATCTTGATAGCTCCGCCCCCAAATTAATGAAAATGCTATGCAACACAGGCACCCTCTCCCTAATGAGTGTATACGCCCCTTACTGCTGATTGGCTACTAGTGTGTTTTGATGCTCGGCCCGATCCACTTTAAATAGAATTTATCAGAATTCGCTATATGTGCTTTATTCGTACTAATAAACAGCCAATATCCTAGTAATATGCACGCTAATAGGCAACTAGTTAAAAGTGAGAATTGAACCCTAAAATAAAGTGTTACCAGAAGTACATTTTAGCATTCTTTTTAAAAAGTACTTATTATGGAAAAATATACTTTGAAAGAATATACTTAATGTGCAAACTGAATGTAATGTTTTTGGACACTTAATTTCATGCTATTTACAATTACATGAAAATGGTTTATATTATAGTTTAAATTTATATTACAACTATTTAAACTTAAGAGTGCTTTTTGATCCACTTAAGTAGGACTTAAGTACGTCTTTTTATGTAATTTCAGTAACAAGTGTACTGCCGAATGTAGTGACAAGCATTCACGGTAAACTAAAATATACTTTAATGTAATTTATATGAAAACATTTATGCCATGTATTTAAATACACATTTAATTGTAATGATGAAGTTGCAATTTAGTACATTTAATATGTTTAATAACATACTACAGTAAAAATTATAATCTACTTTACTTTAAGTACTTTACATGTGCTTTAGTATATTAGCCCGCACATCAAAATAAGTGTACTTTTAAGCATGAAAATAGATTAAAACATAATACTTTAAAATGTACTTTAAAGTAAAAGTGTTAATTTGTCATCTTGACTCTTAAGTGCACTTAGGTGGTCTTTTATTTCATTAACATTATATTATCTACAACTTTTAACTTTAATTCATCATTATAAAGTGCACTTTTTAATAGTGTACTTAAATGTGTTAAGAAACGGTCATTAAAATGTACTTTTTATTTACACATAAGTGTTTTTTATTCCATTAGTATTATATTATCTTTTTTATATTAAAAAATATACTTAGGATTTAAAGTACGCTTCTAGTACAACTAAGCACACTTCTTTTTCACAAGGGTCAACACTGCAATTATTTCAGAATGAGGCCATCCATCCGGCCGGAGTGAGAGGTGGGAAAAAATAAAGCAGAAAAAAGGTGTAACATGCATGTGGATGGCATCAGGTGGTGCGCCTCTCCACCGCACATATGTCTCCCAGGCCCTCTCTCCGTATCGATCCATTAGTCAGAGGAGAGCAAACGGCAGATCAGCCTCTTCTTGTCCCTCATGGATTGGCAGACTGTATACGCCTGGTTAATTGGGCCTGGCGTCCGTGGCGCATGCAGAACCACAGGCTCTCCGCCACAATTAAGTCTCCGACAACCTTCCCGTCCCTTCCTTCTGTTTGAAGTGCCAACTCCTATCTAGGAGCTACTTCATCTAGAGCGTTCCTCAGCAGGGTGCAGCAGTTAGGGAGACGGCAGGTAATCACCGGAGGAACATTTGGAGCGGAGCAGGAGTGCATCCTTGGTTTCTCCGCATCAAAGCGTTGAACAGAACGTGTCTTAGCATACAGCATATTTATGTGGACACTGTTGTAGGTAACTGATCATGATAGGAGCAGTGATTTATGTGCAGATTTGCTAAAACAAATTATAACTTAAAACAGGGATTTTCAAACTTTTTAAAGGTGCCGTAAAACGTCTTTTTAAAAGATGTAATATAAGTCTAAGGTGTCTTTTGAATGTGTCTGTGAAGTTTCAGCTTAAAATACCCCATAGATTTTTTAACTGCCTATTTTGGGGCATCATTAAATACGCGCCAATTCAGCACGCAGCCCCTTTAAATTCTTGTGCTCCCCGCCCCCGAGCTTGCGCTTGACTTAAACAGCATAAACAAAGTTCACACAGCTATAACCCTAAAAATGGATCTTTACAAAGTGTTCGTCATGCAGCATGTCTAATCACGTAAGTATGGTATTTATTTAGATGTTTACATTTGATTCTGAATGAGTTTGAGGCTGTGCTCCATGGCTAAAGCTAACATTACACACTGTTGGAGAGATTTATAAAGAATGAAGTTGTGTTTATGAATTATACAGACTGCAAGTGTTTAAAAAGGAAAATAATGACAGTCTTGTCTCCGTGAATACAGTAAGAAACAATGGTAACTTTAACCACATTTAAAAGTACATTAGCAACATGCTAACAAAACATTTAGAAAGACAATTTACAAATATCACTAAAAATATCATGGGTCATGTCAGTTATTATCACTCCATCTGCCATTTTTCGCTATTGTTCTCGCTTGCTTACCTAGTCTGATGATTCAGCTGTGCACAGATCCAGACGTTAATACTGACTGCCCTTGTCTAATGCCTTGAACATGAGCTGGCATATGCAAATATTGGGGACGTACATATTAATGATCCCGACTGTTATGTAACAATTGGTGTTATGTTGAGATTCGCCTGTTCTTCTGAGGTCTTTTAAACAAATGAGATTTATATAAGAAGGAGGAAACAATGGAGTTTGAGACTCACTGTATGTCATTTCATTTACTAAACTCTTGTTATTTAACTATGCCAAGGTAAATTCAATTTTTAATTCTAGGGCACCTTTAATGTCAAGGATCTCTGTATCGCAGTTCGTATAAACGGGAAGAAGGAGGCAGGAACCGGCGAACGTTTAAACACTTTTAATATATAAAATAAACAAACAACAAAATGAAATTAAAATGCCGGCAGTCTCTCTCGGCCGACTGCCGGCCACACAAACATAATAAAACATAACATAAAATTCAAGGCTGGTCCTCTCTTGTCCTTCACTGTCATCGCTCCCCTTTTATGCTTCCGAAGCTCCTCTGTGAGATACGAGACCGGTGCAGCACGCAGCTGAGGCTCATTATCCCTCGCACCACCGGGCTAACACCGTTATCGCTGCTTTTGCCCTGCCCTGCGTGTCACAATCTCCTTCCTAAAATATATATGCAGCTAATGTATATTGCTAAGGTATAGTCGTGTAAATTTGGGGTTGTTAAATTTTTTATGTTTTTGAAAGTAGGCTCACTAAGGCTGCATTTATTGGATAAAAAATACAGTAAAAACTTGTGATGGTAAAGCTGAATTTTTAGCATCATTACAGTCTTCAGTATCACATGATCCTTCAGAAATCATTCTAATCATTCTGATTTGGTGCTCAAGAAACATTTCTTTTAATTTTAATGTTAAAACAAATGTTAAAACATTTGTGCTGCTTTAATAATTTTCTCTGAAACTGTGATATTTATTGGAAATAGAAATCTTTTGCAATATTAAAAATGTCTTTACTGTCACTTTTAATGGATTTAACACAGCCTTAATAAATATAAGAATTTCTTCTTTAAAAAAGGGTGAGTAAATGACAGATTTTTCTGCTCTAAATGAACATGATAAATTTAGTCTCTAAAAATCATTTTTGTAAAAATCATTTATAATCAGCCAAACATGCATAGAAAGGAGGTGTGTTAGCTCTGAAAAGAATAACAAAAAAATGATTTAAATGCAAAATTTCAGTGCTTTTTGTCTGGTTAGGCTGGAATGCAGATGGTTGGTAAAAAAGACCCAGGTTTCTGTGCTGAAATATTTTACATAAACTGTTTAGTAAACTGACCCCAAATTATCTATAAATACATAAGTTGCTACTCACTGGGACTTCAAAATGTTGGATCATCTGTGCGGCACAAATGATATGTCATTAGTGGTGTCTTTCTGTGGAGAGGAAGAGGGAAAGGGAGGGATTTGATCTAAGCTAGCATGGGTGACGGCAGACCTCAAAGTAATTTCCCTCCCATCACATTTAGCATTTACCATAAAGTCCCTCATTCCCCATAAAGGACTGATTGATGGCTTGCCAGGGATTGTGCCTAGCGTGCACCCCCAGTGCTTAAGGATATTCAAATCGCTTTGTGCCCTTGCTCTCACAGGCCTCGCACTAGCAGGATGATTTAAAGGTGGTAACAAGATGTGCTCCAGGGCGCAAAATATTGAACACCATCAACGATGCAGCGACTGAACAAAATGCCTGTCAGTTAAAACAAGTTATTAGATCACAAGCAAAACCATTCTTCTCTTGCATATAAATCCTGCCCTCTGCTCCCAAATCTATCACGCAGATGAAGCAAATCCTCAAATGCACTACTTTTCTCTGCATTAATGTGTATTTACTTAGAAGATAGAAAACATATTGTGTGCTAGCACAATGCAGAGATGATTCATCCCTCTAAACTCTTTAAAATAATACATTGCAAGGTCTATTTTCACTCCTCTATATAGTCCGTTTCTTTCGACTAACGTAATGAACATCTTGCCGTAGAATGTAGACCGAGCTCGTCCTGCAGAGCTCTAGCTAATGAACTTAGTGTATGTGCCGAGTCAGTGTCAGGTCCTTAAGAGTCTTAGACATTTCCATAATAAAGATGAATCATGCAAATCTAGGGTGTTTGCACAGGACCCCGTCGCTGTGAATCACTTCGCTCATTATTTACCTTTACTATGTTGTCAGGAAAGATGCCGCGTTGCACCGAAAGCTAAATAGATGGATTTCGAGGGGACGGAGATACTAAAGTAAGACAAATGTTCTGACATACTGTTTTAATATTCTTTTTTGCACATAAACACACATAAGGTGTTTAAAGGTGTTCAAGAGAACCAAAAAGCAAAATGTTGACGGATATAGTGGGCCGAGGCTTCAAATGGCTTTAATCTGACAGTTCTTCAGTGATTTTTCTCCCACTGTGTTACCGTTAACAGGAAAAACTGTGGCATGGAAACATGGCTTGGTTGCAGCATTCTGGCTGCCATTTATGGTACTAATGATTACAGCTGAACACGTCTTTGTTTGCAAGTGACAGAAGTTTTTTGGAGGTAATACAGTATTGAGCATACTAGGAATTGCAAGGGTTTTATGTCATGTAGGAGAAAACAGGAAGTGGGTGAATGGCGTTATTTGCCCCTTACTGAGGCCATATTAACTCGGCAGGCAGTGCAGTCTGTGAAGGAGCAGATGCGAGACTGGAATAGAGCAAATGCTCTGCACTGTACAACCAGCTGCAGCATGGTGAGCCCTGATTGGAGTCTTTTCTGCTTTAGAGCACTTATTCATTGATTGATTGATGCATTCAAACCCAGCCGTTCATTATGGCCACTTTTTCTGCTTCCCCTGTGACTGATATTCAAGAGGGATGTGCGGTTCCTGAATCGATCGTTGAAATTTCTGGCAGTAAGAAGGGGACAGGTCTCGGACACAGTTAGTGTGGGAAATCATTTGGCAATTAAATGTTTATTAATTAGCTTATCAGTGATTTTGATGTATCCATTTTCTCCCTGATCTATACAGATAATGAATATCTTCTCAAATAGACAATGTCTATGCATATTTAATAGTGATGTTTTAACTGGGCATTTTTTATTCATTTTATTTGAATTTGAATGCTTATCCCAATGGCATCTTAATATTGAACTGCAAGTAAGCCTTTTATAGGTTGTTTCTCCCTAAAAGCATTATGAAATCTATGCTTTATTTAAGCATAAAATTGGTTCAACCAATCCGCTTGTCAGTCTTGACTTAAGGAATATCGTTTCCAGGTCCAAACTTCTCGTTTAACTTGAGAATACTATATCAACAGCCGTTTATGAGGACTGTCATATTACACATTTAAGCTAAGCATTTAAAAACGTATGGTGTACACCACAGTTTCCATGTCTACGGCGTCTCAGACACGGATATTGTAATAATTTACAAAAGATTAATCACTGTCTGGCCATCTGGAATTTCAGTATGGAGATAAAGGGTAGGATTATATATTTTTGGTGGGATTACATCACGATTTACTAATGTTTGCGCTAGTCAATTTACTGGTATTTGCACCATTATTTCACGGCCAAAAAAAGCATTTTTGTTGGAGACATCGCAGAGAACAGAGAGCGAGTGGTAGAAGGGAGAAAATATTTTCCACTCATATTAATTTCTTTGCAATGCCAAAGTAAGACGTTATCCGAACATTTCATTTGACAAGCCATGTGGCCTATATATATATATATATATATATATATACGTGTACGTGTTTGTCAGATTTCATGTAACAAGTTGCGCCTGTGCTTTGCTTGGACATTTTGTAAATGATTTGACTGCGTGTGTGATCTTTAATTTGAGCGGAAAAAATGATCACGTGAAAAAAAACTTGCCACGTCCCATTTGTCGAATTGCTCTCTCACACTAATTTGCTCCTGTTTAGTAAAAGGAGTTTGATGCGAGTTTGGGGCAGGACTATCTGTTGTTTGAAAGCAGTATTTTAGCATGTTTGGTGGCAAATCTCAAAATATATATTTTTTCATACTTTACATTATAATGCTGTGATGCCTAAATTCAAATTTAAAACTAACTTTTTTTTTTTATCCAGGAAAGGCAAGACAACCGTCAGCTTGGGGAGAAAAAAACAAAATGGCCGACCATTTGTTCTGTGCTGACAGATTTGGAGGGCAGAGAACACATCACAGCTCCTATAGACTTTTAATGAATCGAGGGATACCAGTGATGGTCACATTGATTACCATTGTCGTCCCATGCTGTTCATTTCTTAATGTGTTAGTGGCCAGCAGCTCTGGGTTTTGATCTTGCATGTAATGACTTACAGTTTGAAGGTTTGCCAGCCTCTATTCATGAGCAGTGAGGTGCTCCAATCAATTTTTTTTCACTCCGCTGTTCCAAACCCAGCATTATGAAGACATTTTTGTTGTTCGGAAACTGTAAAATGCCAGCTGGTACATCGGCATGATGAACTGATATTGACAGTAATGACTACATTAATATTAATCCTGGTGTTTGCCATTTATTTGTCATTTTTGGCTTGCCGAAAGTGTAATTAATGACTCGCTGAGGAACAGCAGGCTGTAGTTGGTATTTCCTGTGGGTGTAGTTGCCCTTCTGTGGGAGCCAGTCATGTTCCACAGAAATCTCAGCTGTTTAGCCTTTGGGAAGTTCAGTCTAGATGCAACCCTATAGATGCTGCATATTGATGAACCTGACAATGGCTCTAGGTTGTGCGGCTGTAGTTGCTGATCAGATTGTACTGTATCAAGAAGTTTTTCAAAAAATCAATAGTAGAGTACAGATAATTCAGTAAACATAGTATCATTGGTTTGGTTTCTAAATAAGCAAGGCCTTGATGAATTAAGGGAGCAAAAAAAGTTGAATAGAAGGGTTAGCACCCAGTTGCACTTTGTTTTGTGTTTGCTGATGCAATAATATTGAACAGTGTGCAATGTATCAGGATGACAGCAATCAGACTGTACCGCTTAGTTCTGGTGACACTGTACTTAATAAAATCTATGAGGGTGATGCATCTTTTCACATAATATGCCACACTGGCACAAACAAATGCAGAGAGAGACACTATTAAAAATAATACTATTAAAAAATAAAGAAATAACGGCTGAACCACCAGGAGAGAGGGAGAAATTGTTTTTATTTTGTTTTTGAAATGTCCTTGAGCCCTTGTGCTTTGGGGATTTTTTTTTTTTGTCTCAGCTTCGGAGATTTTTATAATTAAGTCTCTGTTGTGAAAAAATGTCTTCAGACCCAGACATCTTTGAAATGGAAATGTAACCGGTGAAATATCGATCTGATTAAAGTATTCATTCTGTTTGTTTCAACCTCACTCTCTCGTTTCCCTTATGTGTTGTATTGAGTATGTTTTGTTTTCACAGACATACATATAGTATAGATGGGCAGCTATCATAAAAAATGTCAAGAACATGTGCAGGTTATATTTAACCTAAAAAAAATCAAAAGAATGAAAGAAATTATATTTTACTCAAGACAAAATTTTAGGACCATTGAGATTTTATACAAATTGAATTTTTTCTTTCTTCTCTTTACTGTAAAATGTGTAAAAGATGCAAACAATTATATATTCTCAAATTATTAATAGTACCATAGTACTGTTTTTTGAGAATCCAAATTGAGAAAAGTGTTTAATTATAGTTATAGTGTTATATAGTGTTATAATTATAGAGAATAGTTAATAATTAAAGGGTTACTTCACCCAGAAATGAAAATTCTCTTATTTGTTACTTACCCTTGTGTCGTTCCACATCCATAAGACCTCCGTTCATCTTCAGAACATAAATTAAGATCTTTTTGATGAAGTCGGCAAGGTCTAGAAAGTACTCCATGTGACTTCAGTGGCTTAAACTCAATTTTATGAAGTGACATGAGTGCTTTGTTTGTGCAAAAAAAAAGTACCACTTTATTTACAAAATAATATTATCCAAAGCGTGTTCACGCAACAATGTCAGCTCTCGCGTGAACATAAAATGCATGCGTCATGATGCTCTCGTGAACACTCGCGCATGTGCGTTGTGAACAGAAACCTCTCAGACTTCATCAAAAAGATCTTAACTTGTGTTCTGAAGATGAACGAAGGTCTCACAGGTTTGGAATGACACGAGGGTGAGTAATAAATGACAGAATTTTCATTTTGGGGTGAACTAACCCTTTAATAAATAAATAAAATAAAAAAACAATAAAAAAAAACACTTAAAAATCTCTTAAAAGTAAAACATCCTTCGCCATTAAAAGTAATTAGAATGTGGGGTGGATGTTATTAATTGTCGTGAAATCTTATTTTATTTGTGAGCTGTTTTGTGAGATTCACCCATATATCTCTACACACTGTATCTACTTACACTGCTGTGGCTAATTGCCATTATGCTGGATATTGTGTGCAATTCTCCAGCATTCCTTTGCTTATTTTCCTGGTTACCTCATATTTTTTTGAAGGAAGATGTCTGACAAGTTTCATTGCTGATTGACAACTCCCTGTGTCTGAATAAATCAGCCATATTCAAGAAGTCTTTGCATGCATTTTGACTGACATGCCATCACTCATGAGTAAAAAAGGAAGACTTTCAGGCTATGATAGCAGTATGTAGATCGACTGTGTGTTATGTGCCGCCCCCCACTGCCACCCTCTGCTTCCTTTCTTCCAGATCATGACGCTGCATCAGATGGGGATGTTTTCATATTAACATTAACGAGATGCCCGAGATATTCAATGCATGAACAAGTATGGTTCATGTCTGGAGCGCCTCACTGCTGTGTTGTGTGTTTTTTTTAAAATCCTATTACTGTCGGGTATGGCTTTTCCATACGTCAGCTTAAATATGACTCACTTTGACAGCGTGCCGTAGCGAAAACGGAGAAATCATTACAGCACAAAGCGGTTGATGAATACCCTCAGATCGGAGGGGGGTATAATGCATGTGTGATTTGAGTTTGTAGATATGTTGCACTGGTCTTGTAACACTGTTGTACGCTCGGAGTAAAGGAGGCTTGGAGCTGACCCCGGGCAGCCTTTGGAAATGCAGAGGCTGAACAGTTCAGCTCACAGGGAAATTGGCCGGCTTGCTGCAGACCCCCCAGGCTTGCCCCAGTAGAACCTCCATTAAACAATGTGTCCGTTGTCAACCCTCAGCCATCTCCGCCGCGACCCCCGCTAAACCCAATCGTATTGGCTTAACCATTGAGGACAGAAGGGGGCGGCTGACGCTGTAGGGTTGTCGTTCTCTCTGGTGTTCAGTACACTGGATGATTTTTTAAGTCTTGTCAGTTTTGTGTTTGAGATTATTGTCACAGTTAGCTTTATTGGTTTCTGGAGGGTTTGTTCTGGCAGATGTGGTTCGCTAAATGTCATGCTGACCGATCTGGACTGTCTAAATTGATGTCTAGACTGCTTGCAAAGTATTAAATTGGCCATTACAACAGGCCATTGCACAGTTTGTGCCCACAGAATTCCACGAAAAGCTCCGAAGATTTCCACTGAAATTGACTGGCCATCCATCACGGACTCCTGCATATCTTCCACCCTTTGTGTTTTTTCATTTATGAAATATTTTGGCGTATTTGACAATACTTATACGCTAAAATAAGAATGTATCATTTAGTTTTTGTTGATTTTCTCTTAGAAAATATCAGGGAAAAAATTTACAGATTCTGTGTGGGCTTAGCCATGACAGTTTTTGCTGTCTCTTCTGGTCACTCCTCCTCTCTCTGTTTCTCAGCTGCTGTAATGAGAAGAGAGAATGGTGCACTTCTGAATGTGCAGAGGGTCTGTAAAGCTCTGAGGCTCAGGAGAACAGGCTAGTACTGTATGATGACAGTATGGCTGGATCTGAGGATTAATTTGAGATTAGACCAGAGCTGAGATCAGGGAGACCTGGAATAAAGCTGTACCACATGCATGAGACAGGCCTGTGAGAGAAATGTCATTTATTTCAACAGTTCACATGAAACATTGGGTCTCTAAACTGGTGCTAATATATAAAGAAACTAGTATAGTTAGGATTACAATGTTTAAAGCATACTGTCAGATCAAGCCTTCATGCAAAACGGAAATACTCACGTGAATTAAAACTACTCACTTACAGATAAGGATATAACCATAAAATATTTATTAGATATTCTGTTATTCTGTGACATAATATGACGCGACTGGCGGAAGTTTTCCGTGCATGGTGGGAAGACGCGAATAATCGATAATGGCATTCGTTGTCGATGATTTTCATGATCAATTTTATCGATTGGTTGTTGCAGTCCTATACTCTACATACTACAGTGTTATTGTCACTCCCATTTAAAGAATGTTGTGGCATTGCCAGTATTTGCAGACTTGATTACTAGTGTGCTTATACAACACTGCAATGTTTCTATTAGATTTGGTGTTGGTTAACTGATAATATACTGCATTGTAATAGTGTAAAAATATAATATGCTGTTTACCTGAGGTGAAAATCTAACACAACACCCCCATAACAGACTTAGACCTTCAGTATAACAGCACACTGTAGGTTCACAACCCTTCTGCCTGCACTCAAAGGAATGACTCAGAGAAAGCAAATGAAAAATACTGCTTTTCTCTAAATATTTCATATCTTTTGCTTTCTGCACTGTCCTCACAGGCACACCGTCTCTGCCTGCTTACCTGCCGCTCAGCATTTGCGAGGCTGAGTGGGCCAGGCTGTGTTTAAAAGCACTCAGAATCTGTCACTAAGTGTTTTGTCTTTGTACTTGCACATATTTGCTTGTGTGTATAGCGTCCCCCCGGTGTGCTCCGTCCTTGTACCTGTGAGAGGATGAAACAAAGCTTGTCTTTCACATAGAGTGATGCAGAATGAAGCTCAGAGAATCTGGAGCATATGGCTTTGAATGGGCTAGAATGAGAGAGAGGAAATGAGGTGACCCTGTTGCTCTTAAGAGTTTGTTCACTGGCCCAAAACTCCTGAATCGTGACTAATATATAAAGTCTCTCCACTGACCGTCTTGTTTTGCCTGGAGTTTTACAGCTTTTTGTGTTTTGCAACTAGACATTATACAGCAATGAGAAATTTGTCCGTCCACACAATATAAAAATGCTGCATGATGTGACAATCAGGGATGCACATATGTTTCATATCGGTTATCAGACTATTATCATTTCGATTAACATTACTGTTATCTAACATTTAAACGTAATTTAATTTAATAACACTAATCTTTAGGAAATCTCAAAATGAACAATTTTTCATACTGTACATTATAATGTTGTGATGCTGAAATTCACATGTAGCAATTGTAGCAGTTGTTTTAAAACAATTGATTTTAGTTTTTAGTGCTTTATTTTTTTAACTTAACTAAATAGTATTTTAATAAAAGCCATTCAATTGTTATTGGCCATTACATTAAAATGATTATTAGCTTATCGCATCAATCAGATTTTAAATATCAGTGCATTCCTAAACATAATCACAGCCAATCAGAAGATATTTAATGTTTAATGTACAATTATGTGGAGAAGAATTTCGGAACAATCAGATTCCAGGGAGGGCGGGGCTACACACTGTAACAAATCAAATGAAAAAAACAAATCAACAAAATCTGGTTAGGACACTTTTATTGGTTTGGAAATTATTAAACGATTACATGCATTATGGGTTTTTTTTTCAGTGTACACTTAAAATGATTGTAAAAGACTATAAAATGCTACAGTAAAAACCTAGTTTTGGTAACCTATATGGTTACTATATATGATATAATGGATCTATAATGGGACATTTTATGTAATTTTACAGTAAAATACAGTTAAATGTATAGTTTTTGAAAGTAAAAAGAGCAAATCATTTTAGAATTTACAGCGAAAATTGTAAATTGAATTCCCTGTGTGACACTTTACCTTTGATATTTTTTTATCTAAAGAATCATTTTATTTTTAGTTTTTTTTATCAGTTTAGTAAATAAGGGTTATATATACATCAAGTTTTAGGTCTTTGGTATATCAACATTATATTCTACTGAAACTACTTTTAAATATATGTTTGAGTAGTTGTTGAATGTCTTGCATGTTTAAAAATATGATTTTTAAAATAGTTTAACAGCTTATAAAACTAGCCTGACTTCGTCATACTCATATTCTAGGCAGAATGTGAGTCTGATACTGCTCCATTGCACTTGAATTATGGGGCGTGTCTTAACCGAACCAGTAAAAAAAAAAACTCTGCACTCAATTGGATAGACCTACAACCAATCAGAGCAACGCTGTAAGTGACGTATGTTGAACTTGTACTTAAACTTTTGCCGAATCCCGTTGGAAGGACGGCAAACACATCTTTCCCATCGACAAATGCCTGGATTGCGGTTCTTTGTTCGTCTTTTAAAATGAATGCGCTGTCGATTTCTTTTATTACAGACATGATAGCGGAATCTAAACATCTTACTTCTCCAGCTGCAGTCATCGTTGGTGAAAACCAATTCAACCCAAGCGCTCTTTGATGACGTGGGTGGTTACGTAACCGCATATAGCCTGTCCATCATCGATTAAAGCCCGCCCTGGCAATTTGATTGGCTCGGCCTTCTGGGAGCCGAGAATAATTACTCCACAATGGATCGAGTCCAGACCGAAGTTCCCGTCCAAAAAATGTTGTGGGCGGGGTTCGGGCTGGCACCCAGGCTATTATAAAACTAAAACAATGCCGAACTCTAATTAAATGATAGAATTTTTCCCATCACACTGTTCTGTATTGTAAAGCAGGGGAAAACTGCCAGGCTGCCCTTCTTGAGTGGGCAGGTTTTAATCAATTTGTGAAAGGCCAAAAGCAATCTTACTGAGGAGAATGAGGCAGTGCCTCCTACATAGAAGGTCAGCAGAAAAGAAAAAAAGGAAGAGCTGAATGTATTTCTCAGGCAACTTTTCTGCAGCTCATCTCAGCAATTGCTTCCATAAAATCGCCCTCGCTCTATTGTTTGTGGGGCAGATTAAAGAGACAGTCATTGAGCGTGAGACGACCCAGAAACTGACCCACTATGCCGCTGTGCTCGCCCTCAGCCTTCACAGACTTGTTTTGATTTACTGTACGCTTCATTTTGAAATACTCCGGTGTTTTACTCGCTGGAGGGATTTGTTGGTGAATGGCTTGGGCTGCAGAGCAGCCTGGATGGACGTCAGCCATTCACATTTAATTAACAACCTCGTACGTTTCACATAACTGCCATTTTTACAAAACTCATTACAAGAAGACTGACACTTGTTCTTTTAACGCTCCCTTTCTCTTGCATACTGTCACTTTCTGTTGCCATCTCACCTCATGCAGCGTATGTGTCTCTTTATTTATAGAGGTACCGTATGCTGTTGGGACGTATGTATTAGAGCCGCATTGTCAAGTCGCCATCCAACACATAGCAAAACATTATCCAAAATTCATTAAAATCTGTAGCTGGGTTCTTTGTCAGAGCTGAGGCGAATGGGTGTGCTCATGAGAGATAAGTGAGCTTGATGAAGTGTACGCTACCTGCTGAGCTGCTCTTGGCCCTGGACCAGCAGCCTCTTGTTTTTCTGCAGGGAGCTTTAGGTGAAGGCAGAAGAGACAGCTGTGTGTTGGGCTCCTGAACTCTGTTGCTCGCGTGCTCTCTGTCTCTTTGTATCTTTTTCCCCTGCCCTCCATGAGCTCCTCTCAGACAGGGTGAGTACAAATCTTCTCAGCTTGGCTTAATCCTGTAGTGTTGACAGTCTGAGTAAATAAAAAAGATATGTTCAAACCCAGCATATTGTCTTATCTAAGCTTTGTGTACTCTTTAGTATAAAACCTTCAGAGAATCCTCCTGTTTAATCATCTATCTATCTATCTATCTATCTATCTATCTATCTATCTATCTATCTATCTATCTATCTATCTATCTATCTATCTATCTATCTATCTATCTATCTATCTATCTATCTATCTATCTATCTATCTATCTATCTATCTATCTATCTATCTATCTATCTATCTATCTATCTATCTATCTATCTATCTATCTATCTATATGTCTGTCTGTGTTCTATTGTTCTATCTATTAGTGCTGTCAAAAGTACCGACTTCAGTACCAAGTCGTTAATGAAATTTTAAAAATGTGACAATACTAGCATTTCGCCCTAGCATTTCGAGGCTCTTAAACACCTCTGATTGGCCATTGTGTTCATGCGCTCAACAGATATGTCGGTGATTGGCTACAGTGATCAAATCTTCAAAAACACTTTGGAAATAGACATCTTTGATGCTCTTCACAGAGTGCTTACACATACACATGGGAGCTTTTGAAAGCAGCATTGAAACATTGATCATTGTAGCACAATGGCCAATCAGAGGTGTTGAAGAATCCACTCAACAGCACTAAAAATGTAAAGGGGAAATGCTGGTATCGTCACATTTTTAAATCTATCTATCTATCTATCTATCTATCTATCTATCTATCTATCTATCTATCTATCTATCTATCTATCTATCTATCTATCTATCTATCTATCTATCTATCTATCTATCTATCTATCTATCTATCTATCTATCTATCTATCTATCTATCTATCTATCTATCTATCTATCTATCTATCTATCGTTTTGTAATCTTTCATTCTATCTAGTGAGTAGTAGCTGTAGTCTAAATTATTTGTATTATTTGTATTGTTGTAAATTGTATTTTATAGATTTTAATATTTCTTATTAATATTATTTATGTATGTTTTTTTTTTCTTGTCCAAAGGACATCATTGGGGTTCTATGGGTCGTACATCCAGAGGGTTTTTACGTGTATATTCATTGTGTTTATTGTACAGACACATACCGCCATGTGATATTTCAATACTAGAATATTGAAAGTATCCCAAAATAATATAGCACACTGATTATTTTTACATTGAAAAATGTCATTGCCACATTTGTTTACTGACATCTTAGTGGAAGCCTTTTCTTCTATGAGCAAGATTCTCTTTAACTCCTGATCTGAACTTCTCCATCTCCTCCTCTCTTGACTTCTTCACCTCTCTTCTCTAGCCTTGAAATGCAAGCATCTGGAGCAGCAGACAATTTGGGGCGGTATTAGCAGTTCCCTGGCCCTTGGCCTAGCCTTGCTGGCCTTAAGCTTGTGTAGTCCAGGCAGTATTGGTTCCTCCTCTAGCCCTGCCTCTACACCCTACACAACCATTTCACTCTCTGACCCCACTCAGAGTGGAGGATTATCACAGTGCGTGGGGGGAATACGAGAGTGAGCTGCTGACCTTGTGTGAAAACTTTTTCACACTCCATATTGCACTTGAATGCAGACTTGCATTTGATGCTGGTCCATGTGCATTTTTTTATTTTAAGCCTGAGCAGCAGTTAATATTCCGAAGGCCAACAGCTGCCAGAGTTGCGGATTAGAGGTTCTTTGTTGAGCTGTAGTTTATCCCATCCTGACAGTGGTCCAGTCCCATGGAGCTCTATCCCTGCTGTGGTGCACGCTGTCTTTTTTAACAATGGACAGTAGATATGTCTAACACAGGGGGTTTAGGCTGTAGATAAACCACAAGATTTCCAAGTAGCTTGATGGTTAATCTAGGATGAGACTTTAATACAGCAGCGCATCCTTTTTCTCTTCTTCAGCTCTAAAAGCACTTCATAATGAAAGAGAAAAGCGTGCGGCGCTTACTCAGCGTGCCAACGCTGTCCTCATAACGTCATTTAAATTAATGGCTTCCTTCTGAATTAAGGTAGCAATGTCAAGAGGCTCCAAACATCGCAGGTTAGTATGTATACCGGTTAGCCAGACAGTGTCCAGGGTATTTTATGTTTAAATAAATCTCAGACCTTCACACCTCAGGCATTTGCCCAGCTGTAAATGAAAAGAAAGATACATAGTTAGAGGAATACTGCTCATAGTGGGCAAAAAGCAAGGAAGAGAAAGCTAGGAACTCTTTCAAACTAGTAAGTCAATTTCATGTTGGTTTTTTCAAAATCAGGCAAAATATCTACTGCCAAAATATTCAATAAAATATATAAAAAAAGGTTATAATAATACATCAAATATTTTTTGTTTATATATTTTAAATATTATTTATATTAGGTTTGCCCTTGACGAAAGATTCTTCTAGTCGACTAGTAGTCGTTCATTTAAGGGTTAGTATATGCCTACAGTATATAGCCTGGATGCCAGCCGAACTTAGCCCCGCCCACAACATTTTGAGGTCGGGGAGTTCGGTCTAGACTCGATCAGTAGAGGAGTAATTATACCCGAACAGAAACTGTTCGGACCAATCACATTTGTCAGGGCGATGATTGACAGATTATCACCAGAAACGTAATCAGCCACGTCATCAAAGAGCGCTTGGGTTGAATTAGTTTACAACAATGATGGCTGTTGTTGAAGATTATAGAAGATATCGACAGCGCATTAATTGGCAAGTACTCCGTGTATACTTATTCTTTTTACAACACCGGCAAAGATTGTTTACGCTCATCTTCTACTAGTTCCAGCATGTGTGCAGTTGAGTTCTGTTGACAACTATGCGTCGCTCAACATACATCACTTACTCTGTAGCTCTGATTGGTTGTAGGTCTATCCAATTGAGGTCTTTCCTGGATCGGTTGAAATACGCCCCCCATAATCAAAGCCCAATGGAGCAGTATCAGACTAGAATTGAGTATGACCACGTCAGGCTATACAGTATATATAATACATGGCCTAATTAACGCTCAAGCGCACTCTTAAAGCTTGCCACAGTACACTGACAAAAGTGAATGTGTTGTGAAAAAACAACAGACTGTCTAAACATTTAAATAATTTCTGCAGTAGTGGACGCACCTATGTGCACGTTTCATGCGGATTACATAATCTGAGAATATTTGTTTTCCACTTGAATTGGTTGACAATTGCTTGACATTTCAAGCTTTCAATAGATATATTTCTCCTGTCTGTAAGGCAAGTATAAACTGAGTTTTGGTTTATTATTTTGACTCGCTCAAGTTCACAAACACCAAGATGGCAGAAACCGTATCCTGTTTGCTTTCTTTATTTTACAAAGGGACAACGTTTTCTTGCTGTTGTGAGTTTACAAAAATGAAAGTTTACAGTTTAGAATGATGTATTACTCTTAGCTGTATGACCAAAAATGATGTAATATTTTAAGTTGTTTCCGATGTTAACAGGAAAAAATGCAAGTGACCACACTGGTATGCAGTAAGCTTTCGCTTCCACACTATGCACAAACACTTGGATATTCGCCTAATAATAATGCACATTTATCCAGGTTAACTTTAGAGCGAGCAGCCATGTAAAGTCACTACTACTTTCATATTTCAAATGATAAGCCATGTTTGAGGTCGATGGATGATAGGCCGACGTTTGGATTTCCGGCCCGACATACTGGACCCTCTGTTAACGATCTGTCCCTCACGGGCTGCGTGACTTTGCCAACAGTTTTTTTTTTTTTTTCTGCAACTATGACTAATGAAATTTTTGGTCAACTAAGCTTCTAGTCGACTAATGATTACTCTATCTAACCAATTAAAACTTGACCTCTTGACAAAAAAAGAGGATTTGAAAAGTGACACACTGAGACTACAAAAGATGCTCTTGCATAGAGAGGTGACCGCCATTATGCAGTTCATGAGAGTCAAATGCTGTGATGTTCATTTTCCCGAGTGGGAGCATCATCATAATAGAACAATGGAAAAGGCACGACGAAACTAATGAACTGAGGATCTGTGTTATTGTCTGGCACTTCTTATCCTCCTGTGAACTGTAGCTAAGAATGCTTCTGTATTATCAGCAGTTTCTCACAACTAGCGCCCATGCCTGACCTTTAAGCTGGAGCTGAGCGGCTGTTAATTCCATCGGTGTGTCAGAGAGCCAAAGGAGCCGGCCACAAAGAGGAAGTTAACCTGAGGCCCAGAGAGCACTGACTCCATTATTTTAGCAATTACCAGGAGCTGTTAATTTAAAAAAGGACGGGATTCAGCTGTGATTAGATTCTGTCGACAGCATCTGAGGGCTGCTGCCTCTGGCAGAGGAAATGTATTTACACATTGCGCGCCATACGCAGAAGAGCAGCCGTGATTATTTGATCTAATCATGATTATTTGTGATATCCATGAGTATTGTGCACTTTAAATTCCAGCCACATATTGCCATCCAAATAAGAGAATTTTAAGAGCTCCAAATAAAACTGGATGCTCGAAGAAAGTTTAAACACCTTTAAAGTGTCTGATGAGCATGCAGAAGTATAAACCAATACTTTAATATTTTGATATGCATTGTAATCACACTTATATTTGTGATGTGAATAAATATATTAAATATTTGTTAAAAACATGGATATTTCAAATTTAATGAATGTCATTATACTCCTGTGCAGTATTTGTTTACAAAGCCTTAAAGAATATCATCCAATTTATGATTTGTTTTAAAAAATAAAGTAAGTTTCAATTTTTACACAAGTTATTTAAGCACAAAAACATAAAACTTCACAAAATATTCACTTAAAATAAAGGATAAAAAAGAAATGTAATCAGTAACCATATAATATCCAAATTTAAATAACCTCTTCCTAAGGTATGTGTGTAGTAAGCTTAAAGAGTCAGTTCACCCAAAAATGTAAATTCTGTCATTAATTACTCATGTCGTTCCACACCCGTAAGACCTTCGTTAATCTTCGGAATGCAAACTAAGATATTTTTGTTGAAATCCGATGGCTCTGTGAGGCCTGCATAGGGAGCAATGGACACTTCCTCTCTCAAGATCCATAAAGGTACTAAAAACATATATAAATCAGTTCATGTGAGTACAGTGGTTCAATATTAATATTATAAAGTGACAAGAATATTTTTGGTGCGCCAAAAAAAAAAAGACTCATTTAGTGATGTCTGATTTCAAAACACTGCTTCAGGAAGCTTCGGAGCATAATGAATCAGCATGTCGAATCAGCTGTTCGGAGTGCCAAAGTCACGTGATTTCAGCAGTTTGGTGGTTTGACACGTGATCTGAATCATGATTCGATACACTGATTCATTTGTGCTCCGAAGCTTCCTGAAGCAGTTTTTTGAAATCGGCCATCACTAAATAAGTCGTTATTTTGTTTTTTTGGTGCACTAAAATATTCTCGTCGCTTTATAATATTAATATTGAACCACTGTAATCACATGAACTGATTTAAATATGTTTTTAGTACATTAATGGATCTTGAGAGAGGAAATGTCATTGCTGGCTATGGAGGCCTCACTGAGCCATCGGATTTCAACAAAAATATCTTAATTTGTGTTCTGAAGATTAACGAAGGTCTTACGGGTGTGGAACGGCATGAGGGTGAGTAATAAATGACATTATTTTCATATTTTGGAGAATGTAACTGTAAGTGAAATGAACAAAAGAGATTCACAACTATTTATTTGACATTTAATCTTCAGCCAAAATGTCATGATCACAACAGCCCTACTACACACAAAGATTTGTCCAAAAGTTATCATGTTATGACTCAAACCCTTCTTCTCAACTCTTAAAGAGGTACTGCTTTTCTTTGGTCTTTCCAGTGGTTGATTGTGGAGTCCATCTTGCGGTGTTTACCCGGTGACGCTGTTCTTGTTTACAGTGGCTGTAGTAATGGTATAATGAAAACAGCTTGAGTCTCCATAAGTATGAAATGCACAGGCAAGATTTTTTACATTAAAACAACTGTGAGTTTCCCGCCTGCCACCAGCCTATAAATATATGGTCCCCAGAGTACTCCATATGCAAAGCACAGAACAGGTATTTTGTCAAGCCTGGAAGAAAATTGGACATGGGAAAGCATGCGAGTCTAGGAGTGCTGATGCGGTGTGGAATTCTTTATGCTTTCTAGTGTTTGCCATATGAGAATAAATATTCATCTACTGCAATATATGTGAAAAGAACGTGTTTGTACAGACTGCGGTTTCCACATCTATTATATACACAGTCTTAAAGATGTTCAGGGTCAAAGCTTGTCAAAACGCAAGCTTTTTCAATCCGTTTATAACACAAACTCACGTCATGTGGGCACCTTTGATGCTACGCTGCTCTGAATGCTCATGTCCATGTGACTTTGATAGAAGCTGCTTGCATTAAATAATCATAGTGTGTAAAAACTTTTTTATAGGCAAAATGCACATAAATCTGTCTGGAAATGAAATGGTTTGTGGAATACTGGTTTGAAATAACTGCTCTTTCTGTTGATTTATATATTGTGGAATGAAATTTGGGATGCTTGCCTCTTTTACGTACATTCCGAATGACTGATATGACAATTTGCCTGTTTAACGTAAAAACATTATGATGCTTGTGTTTGTCTTAAAGGAGATGTTTTCAGACGGTGCTGGTTCGTCTGAGGGATGAAGGCCAAGTTGTCTTTGTATTTCATGCTACATTTCTTGTCATCTGGCACACGGCACATTTAACCCTCAGCTCAGTGCTGAAGGGAGGACGGAGCGGAATAATGGCTGTTTTTACACACTTGCATCCAAACGGCAATTAGCCTGCATTTCACGCCACATTGGCTCCGTGCTTATATGAGGGTGGAGGGCTCTGGGAACATGTACTCCACCCAGATTGGGGGGACAAACAGCTCCATCAATTCCCCATTACAAAGTCATTTGTCCGAAAATGCTACTCGTATCACTTTCTTTTCATCTGTCACACCTAACAAGGAAATGGAAGGGGAACCCTCGCTGTAGTCTGCTATAATGTTTTCTTTCATATGGTCTCATACTCACTCAGAGATCATTTGCTGTCATTTTGTTGTTCTATTCTGTACAATTTGTCCAGTTTTAGACTCACCTCTTGTACTACATTCAATTGATTTTTTTTTTTTTTGCAATGTGCAAAATCATATCCCCACTGAAGAAACATCCTCAATTCCTGAACAAAAAAACATATGATTGTGTTCTATCCAATCAAAAGAGCTTTTCTTAACCAGTTTAAATCCAAAGAAAATAAAATTGTTTTTTGACCATTTTTAGCTTTCATATCATGATTTGATGTGTAATTCAAAACAATAAGCTAGGTAGCTATTAGCTTGCTAACTGAAGGCTAAGACATGTTTAATCATTTTTAGCTTTGGTAATTTTAACATGATATGTGATAGGTAATTTAAATGGCTAAGCTAGGCTAAGGTGTTAGCTTGCTAATCATATGTTAACTAGAAACACAGATAAAGAAAAATGTTTAATTTTTAACATTTTTAACTTTCATAATATAATATGTTATGTAATGCTAAGCTTGGCTAAGCTATTAGCTTAATATGTTAATATGACTATTCTTAAGCTTTCATAATATAATGTGATAGGTAATTTAATAGGCTATGATAGACTAAGCTGTTAGCTTGCTAGCCAAAGGCTAACTGAAAACACATGCTTAATTTGACCATTCAACTTGGTCAAAAAAATATCTTTCTTTACTAATGTTGTAAACTATAAAGGGAAACTGTTATTAAAGGTTAAAATTAAAACTTATTTATATACAATTGCATATAAGACTGTTTTTTAATAATAAAAACATTATACTAACTTTTTATTTATAAAGAGTAAAAATAAAATAAATATTTTCTTTGCAAAATGCTTTGGTAACACTTTACAATAAGGATCATTAGTTAACATTAGTTAACATGAACTAATCACGAACTGCACTTCTACAGCATTTATTAAACTTTATTGATATTTATTTCAACATTTACTAATACATTATTAAAATCTTGTTAACATTAGTTAATGCACTGTGAACTAACATGAACAAACAATGAACAACTGTATTTTCATTAACTAATGTTAACGAAGATTGGTAAATACAGTAACAAATGTATTGCTCAAGGTTAGTCCATTAATATATTAACTAATGTTTAACTAATGAACCTTATTGTAGAGTGTTACCAATGCCTTTCTCTAGAGTACATTTTTCTCGCTAACTAGTTTATTGACACTGAATGGCTTTTCTGAGATAAATGTAAGGTCACGTGACACTGCTTTCATGCTGTTTCATTGACGTCTCTAAAACTGATTGGGTGATTACATGAGACATGATACATTTCAGTAAGTTGTACTGTTTCTTTCAACATACCCTTGGATGTTCATTTATGTTTATTTCGTGCTATAACTAGTAGTGATGATCATTAGTTCACGTGTACTCCCGCTTAGCTTGAACAGAGGCATTACAGCAATCTGTCATGCCACATTAAAGAGTGCCAAAACAGTATTTATCATTTGAATTTTGTAATAAAACTTACAGAATTTGCAAGCTGAGACTTTGTTTTATATCAAAAGTAACCTGCTTTATCTTGTCTGTCACCACATTTTCCATGTCCTCTTTGCTTCGCTATATTTTTTCACTGCTTGAGAAAATGGATGTCAGAACAGCGTCACTTGCATGACTCTCGCGCTAAATGCATGACAGTTATATATAAAATGATATGGGTAATTGAAAAGTTATAAGCTGTTAGCTTGCTAACGGAAAGCTTACATTTGACTATTTTTAGCTTTGGTTATATTTTCTGCTTAGGCTATGTTAAGCTGTTGCTAACAGAAAAATGTGAAGAAAATCTCGTTAAATTTGATCATTTTTTGAGCTGATATGTAGACATTTTTGTTTACAAATAAATGCACTGTGCAATGTGTTTCTAGTGTCAATAGTTGTCTCAGTCAATGGAATAGCTTCGTTGAGGAATTAGCAAATATTGGAGGATAGGATCTTTAATGACACTGCTATAAGGTTATCAATACAGTTTCAAATCTCCATGGCTGTCAGAGTATTAACTTTTAACACCCAGGTATTATTTATCAGCCTTAGAACAAGTATATTATCCGAACTGTCAGTCCTTTCAGATTTAGATGAGCGTAATTGGAGGAAAAGGTCCCAAGAAACAGATCAGGTCTTATCAAAGTGAGCAGAGCTTTGCGTACAGTCTCAGTAGCTCCTGTGCTGGCTCAATGACTTTCAAGGTAAAGCTGACTCTTGATCTCCATGTGTGGTGCCGGCCCCACTGTGGAAAGATCAAGTTGGCCATTAGATCAAAGTGGCTGGTTTCAGAGCAGCTGTGGATTGGGAGACTGGAAAGGGGAGGACAGTCTGAGGGAGGGCAGAGAGACTGACACAGAAATGACTTCTTTGTATAACCCAACTCTTTGAACTGGAGCTTTACCCAGAGCGCTGATCAAACGGAAGCAGTATGGTGCGCTGTGATCATACGCAATCTATTACAGTGCCATTTGAGCATCAGGAACACGAGATGGGTCGCCACTTAAGCTTGCCGACTGGACTGCTCAGAATTTTTGCAGTCAAAAGCATCTGAATTATTTACTGTAGATCATGGAAGTGCTTATGGCTACAATTTAATATATGAGGTGTGAAGTGATAGCACTGAATATATGAGACAGCTGACAGATTCATGGCAGCACCTGAGGTGCAGAGCGAGCCTGTCAACTGCAGCAATCAGCCAGTGCTCAACATATCTATGTGGATCTTAAGTGATGTTCGTCCTCTGCAGGCTGCCCCCTCATGGCCTTCCTGTGACACTGCCAGTCTACAGGGACCTCATTTAATGTCTGCCACTTATCGTGTGCTTGGCATGGATTTTAGACCACTGAATTGAGATGCGGCCCCTTAGGTGTGCTGCTTTTTTTTATATAAAACAAGCAACACAACACAACACAACACAAAAAAACGTTGGCTGACAACACTTTCAGGTTCTTCCGGTTCTGTTTTAGATTTGTTCTTTTAAATTCAGCTGAAAATGGTAAAGCAGTGTATCTTGTGGGTGGAAACAACACATTTAGAAATGATTGCTAGAGATGTGGTGATCTTTAGATTTTCAGCTCATTCTGTGTATTATGTCAAACTCAGGATTTTACACAATTTATAGTAATTCACAGTCACTATCATCCGTTCTTAGAAGACTATGATGTCTTTGTGAAAGAACATGCCGATAAAAACCATGCAGTGCTAGTTTTATAATAGTTTATTTTTATCGATAAATACATCTTTGCTTTATATTCAACGTAGTACCGTCTAGTAGAGTCAATACTACTTTTAAAAGTTTAGGGTCAGTAAGATTTGTTTTTTAAAGGAAATTGATACTTTTATTCAGCAAGAATGCATTAAATTGATCAAAAGTGAGAGTAAAGACTTTTACATTGTTTGAACTTTCTATTCTTCAAAGAATCCTGCAAAAATGATTGTGGCTTCCACAAAAATATTAAGCAGAACAACTGTTTTCAACATTGATCAAAAGAAAAGCAGCAAATCAGCATATTAGAATGATTTCTGAAGGATCATGTGACAGTGAAGATTGGATTAATGATGCTTTAAATACAGCTGTGCTATCACTGTCATTTTATTTAAATATTTCACAAAATTACTATTTTTACTGTTACTGTTTTTACTTTTTGATCAAATAAATGCAGCCTTAGTGAGCATAAGAGACTTCAATAACACACACACACACACACACACACACACACACACACACACACACACACACACACACACACACACACACACACACACACACACACACACACACACACACACACACACACACACACACACACACACACACACACACACACACACACACACACACACACACATATACATACACATATAGCCTCATGTACATTATTGCTAAATTAAGGGTTTTGATCATAGGTTTATGGCTTGGACTTTTTGTATTATATCTGTAATATCTGAAATTACATATTATGTCAATGATTTCTTTTTTGTGTGTAATAAACCTAATATTCTTGTGCTGCTTTCCACTAATCTAGTCATTTTATATGGGATGATTTAAGTCATTTATCTGATTCTTTAAGCTTGCAATTAAAATGGAAGAATAACCAGATGCTGGAAGGAAATTGATTCAAATTAATTCACGTAAATGGATGCACTCAAGCTATATATAATGAATGGGGATGTAATTACACGGCATCATTCTGTTTAGACTTATAAATCTAAAACACTGTCACTGAAATGTATAATTAAAAGGTCATTATTCTGCATGCCCACACTCTACTATGTCAACACTTTCATGAGTCATAACTCTTTGGTTTCTTTGGGTGACCTCAAGGATTTTTGTTTTTGATAGAACATCACATCAACTAATGAAAACTATTGGGATGTACTGTATGTGGCTGTGCTAGCATTCATCTTTGTAGATTTTAGTGCAATTAATTATTTATATTAAATAATATATTTTAACAGCAGTTCTGTCATATCTAATAGCATTTGTTTTAGACTACTTTAGCTACTTCTATAGCATTGCAAACTACACCACTTGATCCAGATGCTTCCTGTCAAGCAAGAACTGATGCTATGTTTTCGGAAAATAGCGTCCTAGAACTAATTCAATCTGCTGCGGCTGAATGAACGGTGTTGACTGCACTCTCAGGAGTAAAGAATTTGGGTAAAACACACACTTAAGGAGAAATAAGGGGCACATACATAATCTTATTTTGGAAGAATGATTGCTGCAGATCACTGAGCATAGCGAAGAGCTGCTAGCGCAGCGCGAATGTGCTAATGTAGCAGGTTAATGTAGCATCACCTCTTAGCATAATATGTTTTTACTGCCCTTTTCTCCTCTTCACTTTAGTGTTCAATGCAGTGTTCAGTTCAGCATGTTTGGAGAAGACCACAACACAACTGGAACGTTAACGTCATCGAATAACCCCTTTATCGCTCGGAAAGGGCGGCAGTCTGGCTGATTGAAGTCAAGGTGCCTGTCTTTGCAAACAAGGGAGCTGGGCTTTTACCTCGCACTTTATCTATAATAGGAAAACCTTTTTAGAGGAAATGAGAGATGGAGATAAAATGGCCTTTATAATTCAATTAATGGAGAAAAAACTGAGAATCTAATTCACTCTGGTCAAGCTTGCTGACCACAGAAAATGATTGCTTATAGATTTGGATGTTGTTTTTCTATGTAAATGTAAATGTGATATAGTGCAAGTGTATAGAATTTTTTTTTTGTTTTAGGTTTGCAGGGGAATGAGGTATTATTAAACATTGTCCATATGAATTTACATCTAATGGATGACAGTGGTTTTGTCCTTTGTAGTAAGAACAGAGCATTTGTCTTTGCCTGATTCTTAATATAGCACTGAACAGCATGATTACAGAGGAGAAGAGAAATGGGCAATGACATCCTCGCTGTGTATTGTTTGTACCGTGTGGTGGAGAACATGCGATCCACTGAACATGCGCTTTTGAATGTGCGCATTTCATGGACCGTAAGGCCATTGTAGTTAATTAATGAGCTCCATAATAATGGTACAACATCTGCAGATTTAATCTTCGCTTATAGGTTGCATTGGCAGTTTAATGTTGTTGGCTGTTGCTAAAATGAGCCTTGTCCATTAACACAGCGGCGCAAAATTGAATCCCTATGACAAGGAATGTTAATTCAATGTCAGGAATGTCAAAGGCCTCTGTTTACATCAGATATGCTATCATGAAAGCATAATCATGTTGCTTGTCAGCTAATATACTTCTTGAGATGCTGTATGTCCACGTCTACACATGGAAAGTCATGTCTGTCTTGACACTGGCTGTGTTCGGAAAGACATACCAAGGTTAGTGCTTCCTAAATATTGAATTATGCCTACTGTTTTAAAAATAGTATGCAGTATGCACAGGTTAATATTTCAAACTGTAGTATACTACATTCATTGTTATCACATGACAGAATCACATTACATGTTTAGCATGATAAATGTGAAATAGAAGAGTTAACAAGGAGTTGTTTATCACACATGATATTGCATCCAGTTACATCACATTGGAAATGTGGGAAATTCAACCATTTTAATAACTGAGTGCATTGCATTGTGGAATACAGTATATTGATTGGTCATGTATTGATTTTTTTTTTATAACTAATACAAAAACAGATTATTATATGTATTATATGTTTGTTTGTTTGTTTTTTTATATTTTTTTTGTTTGATTGTTCAATAGTAGTGCAATAAAATGAGTGCTACAATAAAAAAACAAACAAATGCATATGAATATTTATTATTTATGTAATTCATGTTTTGATAAATAATACAATTAAAAAAAATAAATTTAATGAAAATGATAATCAGTAGTATTAATATTGTTATTTATTCAAGTTTGTTTTGTGATCTAATAATGTAGTGTTCAGGCCATAAATAAGATAATAATGAATAAAATGTTGATTTATTATATTATATTATATTTTATTTTATTTTATTTTATATTAATGTTATGTTGTTATATTATATTATATTATATTATATTATATTATATTATATTATATTATATTATATTATATTATATTATATTATATTATATTATATTATATTATATTATTATTTTAATCTTCATTTTGAGCTATATTTAATTGTTAAGCTAAACAACATTTATGTAAATTACATTATATGGTGCTATTTTTTAGACTCACCAGATGGATAAATTTTTGGTAGACTTGATATTAAAGAATCCATAAGCAAAAAATTGTGAAATATTGGTCATTTATAATCTCTAAAGCAGTATTCCATGCAGTATGTTCTGTTATCGTAAAATGTAGTAGGTTATCCAGATTGTCCATGCATTCAGAACATTTGCATAGTATGCACAGTGTACATACTACATATGCAGTAAGTGTATAGTATGAGTAGTATGCTATTGTATGTACAAGGAGATGCAGAAACCTAAAGAGCCATTCTCTTGAGTAGCAACATATTACACTTGAATTTGCAAATCAGGTTCTTGTGTTGAAAATGAGACTGATCCACTCCTCCCTCATACCTCAGAGTAATTTCTGTCTTAAGGCTGTAATCAAGATGAAGGCGTGGTACGTTGCGGAGGAGACTTCCCCCTCCCTCCCTCTCTGTCTTCACACAGATGTCTCTACACACCCCTCGAGACAGACATGGTCCCTTGAGTCCCCTGCAGAGATTCGGATGCCCAGAGAACAGGCCGTTTATCAAAATGCCTTCAGTGGGCCACATCCCACCGAGACTGCTTCTGGCAGTGAAGACACATCTGTGTTAGAGACGTTCATTCACACACATACGCATCCACACAGGCTTATAATTAGATTTTATTGCAGGGATCTGACACACTTACAGTAGAGTGTGGTATGCCACCCACTCCACCATGACAGCAGTGCGCCTACAACAGGGGAGTAGAGTCTTTTGTCTGGTTTTGTCTACGCAGCCACTACAAAGCAGGAAACCTTTAGAAAAGCATGCATTTGTCTCTATAAATATATCCACAGAGATTAAGGGATTGTAGATCATTCAAGATGGGCTCAGGAAGGGTTTTATTTGCAAATATAGATATTATTATCGTGGAATGTTTGAGAAGTGACATAATGTACTGTAATCTGGTGGTTGTCAGCGTTGGTCAGTGTCTGTCGGTGCAGTGTAAACTGGCCTTTAGGAGAAATTATTCTATATAGAATAGTTAAACGATTCTGTCGGGTGCTTCATATATACAGTACTGTCCAAAAGTCTAAGATGTTGTTTTAGCAATGATGCAATGACCATTATTCATCAGTCTCTTTATTAGAACATAACCAGAAAATACAGTAAATTTGTATGCAGTATTAAAAAAAATCTGAAAAAACAACTTTTTATAGGCTCTTACACTTGAGGAATAGCAGGAACCTGCTTTATTAAACCTGTGGAATGAAAAAGGACTGGAAGGCCAAGAAAACTTTCAAAAGAGTTTCTTCTTTGAGAAAATGGAAGAAGTCCAGGAGGTCACACAGGCCATTTAGTTTTAATTAATTATTATTATATATATTTTTTAATTTTGATTCAATTTTATGAATTAAACTGCTTATAAACATACTTTATGACTAGAAAAATGTTAAATAAGAAAGTATTATGCAATCATTTAAAACCTTTCTATTTATATAGAACCTTTTTGGCATAAAGAGTCAAGAACCCTAGGGTTTTTTAAGAGTGTAATGTTCATTGTCAGTTCATAAATAAATAAATAAAAGATAATAAATAATAAAGAAAATATTTAATATTAATAATAATAATATAAACATTGGCATTCTGGCACTATAGAGATCACGAGTGTTTTTAAACTGCGCAGTGGGTCATTTTAGGCTTTTCACAGATTAAACCTAATTGCAGTTTCTCTCGAGTCATTATACTGTGAAAAAGCTAAGAGAGTCACAACAAACATAATTGCATTTTAGCACGCAGCACGTATTTTATTCAAGCAATCCTGAGGACCTCATTTCACAAGGAGCAGCGCATTTTTAATCAGCGACATCCTGATTATGATATGTTGAGCATAAGTAATGCTGCATATTTACGGGGCATTTCATTAATAACTGCAGGGGGGTTCCAATTTGCGCTGAAGATGGCGAATACTCCACGACAGCATCCGTTTCCATCAGGGTGATACATGAGCGGCTCCAAGCTGGGACGTGCGCAAGAACCGAGTGAGGAATGAAGCCCTATTTTGCTTTCTCCACAGGCAATTAAAATGTTTTGCATGCTGTGGGTACAGTGGAAGAACAATTACTGAGACAGTGATTTGAATTGGATTTAAATTTGAAGATCTTTTGATATGAGAAAATTGTCCAAATCTAGCAGCATCCCTTTTGCTGTGCCTGCACTATTGCTTTTGAATGAAATCAAGTGAACCGTATTAGATTTATTAGGCCACGTTAGTAGCTGTTTCTTCCAGATGGCTTTGGTTCTGAATGTTGATATGGATATATTCTCCATCTAAAAATGAGTGAATCTTAATAGCCTTTATATATATATATATATATATATATATTATATATATATATATATATATATATATATATCATGCGTGTGTGTGTGTGCGTGTACAAGCAAGTTACCTTGAATGGAGAGTGTTGTCAAGAATACTGTACATACTCATGAGGAGTGGAATCTTATAATCAAAAATTAAATATCACTATTTTTCCAGTGGTGTATCAACGGAGGTTTTCCTCCAGGCCATTTGCACAGGCACATATGCAGAGGGCTGTCAGTTATAGACCTTGAGAGGAGGTTTATGGGAGGGGAAGCTCGTCTTGCCCCTCTCTAGGTGCGTTAGTTGGAACTGCCAGCTGAAGGTCAGATGTTTTCATTGCCCCTCTGAACAGGTCCTGACAGCTGCTTGAGAATTTGATGGGGGCCGTAGAAGGGGGTGGATGAGACTTCCAAGTGTGTCAGTATGGTAGAGCTGAGCTGTCTGAATGCCCTGAGGAATGATGTATAGCCCGGCCCATGCTTGATTAGAGGAAAGGGCATCTCTATTTAAACATGAGCTTGCTGTCTCCTCACATGTGATATCTGTTTCTGAGGCTTTTAATAGTCCTCACAGAGGTCAATATCTGATTAGTCTCGCATAGCCAGACCTTTGACTGAACTTTGCTGTCCAGATCTAGTCCACATCAGATTAAGAGCCACCCACTTAGACACGAAGAGCTCTCTAATTGGTGTAAATTGACCAATCACAGTTGAGGAAAGATATTTTTGCCATTTATTATTTTTCAGATTACCAATCTTTTGTTAATAAACAGAAACAGATTTTTTTTTGCCATATCAATATGGGGTGATTTTTGCCACAACAATAGACTGGAATTTAAAAAGTATATTTAAATAACTGCACTAAAAATAAAGTTTTGAATAAAACAAAAAAATATTGGAATATGTTTTACAAGAAAATACAATTTCAGTCATTTTTACTTCAAAAGTTTAATTCTATGGGCCCTATTTTAACGATCTAAATGCAAAGTGTAAAGCGCACAGCGCAGGTGCACTCAGGGCGTGTCCAAATCCACTTTTGCTATTTTAATGACGGAAAAACGGTAATGGGCATAACATTCAATAAACCAATCAGAGTGTCATCTCCCATTCCCTTTAAGAGTGAGATGCGCTCGCGCCATGGTGGATTGCTACTTATATGGCGGAATTTGTTGGCGGAAAAGCTGAACGATTTTCAAGCAAAGAAACCGATCTGCTCGTGCGCTAAGTTAAAGCGGGCTTGCAAATGCAGGCTTTCAAATAGCTCCGCGCGATGAGTCAGTTAAAATATATGTGTGTGTATTGGCACGATTGTTCAATTAATTAGCCAATTTCATTCATCATTATAAGTAGTAATAGGCTGAATTGAAAATAGGTAGCCTAATTCTTATACACGCAATGACTATTCATCATTACATTTTTATATTTATGTAGCCTACACAATAATATTCTTTTACACTGTAATCCTTTTGTTTTTAATATTTGGCATATTTGTGTGATGCTCATCCCTGTGTGTAATAAGCAAAGTCAACGCGCACTGTGGCAGTTTCTACCAACGCGCTCTAACAAAAAAATATTGCGCCATTGACTTTAGACTTTAGACCAGGTTTGAGTTGGTCTATGGCACAGTCTATTTTCAGCTCCTTAAAATAGCAATGCGCCGGCAATGCGCCTGAACACACCTCTTTTTTAGAACAGCACGCCCATGGGCGCACTAACTGGCGCAAATGCATTTACTAATTTAAATGCGAACGGCGCCGGACGCAAACTAGCAAACACACTTGCGCTGCGTCTTGTGTCGCATTGCGCCGGGTGTATTATAGGGCCCAATGTGTTACTTATTTCTTTGTAATTAATTGTGAAATACTAGCAATTTCTAAGTGAAAATTGTTTCTAGACAACATTTCTTCAGTGCCCTCCTCCTTGCAAGCTCTAATCTGATTTTAGGTAACTGCATAAATTTAACCAATCAGATTAGAACTTGCCAGATCAAGAAAACACTTTCCAGTTTTGTGTGCGTTACAAGACAGACTCGGACAGCACACCCATGGACCATCCACTGACCAAGACTAATATCTGATTCTCTCATATTCTCACATTTCCGGATCATTGTCACAGACACCAAAAGCTCCCATCTGTATAGTCATGAGGGTAGCCGGATCCTGTTGGATTATCCTGAGGCTGAATAGGACTGTGAGGGGAAATAAGTAGAGCTAAATCCTAATAGCCCTCAGGGAGATGAGGAAATGACTTAGCTGTATTCATAAAGTTTAAGAGATCTCTGCCTTATGCTTCCGTGTGAGCCGGCAAAGACCAGCCTCCCGGGGGAGCTGCGGCCGGTTCCAGAGGTTGTTTAATTAAGGGAAATCATTGCCCAGCAGAGTGAGCTGGAAGTCTTTACTTAATGTTTTGGAGTATGATAGCTCCTATAACTTCTATTAAAGGTGTTTTAATCATTATAAAGCCTTCAGACATCCGTCTGGGACAAAGAGAGATGCTTTCAGTCAAAAGGAACGACATGAGGGTGAGTGAATCAGAATTTAAATTTCTAGATAAAGTATCCCTTTAAATGATTTGCTAAAATGAATCTGCCCTCGGAGATGAGTAGTCACACATCCATACACAAGCATGCTTTAACACTGACATCTGCTGTCTAATGCATCTTTATGTTCAGTCTCTTCCCCCAACCGCTGAATTTAATCATCAGCAGAGGCTGACGATATGAGTAAGTCATCTTACCCCCCGACCAGAAAAGCCGATTGAGAAATCTGCCTCTATTAAGAATATCTCTCAGCCGGCCCACTTCTAATCTGCCTCTCTGGTATCGCTCGTGGTGAAAAATGACAGAAAGCAGCACTGGAAAACAGAATTACAGTGAATTGCAGACCTCAACTACAGCCGGCACCACTGACGGGCGACAACCTAATGATTAATCTTTTTTTTTGACAAAAAGGCCTGAGCCGGGATGGAGCCCATTGAAATGTCAGCAGGATTAAGCTGCAGAAGCAGGCCAGTCATGCCCAGGCTGGGCTGTAGTGCCTTTCTGCTAATCCCAGTGAGGAGTGGAGATGTCAGTGGGAAGCGTGAGCCCCATCTATCCCCGGGTCTTTGCTCTGAGAAGGCACGAAAATGGGGAATAATTCATCATCATCATCACTGCAGCTCTCCAGCAATGAGAGCATTAGTTTTAACATACTGCTCTTACATGTTCATGCAGTCAGAAAGGAAGGAATATACAGCCAGGGCTCTGTGCTGTCTTATTTTTAAGCATGTTAGGCAAACAAATAGAGGGGGAAGTGGAACCCTGTAGCACTCGCTATATACATAATGAGATGAGACTCCACTGGAGCGGATATCCTGAAGTCATGCATTAATGCTTTAATTAGCATAGCCAAGCAGAGACGCCCAACAAGTTATTGCTTGGTGAAGCACAAACAGAAAATCCAAGCATTTACACAGCTACTTATTAAAAATAAAGCATAAGTTCTTTTTTTGTGGAACTGTAAAGAGATAGTTCACTTCAAAACAAATTCTGTTATAATTTACTTAACCTTTCTCAAAAGAAGATATACATTTTTTTTTTTTTTTCAATTGATTTTGCCCATACAGTTAAAGACAATGGGGATGTTCATCAAAATGTCTTCTTTTGCGTTCCACAGAAGAAAGTAAATCATACAGGTTGAGGGTTATTAAATGACGATAGAGTGTTCGTTTTTGGTTGATCTACCTCTTTAAATTGACGATTCTAAAAACAATGAGTCATAAACCAGGAAAAAATCTCTCAGTGGTTTTCTTAATAACACAAATTTTGATTATAATTCAGTGAATGGCTGCAGTGCACAATGAAGCACACTGAGTTGTTTTGTTTTTTTCTTGTCTGAAAGATTTTTACCCTCATGGGATCGATGATGAATTATGCTGTTGTTTTAAAATGTACACTTCTGTAATGACTCATAATGATCATAATGTTGGCAAAACGCATAATGCTGGAAGTTAGCTTTTGGCTTAGGCAGCTCAAGTGAGCCTTTGCATGCAGCTAGAGTCGCATCGGTCGAGTCATTATCATTTGGGTCTTGCCGCAGGGGTGTGGAGGAGATTTGCAGTATCTTCCCCAGGAGGATAACCGTAAAATCCCATTAAGCCGCCTATATTTCCTGAGACAAAACACTTTCCTAACTCAATGCTTTGCTGTGTTTAGGCTCAGATCCTCCTTGTATTTACTGAGATGGCTAAAAGCCCGTGTAGATGTGCCACCCAGTGTTACACTTTGTGAATTCGAGCTGCTTGTGTGCTGAAAATCAGTTAAAAGAGAAAAACAGGCCAGGAGATTTTTAGGAAGTTAATATTGTGCTGTGTAGTGACTCTCTGAAGTATCATTTTTAATGAACTGCATTTGTTTCACCTTAGTATGACAGGGCCAGCCTCTTCTTGACAGACGCCTAAGATCATATTACATAGAATGGTGTATTAATTTGCCTGTTGACCTCAGAAAAGGTAGACCAATTATGTGGCAGAAAGGCCCATTTGTGGCATAAATGCAATCTGACGGCAATATTTACCCACACAGTAATAATTAAGATAATTAGCCAAAGTGTAGGGGACTGTTGGACTGTAGTGTATGATTCATACTTCAAACTCCTTCCCATTCTAGCCCCATTCCCAGACTCCTTTGCTTTATCTCGGCCTCATACTTTTGTGTCTTCATCAATTTTGAAGGCAAATCCTGTAGTGGTGTGGATTAGGTGCTGAAAGCCAGAAAGGCTGTAATTATAATTGTGAGGAAGTTGAAAGAGCCTGAATTTCCTCCCTCTTCAGTGAGTTTGAAACACAATCTGATACTCTCTACAGTAGAAACTGTGCCTTTATCTGGCACTCGACGAAAACACGGGGAACAAGTTCTGATTTGAAAATGAACGCGTTACCTTAATTGCTTAATCTGTAGATGGGAGACTGAGATTCTTTATGGAAACTAAAGTTAAATCCATCTGCTTGAGAAGCCCCTTTGATCCGCTGGTTTATTAGAGGTAATTAGGTCACTTAGCTGCTTTAGACCTGGACTTTAAATCTTTGATGAGTTTTGTAATCTTGATCTGGAATTCAGTCACTTTAAAAATCTCTAAATGGTTTTCCAATACAGATAAGGACTCAGGCCAGATCTCTGCTTTCTCTTTTAGAGTAAATCCTTAACAAAAGGTAGAAAGCATGAAGAATGTCTTGAAGATGATGCTGTTTGATAAATATTTCCTTAAGATGTTGTTTTATCCCTTAGGATAAATTTATCCCTTATGGCAAATGCAGTGACGATTGATCCGTTGAGGAAATACAGTTGACGCGTCTTCCATAAACTTCATTTATTTATTGAAAGCAATCGTAAAGTTTGGAAAATAAGTATAGAAAAATAGCGCTCAATATATTCTCACACAAATAAATTAAATTTTTTTCTCTCTCATACATACATACACACACACACACACACACACACACACACACACACACACACACACACACACACACACACACACACACACACACACACACACACACACACACACACACACACACACATTTGGGCTGTCAATACACTCTAAAAAATGCTGGGTTAAAAACAACCCAAGTTGGGTTGAAAATGGACAAACCCAGCGATTGGGTTGTTTTAACCCAACTGTTGGGTTAAATGTTTGCCCAACCTGCTGGGTAGTTTTATTTAACCCAACTATTGTTTGAAAATGACTATATGGCTGACTTAAAATGAATCTAAAATGAAATTAAAATGTTCATTTATTAAACATATTAATGAATGTTAATTTTCAAGGGTTTATTTTCAAATGTTCAATTTTGGGTTCATTTTAAGTAAGCAATACTGTAATTTTTATACAACAGTTGAGTTAAATAAAACTACGCAGCACGTTGGGCAAACATTTAACCCAACTGCTGGGTTAAAACAACCCAATTGCTGGGTTTGTCCATTTTCAACCCAACTTGGGTTGTTTTTAACCCAGCATTTTTTAGACTGTAAATTAAAATTTTTATTCACAATTAATCACACTTATCATGAAAGCAAGCATACACCATTTATCTTGTTTAATGTTCATTTTGTCACAATGCAACAGCAAAGAGCTTCTTTACATTTTCAAGTCGTCAAGTTGCAATACCAAACAGAACCTCGTTTGTGCATCAATATAATGGATTCACGCATATTTACTTACGACTCCTGTACGTCACTACAATCGTCTTTACCTTGATTGCAATCCTCATCCATCAAAACTTTACTAGCGAGACGCTGGTTTGCTTTATCCAGTCGAGAAAACATAGTTTGTAGTCTTGGTGGGATGTTTTGACATTCCGTTTGGTCTGTATTTCACACAGCGTGATGTGTGAGGGCTCACACTCTTCAAAAACAATCACAGAATATGGCAGAGCTTGTGTTTTAAAGCTAAGCAACAGAGAAGCAAAAATGGGGTTAAAGGGTGTAGAAATTTACGCCTAAAAGGGTTACATGTGCTTGCGCCATTGTACAAGAGATACCCTTGACTTCTAAGATCATCTAACTGTGTAATGTAAATTACATTAAAGATGCAATTACGCATGCTTCAGGTAATTTTTTTTGCACATATTTATTTTGCATTAAGGTTTTTGAATTAATTTCATGCGTTAACGCATTAACGTTGACCGCCCTAAAAGTTTATGGTAATAATAATAAAAAAAAAAAATTCTGTTTAATATTTTTTAAAATGTCATTTATTCCTGTGAGCTGAATTTTATAAATGTCTTCGAATGTCTTTACTATCACACTTGATATATATAGTAAATCATTTGATTAAGCAGTTTTAGTGATTCCGCCTCATGGAGGGTGTTTGTGTATATTTACTGGTATTACTATAAGCCAGGGAAAAAGAGCTTATCCTACATTTCTTCTCCCTACATGTCATTAACAGTGTAAACGGGGATTAAATAAGGCATACTGGTGTAGTATCTGGACTTGTGCTGCTGGAAAAAAAAAAAAATTATTGACTGGATGAAATGGGACCTCCATTGAAGTGCAAGTCTCTGAGGTAGAAATTCATCACATTTAAATGCCCAGCTCTTGATGATTTGGAGCACATTTATAATAATTTACAAATGAAAGCAATCTGCTTCCTTTTTATGATTAATAAGCCTTTGGTGTCAAGTGTTCTAGTTTGGACTATCATTCCTCATTGATAGAATTCTCCTTGATGCTTGTGGAGGCGTAGAGTGCGCTGCTGCGATCTGATAGACATCAGGAGGCATCTTGTGTATGCAGAGGGTGAACAGCACAAGGTCAGAGGTACAGCAGTGGGAGGAGATGTGGATAATCAAAGACAGCAGTGTGACGTCTCTGTGTGTCAGGTGCAAATGAAGTAGAGAGCAGCTCAGTGAAAATCTCTCTCTCAAAGATTGCTTAGTTTATTTCAGCAGGGTGTCAGGGCTGGGTAGTGTGTTCAGCCAATACAGTTTTAGGAAATGCTTTGAAATATATACATATTCACCAGAAGAACTCTATAATATCTAATCAATCTCATTCTCTCACAGTCCAAATTGACTAGGTCAATGTAATTGACTGAGATGATTGCAGTGAGCTTTTGTGTCAAATCGTCCTGTGAAAATGAGTACTAAAGTAAACCTCTTCATATTGATAAATCTCAAATGAAAGACCACAGAAAAACTTGGAGAAATTAATGTAATCAACCTTTGAATCTCTCTATAGAATCAGACATGATGGTGTTTTTGTAGCCTCTGTCTTGATGCAATAAGCCCTCTGAGATAATGTGATCCTCAAACAAAGGGAGTGGAAGAGAGCGAGCGGGTGTGAGGGAAGGCAGCGGGCTCACTATCTCACAAGCAGATTAGCACGCTGTCATCGATCACAGTGTGACTTCATACATTATCTCAGCCTGCATCACTGATCCCACTCACAAACTTCACTGGATATGATGCGCGTTACCACGCCGAGGCCTTGACAGCCCCATAGACACCTCAGCGCTGTGGGGATGTCCTTATGTAGAGGATTATGGCATTTAGCGGAAGTGGGAAAATCTCCTCATCAACAAAAAAAGTAATCTGAGAATGGTTTTGTTAATGTTTTTGTAAGTTTCCCCAAGATTGCATTTACAGTAGAACAGTTATATTGTGAAATATTAATTAATATATTTTAAAATAGGCAAATTTTCAGCATCATTACTCACATGATCCTTCAGAAATCATTCTAATATGCTGATTTGGAGTTTAAGAAGAACTTCTTATTATTATAAGTGTCACTTTAATGCATCCTTTTTCCTTTTTGTTCTCTCAATGTCTGGAAAACCATGGAAACTATAAAATCTTAAAAGGTCATGAAAAAGTCATTGAAGTTTCTTTGACTAGAAAGGACTATTTGCAAATCCATTTTCTAAAGTATGGTTTCTATGGAATTCATTTGTCAAGAATATTTCATGTTCATTTATTTACTTGTTTGATAAGTAGTCATGTATTAAATGGGATAATGTACAGTCAGCCAGTCATTTTTGCAAAATAAACCCTTTCAGGATAATACAAGACCACTTTGTGGGGGTTTACTTTGCGCTAATGACTGTCTGACTTTACATTATATCCCACTTAACTGATTGTAACAGTCTCTCCAGTCAGTTGTTGTTTCCTAGATTCTGACAAAAATCAATTAATAATTGTGGTTTGATAAAAATAATAATAATAATAATAATAATAATAATGCAATGCCTTTAGCTCATTCTTGTAATTTTAAACAAAAAGCAAGGTCAGAAATGTCTGAATACCAGAAGCAAAATGGAGCATATCAGATTGCATTGGTTCTGAGGGTGAACATTTGGGACTCAATCCTTTATTTACAGCAGATTTACACACTGGCAGAGCTTTAGATCTCGTAACTCCACACACTTATGAACTGCTACATGGTAGAAGTCTGGTAATCTCCTGCACAGTCTGGGAGAAATGGTCATGGCTGGATTTCCCGATAACATTGTCTCTTAGCTCAATATGAACACTCTATACCTTAACTGAAGATATACCTTTTTTAGGTGTGTTCCCCGAACTATATCTTAGAATCAACCTTTCTTAAGTGTGACGTTACCTGGTGCTGTCCATGGCGGTGGTACTGAATTGGTTGATATCGATGGCTCGAGAATCGATAAGTTACTCTATGCAGGGCTGCTTCACTGTGTTATGTGAGAAAGCAGTGCATTGTCTTTATAAAAGAATCACTTCAGAAGTAAAAATTGCATTTATCAGGACTCATGGGATCTTAACGAAAATAATCCAAATTGCAAACTAAATCTATTTTGTAATTTATCTATATTCTTAGGGCTCTATATTTTAGCTGAGCCCCCAGCATGAGTTTAAGGCGACTGCTATTTTAGAACGTATTAATTCCTTGGAGTATTGCGTTTATATTGTTTTTCCTTTTTTATTCAAAATATTCACAAACTTGTTAACTATATCACAAATTTTATGATATATTCCTTTTGTAAAATATGTGTAAGTGTTTTGTTGCGCTATGGTTTGGCACCACAATTCAGAGCTGTCGGATTTAAGAAATTTTCCCCGAAATACATAAAACTATGTAGCCGGTGAACTGGGAGAAGAATAGAGTAAACTTCACTGTTTTATACACAATGTGTATCTGATATGAATAAAACACTTCATCAAATTATATAATTGAAAGGGTTATTATTGCAGCTTTCGTAGACATCAGTGTATGGAATTTGATTTTTAAAATCTATAAATGTCTTTTTTATATAGTCTAGTACTTCATTCGAATGTGTATTTAAATGTCTGAAACATAAAATAAACCTGATGTGGTTGAAAACACTGAATATTTGTGATATATGACAAGCACTGAGCGCGTCTGGCTCTAGCTCAGCGCCAAAGCACATTTGAATTTAGCAGTGAATCTTTGCATTTTATTCTTTGCCATTTATCCCATTTGAACACTGGGTTTATTACAACTTCAGAATTATATTCGTATAGACTGTCAATAGTGATAAGGTACAGCTAAGAGTGGTCCAGACCAACCTTAAGAACGGATTACTTACAGAAGGTATACTTAACTAAGAGCATTTCGGGAAATGCATATTAACATTAGGTACAGCTTAAGGTATAATTTAAAAACGACGTAGAGTTAAGAAGGTTTCGGGAAATCCATCCCATATTTGTGGTTGGAATCAGCTATAGTGCTTGGCCTCAAGACTTTGTGACTCTTTCAGGAAAACTGGGGAATTTGCATTTATAACCCTAAAGTAAAAGTAAACTTCCAAAGGCTGGAATAGTGAAGGTTAGCTTAAATGAAGACGCATATACAGGACTGTTTGAGTCTGTCGCTGGAAATAATGATGAATATGAAGGACTAGAGTGAGCTGGGCTATTACTCACTGTAATGCCTCCATTACCACATCAGGGACGGCAGCCTGGTTAGGGAGGGATAGTGTCACCAAAATTTATGCTTCCGATTTTAACACATATCCCTTGATGGACTCTGGAGACAAGGACGTTTAGAGCCTTAGTGATATTTTAGTAGAAACAGCACAGTGGAAAATAGAGAAATATATATATTCTAACTCTGTCATGAAGTGGAGGGCAGTACAAATGACATTTTATGAGATCCATCCACTAACATTAGCAGGGAAAAGGTTAAGTAAAGAAACAAATTGTCCTTGGTTATTGAATTTAATGGCATCTCCCCTAAGTTTATAATGACTTGCTTTTTGCAGTGAAGTGAAGCCTCAGTGAGTCACATAAGCGTAGAAATGGCAGAGCAACTACATGTTAATTAATTTCGCTTCTTGCAACGGCTTCTTGCCTCTAGACCCACACAGCTGTCTCTGAGCCTTTACAGGGTGTGGGTTAATACGAAACATAATTGCTTCAAGCCAAAGAGAGGGAATCTGTTTACAAATCTTAGAGGAGGAATTAAAGTCCTTAGAAGGGGTAAAGAGGCCAAAGTAGGTGAAACTCCAGGTCACATCGTTCCAAAGTCTGTCCTGATCTCTGAGCAAACATACTGAGAGCGGAAAGTCATTGTTCTCTGTTTAGGAATGATACAGCAATTCAGCAAATGCTCAAGAAGGCTGCACGGATATGAGAACTGAATCACAACTAAATAAGAAAAAATGAAACAATAAAAAATTGAAGCATTTTATTTTATGCTTTTTTATTTTAATCATTTTTTAATTTAGTATTTTAATTTTTTTTATGTTGTATTTTTATATTTTAATACATTTTATTTTATTTTATTTTAAGATTTGAAGCAGATAGTTCTGATAGTCAGTTTGAGAATATTTAGTTTAAACTTGCTTTTTTATTATTTTATTTTATTTTATTTTATTTTATTTTATTTTATTTTATTTTATTTTATTTTATTTTATTTTATTTTATTTTATTTTATTTTATTTTATTTTATTTTATTTTATTTTATTTTATTTATTTTATTTTATTTTATTTTATTTTTACCAGTTCATTGTGACCTCAACAAGCTCCAAAAAGTGTTAAATAAAAGTCTACTTTTGCTTACCATACTCTTTCATTTTATGGACTGAGTGCTGTTACTCATTTTTAAAGCATTTGAAAATGTTACAAGGGTGAATTATTTCCTGCCTCCCTGACAGGAACTATTAATAAGTACTTGAGCTGTTCTGGACAGTCAGAGATTATTGAGGGCTCACTTTATGGTCTATAAACACATCAGTTCCTCTTTTTTGAGTTACACATCAGATTCTACAGAATGTCTCAAATGTACTACACACTGACGTGGATGAGTAGGATGCTGAAAATCTATTCTAGTGTGTATACTAGAATTATTTCTATTTATATTAACAATTAAAACAAATATCAGTAGTGATTAGATGCTTGTTCTGATGCTTTTCCTGAAATCTTAGAGCAGCACTGTCTCAAAGCCCACAATCCTGTTCATGGTCCTCTAAACAGTCCATGTTCATATCATTGTTACTTGTTTGCTTCTAGACTGACTCAGTGTGTCAGGGTTGTTTTCATCAGGAACCTTGAAAATCCAATACGTTGGTTATCAAATCACATCACTCAAGGGCATCTGCCGGTCAGTGTATCTGGAGAATCGATCAGCTTATCAGTTCAGCTACTTTCATTTACTTCAAGCTTAACACATGAGGACTTCCTCAGGCTTCATGTCTGATTTTCCAGCCTGACACTAGGGCCTCACCACCTCATATGAGCCTTATCACATGCTTTCTGGTTTCATCTCCCACTTTCAAATGTCACTGCCTCGTTTTTTAAAGGGTTTTGCTTACCGTATAGTTAGTCCAAAGGAGATTTTTCTGGAAAGAATTGTGATTCATATAACAATAACTAAGTCTAAGAAATATATACATTACCATTCAAAAGCTTAGGGTTGATAAGACTTTTGAATGTTGCTCAGTAAGGCTGCATTTATTTGATCAAAAATACAGAAAAAAATGTTCTATGAATATATTTTAAAATATAATTTATTCTTATTCCTGTGATAGCAAATATCAAGACTTCAGCTTAATACGGTTCTTCAGAAATAACTCTATGCTGATTTGCTGCTTAAGAAGCATTTATTATTATCAGTGTTGAAAACAGTTGTGCTGCTTAATATTTTATCACCGTTTTTGCGAAAAACTGTAATACTTTTTTTTTCTTTTTTGTAATAATTTTTTTTTTTTTCAGGATTCTTTGAATAGAAAGTGAAAGTGATTAATAGAAAGTTCAAAAGAACAGCATTTATTTGAAATTTAGGTAGCACTTTATTTTACAGTACATGTACTTTCCTGGTACATATATAGTAATTATGTTGTACATACAGGTAAAAGAGTGGTAACACAAGGTACTTACCTGACATGTATGTACATGGAAACTAATAAGAAACACTGCTGTACTTTCCAATGGTACATACATGGTAACTACTTTAACTACCTATAGACAAGTGTTGGGTAATAACAGGTGCTTACTTATAGTGTCCGTATATGATAACTAACAGACACATTACTGTACTTACTAATGGTATGTACATGGTGAATATTTTGTACTTAGACAAGTGTGGGTAATAACAGGCACTTATATGTGGTAACTAGTAAGACACATTACTGTACTTACTAGTGGTATATACATGGTAACTATGTTGTACTCACGGACAAGTGTGGACACAAATAACAGACACTTAACTACTGTGAAACAAATGTGCTTACCAAAATGATACACTGCAGTAACTATACAGCACTTCATAGTGTTAATACTTATCAAGTAGTCCTTTTAAGCAAGGCTTTTGACACATGACAACTGAGTATACCAAGTACAGTAGTTACTGATCTTTATGTATGTCATCAAAATACCACTATTAAGTGAATTATTGTCCTGTAAAGATTAGGCAAGTTGAACCGCAAAAGTATATCATACAGTACTCAAGAAGTATCTTGTACCATGCTTATACCTCACCAGGCACGTGCACAGGTAGGGCTCAACCTGTGCAGAGCACATGCCCTTTTTGTCCTTTCACTCCGAAGTGCCCTTTTTTTGGAGGTGTTTTATTTTATTTATTTATTTTCTTCAATAAATTAATGCTATTGGTCACCGTTTACGTCTGTCTGTCTGATTTACAAATATATTTAGCCTAATAAAAGTATTAAAACGAGCTTGTGACAAAATCTTTTTGGATCCGCTCAAACTGTCAGTCAAAGCGTATATCATGCAGAATGTGTGTATTAATGTGTGTTGAGTGACATCCCATTGGATCACAGTGAAGTCATAAACATCTTCAAGCACATGGCTCACAGATGATTGCTGTATAATTAGTTTTAAAGAAGCCCTGAAACCCTGTATATATATATATATATATATATATATATATATATATATATATATATATATATATATATATATATATATATATATATATATATATATATATATATTAGGGCTGTCAATCGATTAAAAATTATTATTGTTTATTGTTATTTATTTGGTGGGGTGCCCTTTTTCATTTTTAGCACATGCCCCTCAAAAGGTCTGTGCACGGCCCTGTACCTCACCCTAAGTAATGTGTAATTTACGCATTAACTAACTGGTATATTCACTAGTACGTTCATAATAAGTACATGGAAATAGGACTGTAAAATAAAGTAAACCCTTGTACATAAACATTACATAGGAATTACCAGCTCTTTAACCTTTGCAATAATAAGCTTAAGCATTTTAAAAAATTAGTAAGTACAGTAATGTGTCTTACAAGTTACCATAAATAAGTGCCTGTTATTACCCACACTTGTCTAAGTACAAAATATTCACCATGTACATACCATTAGTAAGTACAGTAATGTGTCTGTTAGTTATCATATACGGACACTATAAGTAAGCACCTGTTATTACCCAACACTTGTCTATAGGTAGTTAAAGTAGTTACCATGTATGTACCATTGGAAAGTACAGCAGTGTTTCTTATTAGTTCCCATGTACATACATGTCAGGTAAGTACCTTGTGTTACCACTCTTTTACCTGTATGTACAACATAATTACTATATATGTACCAGGAAAGTACACGTACTGTAAAATAAAGTGCTACCGAAATGTATTTTAAAGGGGGCCTATAATGCCATTTTACAAGATGTAATATAAGTCTCTGGTATGTGTCTGTGAAGTTTCATCTCAAAATACCCCACAGATCATTTATTATAGTTTGTCAAATTTGCCCCTATTTGGGTGTGAGCAAAAACCCTTTAAATGCAAATGCGCTGCGGCTCCCGGCTGCTTTCCAGAAGAAGACGGAGCTTTAACAGCTTGCGCTTTGGTTGGTTAACAAAAACAAAGCTGGAGAATCTCACGCAGCCAAAATGATGATTGTCAGTAATGGTGTTCAGACTTACATTGTTTGGACACTGATGGAGAGACTCAGGAAGAAGTTACAACTTATAGAATGCATCTGGACATTTCTGAATGTGGATAAATTTAGGTAGTTGCTGTGGAGTTGATTCAACTCATCGACTAGCATGTGTCGTCATGTTAATCTTTTGTGCAAATCCAGCGTTGAATTGACCCTCGTTTGTGAAGCAGTCAGGCGTAAAATGACAACACTCTACCGCAACAACTCTTCCTCTTCTCTAAAGCAGCCCAACATGGCCTCGCCCCCTTTGTTGCGTGTTCTCGGGGGCAGGGTTTATGTAAATTTGGGTTAGTGATGTCACTAACCCGGGAAGAAGCTCATCGTAGTCCCTACAATTCGTTTGTTGTAGTCCTTGAACAGAGAAAATATCTCCCTTTGCATTGAACTTTGAGTGTCGTAACTTTGCAAACGTTGTTTATGTTTTAACAGCAACATTACACACTAATTAAAATAAAAAAAGTGAATTCACAATCAACCACCCCTTTAATGCATCCTCACAGAATAATAGTTTTGTTATTCTGTGTGAAATCAACCAAATTTCAGAAACTTCCCCGGCTCAAACTTTTGATTTTGTTAATATTTTTTTTTATATGTCATGGATGCATATTTAATCCATGTAATCATATTTGTAGAGAAAATAAAATAATGATGCTGCCATCTTTCTAAAGTCATTTTTACCCCTCTGTAATCTGCCACCAAATCTCAGGTGAAAAATGTCTCTACATAATATTGGATTACTCAGTAAATATACATCCGTGACATTTAATATTTCAGATTCTTTCTTCATTTATGTATTTCATTCACCAGAAAAATAAAAGAGATCAAAATAAAAACATTTTAGCCAATGACCTCTGGGAGTTGACATGGAATGAACCAGTTGTAATTTATTTAAATAATTAAAATAATTACAAATATGCTCTTGTGCACAGAAAACCATTTATTTATATGAAAGAGTAACAAAATTATGCAGACAAAACTTCCAGCCCCAAAGGCCTTTTTTCCTGCGATCTCGTTTCAAAAATCAAAGTGTGCGCATGCATTTTTCATACGCGTATGGTAAAGTTCTTTGCGTGAAGATGGCATTCCTCAGAACAACATGCCAGGCACGATGAAGAACACAAAGACGAGACACACCTCCTCTCTGGCTCAATTGCGCTCTTGCTCTTTGCACCTCATTGACTCACCACTTCTAGTCTCCCAACATCACAAATGATGGTAATTGTGCTTGAATCCACAATATGAAATGATTTATGGAGAAGTTAAATATACCATTGCCTTTCTTCAATTGAGGGAGTGTTTACTGTAATGTGAGCAGCACGCTTGCTTTCTTTGGGTACATTAAGCATCCTTTTGCTTTGTTTGAATATGAACTCTGATTCAATTTTTTGACTCCACCAGCATTCGGCAAGCTAATAAAATCTCTCTCTCTCTTTCTCTTTCTGCTTTCATGAATGCATGCCTGCGGACACAACTCAGCAGGTGAGTGCATTTTTACCTTCATTACAAATTCTTTTGAATTGCAACTTTTGCACATCTTCTTTCCAGAACATTTTCATTTGCAGGTTTTTTATTATTTGAATATCAGAATGTCAAACTGCCCTATAATTTAAACATCTACATTTTCCGCATTTATCCCGCCGTTTTTACTTTGGCCATCCGCGCGATAGTGAAGTTTGAATGCGCTGTATATAATGCCACATCAAGGGCAAAACTAATCAAATGGTTGCCACGGGGCCTCTGCGTTTCTGTGCCTATGCTTTTCTGAAGAATCCTGATTCGACCCTCTATGAAATTACTTCCCTTAAACCACAAATCATTGCCTCACCTTCAGCTGGCAGCTCACGGCTATCGCTGACAGCTGAGGACGGCACTGGAAGTGCTACAACAATTTAATCTCCTAACTGAAAACTAAACTCCGGCCCGCGCACATAATCACACATGCTAGCGAGATGAGCTGAGCGAAGGAAACTTTGCGCTAGCATGACTGGATGTCTTGTGTATATTTTTCTGTCCTTGACAGAGTGTTTCTCTTTCTCTCTCTCTCCAACTTTCACCTTTTTCTATTAAGAATTCATGAATAAAACTACCGGTCATACAAATACTAAGCTTTCTGAGACAGAGCGAGAATAATGCAGTCTTAAATCCACATCAAAATGCACACAAGATCATTTTATTGTGCCATGGGAATTCCAACAGGCCTGTGAGAAGAATTTGAAGGGCGATATATAAAAAAAATGAGGAAGTATCGAGACATGTGGCACATTTCCAAGGCCGTGCACCTGTATCGCCACCAAACTTCAAAGTGCCATCTGCCAGTCAGCTCTCACAATAAACATTTATTGAATAAAAGCTAAACATGGAGATAGGGCAAAGCTGGGTAATTACGAATCAGAGCTAATCAGAGTGACTAAATGGATTTGTAACTATGTTTACTTTCTTGAGCTAAACCTTGGGATTGTTAATTACGTCATTTGCTTTTTTTTGGGTGAACAAAACAAGGCCTCATTGTGACCAAAACTCCAGGTACTCCAGTGGTTTTTAGCCTCTTGTTGCGCAGTAGCATTCGAGAATGAAGTAATTCTGTGTATATGAAAGCCATCAGTTTTGTGTTTGAGCAATAGTTTTTTGTCAAGAAATTTGTATCATTAACATCCAATAAACAACACACTGTGAAGATAATAGTTTATAATTTAGAACCATCATCACAGTATGTTGTTTATTAGCTGTTAATGATTTCACAATATGGAAATAGACCTCCACCATTCAGAAACATCATTACCGTAATGAGGCTTTTATTTAAGCTTATCAGAGTCTTATCACCTCTGTATGACATTTAGGCTTCATTATGCACTAGTAGAGCACAATAGTTATAGTGTCTCATTACAGGGTGCTCTGGAATACTTGATACTGATTGGTCAATCAGCACATTCATCCATTCATACAGTTGCAAGAAAAAGTATGTGAACCACTTACAGAATCTGTGAAAATGTGAATAACTTTAACAAAATAAAGGAGATAATAAAAAAATGCATGTTATTTTTGATTTAGTACTCTCCTGAGTAAGATATTTTACATAAAAGATGTTTACATATAATCCACAAGACAAAAAAAAGCTGAATTTAATAAAATAACCCCATTCATAAGTATGTGAACCACTGATTCTTAATACTGTGTGTGGTTACCTGGATGATCTATGACTGTTTGTTTGTTTTGTGATTGTTCTTCATGAGTCTCTTGTTTGTTCTGAGCAGTTAAACTGAGCTCTGTTCTTCAGAAAAATCCTCCAGCTCCTGCAGATTCTTCAGTTTCCACCATCTTTGCATATTTGAACCCTTTAAAGCAGTGACTGAATGATTTTGAGATCCGTCTTTTCACACTGAGGACAATTGAGGGACCCAAACAAAACTGTTAAAAAAGGTTCAAACATTCACTGATGCTCCAGAAGGAAACACGATGCATTGAGAGTCGTGGGGTGAAAACTTTTGAACAGTGTTCAGAGTCCAAATTTTTCTTATTTTGTTTAAATATATATATTTTTTTCATTTAGTACTGCCCTTCGGAAGATACTTTCATGTTTCCCGGAAGACAAATTAAATACAATTTACCTTGATCTTCAAATTCCAAATGGCCCTTCTATTCATACATCATGTTTCCTTCTGGAACTGTATATTATATTATATTATATTATATTATATTATATTATATTATATTATATTATATTATATTATATTATATTATATTATATTATATTATATTATATTATATTATATTATATTATATTATATTATATTATATTACATTACATTACAAGGGGATTATTATATTTAGGGATCTTTGTGATTAGGCAGATTGAAAACCCCTGATACTGAAAATTACTGAATTACTAAAACTAAAATAAAAATGAGAACAACATATAAAAATAAAGTCTAATTCAAAATATTAACAAAAACAATAATAGTATATCAAGAATATCAAAAGGTCTGTTTTTTGCTCAGGTGGCCGAATTGTCTGTTTGATAGAGACCCAAAAATCAATTAAATAATCAATCAATCAATCAATCAATCAATCAATCAATCAATCAATCAATCAATCAATCAATCAAAAACCTGCACTACTTTAATGTAATAGTACTGTAATATTGTTGCAGTCTTGTTGCTATTTTTTCACTTAGTGAAAGTTTTAAGACTGCAGAAATATGAATTTGCATGCATCCATGATGTATAGAGGTGCAGACAGCTGTGTTGCAGATGAAAGACATGTGAAACAGGCGTTTGGGTTAAGTGTGTAGTCTGTAATAAAGTGTGGAGGTGAGACCCGTGCACTCCTATTCTGGAATAACAACCTCTGCCTGGACATCTTGACATTTCTATTGGCGAGAGGGAGAGGGCAGCTGCAGAAGTGGCACTGGGGGCTGCAGATCATGTTTATTATTTCCTGGGAAGTGATTTCTTCTCCCAGCCGCTTCTGGAGAGTAAACCACATATCACTTACTGTCAGCGCACCAGCTCCCTCCACTGCTCCTCCATCACTCCTCTCCCTCTGTTTATTTATTCAGCCTTCTTTTCCCGCTCCATCCGTGATGTTTGGAACAATCCCACAGAGAGTTTCCCCTCCGTCGCTTTTAATTGAGGCCGTAGGTAAGGGCACGCGCACAAACAGGAGGTGACGCGCAATCTTTCTGGTGAAATGGGCTTGTGTCTGTGTGTGAGAAGTGTTTGTGCTCCTATAATCTCTAGTTTACTGCTTCATCTCTCTGTGTCTCTTTTTCTCTATGTTCTATCTTAAGCCCGGAACACACCAAACCAACGGTTTGTTTTTCGCCATTTTTTTCGGCCGATTCGACATGTCGAATCGGCGTTGGGCCTTCGAGAGAGCGAGAACTCTGATTGGCTGTTCAGTATAGCAAACGAGTCAGTTCACGAGAATATAAGCAAAAGTAATGAAAGCAAGCAAATAAGTCATGACGGCACAGACAGAAGGTTTTACGTATGAATATCATGAGCGGAGTTGAATAAAGACAAGATCAGCATGATTGATATTCAGAACGGTAAGCAAGCGCTGCTTTGTTTATGGTTTGTATACATGCAGTCTTAGTTTCTCTTTCCCTTTTTAGAATATAGACAAATATATCTGTTTAAATAGACAGTTATCTCCTTTATACGCAGCCGCAGAATGCGTGTGCTAGTTGACAGTCGGCTGAAGTTGAATCCGCAATTTCTATTAATTGAGATGACAGTTCATCGTTTCATCTGAGAATCAGTGCACCCAGAACATGTCATACTCACAAGTAGGTCTGTGAAATTAATCATAATTGATTTTTCAATTTTGATTTTGGCTTCCAACAATTATGAAAACAAGATACTTGACAATTGACAAAAAACAATTATTGTGCCGCTGCCACGTCTCGTCCAGTGCACCATCCTTTCCTTCACAACAGTGAACTTTCGTTGCTTCCTAAGCCAAACTTAACATCCAAATCAGCCAAATAAGTGAGTGCTGTAAAATGCAGTCTGCTGTCGCTAAACTTTGGTATTTGCTTGATATTAAAGAGTGTTATTAAAAGCGCATTAAGCCGTGAAAGAGATGCTTTTTCCTAGGCGGCTTTCTGTGCGCACGCTCCGAGACTGTGCAGAATGTACATAAGCACTCTGTGGGCTTCGCATATGTGCCTGAATAGTCAAATAGTCTACACACAAAAATGAATGAAACAGAGTATCCTCGTAAACACAGTCTTAAGTGTCTTATTCACAATGTCTGAAGTGAATGTAAACAGTTGAGAAAGAAAACACGTGTAACAGTATATTGGATCCGTGCAGCTCTTAAAGTGACAGCAGCCCAATAAACCTGCTGCAGTCTGTCATTAATGTTAATCAAACACTGCTCTTGAATGAATACATTTTGTAGTTGTAATAACGATTAGTCTATATGTAATGTATACAGCAGTGGTATTTTACATTTGATTACTTTATTCAGTTTCTGTTGTATGCTATTACTTATCTGAATACCACAGTTAGTACATCTTCCTGAAAAACCTAAAACACTGTTTATTTAATTTGTACTTTTGTTCTGGGGGTATTCCAGAAAGCAGGTTATGTGACATAGCGGATAACCAGAGTTAGTTTGCTTAAGAGGTATTCAGATGCATGTTATATAATTAATACAGTTATATTAATGTAACTAAATTTGTTATAATATATGTTATAATTTGTTACAATATTATATTATACTATATATATATATATATATATATATATATATATATATATATATATATATATATATATATATATATATATATAAAATCTCACACATGGATCTGCTTTTTCCTTTTTAAAACATGATGTTTTCTATGCTATAATTTCTATAATAAAATACATATGTGATATCTTATATAATTACCAACAAACAAACAATATAATTCTTAATCTCAGTGAATAAACAATACTTATTAAATGAAAAGATTGACAAAAATGATTGCACAACCACCAAATATGTGGTCATGTGCACTAAGTAGCTTGTTTAAATCGCCATTAAACAAAAGAAGGAAGTGAATAAACAAAAGAAGAAGGAAGTGAATGATGTGAGTTGTGAGCCTGTTGTATTTATTGTCAGTTTTGTTTATTCTTTTATTTGTTATTATTGTATTGCTGACTGTTTACTTGTCTTCTGTAACTGTTTTAAGGACCTTATACTTACATTAGTTAACCTAATATTAGTTTTGAAAATTGTAAAATTGCTAAAAGTTCTAAAATTACACATATCATGAAATAAGACTAAATTACCAGCCAATAATCGTGTTAAATAATCATAATTTCAATATTGACCGAAATAATCGTGATTATGACATTTCCCCTAATCGTGGTACTCACAAGCAAAACAAACTTGCAGAACTAATTCTTGCTATACCTTAAGTCATAAAATGTTTTTAGTAAGGAATGTTCTCTGCTGAAATGGCACTTCAGTTTTATGCCTTCCCATTAGAATAATTACTAGTAGACAGAAAAGCCCAGCACTTTCATTAAAAACAAGATTACTTCAGTTATTACTCTTGACATTTGTGGCAAACATTAATGGTTCAGTGGGTTTATCAAAAGGTTGGAAAAACTTTTCAGTGGGAGTTTTTTTTTTTTTTTTTCATACACAGACTGGCTGGAATATTTTTAAATGCATGCTTATCTATACTAACTGTAAGCATAACACGATTAATATGTGTTATGGTGCAAATATGCATTCGCTTCTGGCGAAACAAGAAAAGATGAGAGAATCCGATGTTCTAACTTCTCTGAAAGAGTCTCTTCCCTTGTGAATTCCCCTTGCTGCTGCAAGGGCAGGCTAAACCATCGATCGCGCTCTGATGACATTTGGATTACATCCAGGTGGGGCCCTTTAGTGAATGTCACCATGAGGCTCCGCTTTTTGCAACTCCCTTATTTGAGAAATTGTCCCTGGAGTTTCATTTGTGTCAAATTAACAGTGAGTCCAAAGACAATCCATAAAGATGAATGGCATTTTGCCGAAGCCAGGAGACATATTAAAGTGTGGGCGCATTAAACAGCCTATATTGTTGTTTTGACACTTCAGCAGATTGGCATCCGTAATCAGATACACGAAGATACACTGTCAATTTGCATTCCAACTGGGAGATAACATTGCGTTTGATGTTTTTCGACCGCGGCGAGTAGGAAGAAGTTTCCTTCCAGCCGAGAGCTCCCTCATCAGCAGGTGTCTTGCCACCCATGGGTGTGCAGACGTCTGAAGGAAAGAGGTTTTGCGGTGATGACTGTGAGGAAATCTGTGATTGAATCAGTCCTGGGCTTGTCATGGTTATCTAGATGTGTCGGGGAAACGGGGCCTCTCTCCTTGCAGGTGTCGCTTGTCCTTCATGCCTGCCAGATAAAGCACGGCTGCCTGCCACATGACACAATTACACCTCACCACATTGATGGGACCCTGTCCTTCATCTCCTGACGGATGAAAGGATATTAAGCGCTGCATTCAGAAAACTTTTTAATGATAAAGTGCCTAAATGAGTTGATCTTCAGCAGTTTTGCCTCTCATAGTCTCATAGTTTTTCCTGTGTTGTTTTCTGTGCTGATGTGGCACTGAATTTACGCAGATAACAGTCGTAGTCATGCCGGAATTATGGCAGCGGTAATACTCTCCCGGGGCTGTGCTCTTACCGCTCCAGCGTATTGTTTGTCATTTAGTTCTTATTTCTGATGCATGGCAAACTTTGAGCAGGAGTTTAATCACATTTCTGGAATATTTTTTCCTTTTGCATACGGCATTTATTTCTCTGACTTCTAATCATCAGCCTTCCATAAAGCGCCCTCAGACATTGTACTTTCTAGGGAGGGGTTGTTGTGTGTTTATTGGATTATTCCCATGGTCAATTTTCCTTTCTTCACACTATACTGATTAAACTTTCACTTGGGAAATCAAGAGAAAGCAAAACTGTGACAGGAAAACAAAACACCGGATTAAAATGACAAAGCAACTTTTTTTTTCTTCCTTTTCCTTTGCTTCCTCCTTCTTTCTTTACTTTCTTCCTCATTCATTTTTCCTTTCTTTTTTCTTGCCTTGTCTATTCCTTCCTTTCATCAACTTTTTTTCCTTATTGCTTGCTTTGTTTCTTTACTTCCATTCTTTCTCTTTTCTGTCCTTCCTTCTTCTTTTCTTTCTTCTTTCTTGCTTTTTCTTTTCTTCCATTCTTCCTTATTTCCCTCTTCATTCCTCTATTGATGTTCTTTTTCTTTCAACTTCATCTTCTTCACTCCTTCCATCTTTTTGTTTTTTCTTTCATTCTTTTTTCTTTTCTTCATTCCGTTTTATTTTCTTTTTCTTTCATTTCCTTCCTTCCTTCTTGCTGTTTCGTTCTCTTTTCTTCTTTCTTTTCTTTATTCTTTCTTTTTCTTTCATTTCTTTAATTTCTTTCTTTCTTTCTTTCTTTCCTTCTTTCTTTCCTTCTTTCCTTCCTTCTTGCTGTTTCTTTTCTTCCATTCTTTCTCAAGTTTCTTCTATTCTTTCTCTTTCCTTCCAACTTACCTCCCCTCCTTTCCCTCTTCCCCCACTTTTTGTTATTCCTTCCTTCTTGTCTTTCATCTTTCTTTTTTCTTCTTTTTGCTTTCTTTTCTTCCATTCTTTTTTCTTTTCTTTATTCCTTCTTTTTTCTTTAATTTCTTGCATTATTCCTTTCTTCCTTCCTTCCTTCTTGCTGTTTCTTTTCTTCTATTCTTTCTCAAGTTTCTTCCATTCTTTCTCTTTCCTTCCAACTTACCTCCCCTCCTTTCCCTCTTCCCCCACTTTTTGTCATTCCTTCCTTTCTTGCCTTTCATCTTTCTCTTTTTTCTTTTTGCTTTATTTTCTTCCATTCTTTTTTCTTTTTTTTATTCCTTATTTTTTCGTTAATTTCTTTAATTTCTTGCATTCTTCCTTCCTTCCTTTCTTCCTCTTTTCTTTTTTTGCTTGCTTTTTTCTTCCATTTTTCCTCTTTTCCTTCACTCCTTCCCTCTTCTTGCTTTCATGTGAAGGAAGAAACATGGA